>NW_016819845.1:894098-939257 GCF_001698545.2 Rhinopithecus bieti | reverse complement strand
AAAAAAAAAAAAAAAAAAAAAAAAAAAAAAATCACCCATAAATTCACCATCAGAAAACTATGGTTCACATTCTTACATATAAACTGCCAGACATGTTTATATATACATTTATATTTTCCTAAAATAGCACCATACTGTATCTTTTTGTAAGAACTGAACATCGTGAACAACTTTTCAGGTCTAAGACACAGAACGTAAGCTCCGTAGTTTGTTTTATTCATCTCTCTATCCCCAGAACCTAGCCCAATGCCCAGCATATAGTAGGTGCTCAATAAATGTTTGCTGCCTGACTGCCAGCAAGGTCCTGACACTCCTCACTCATCTTGGGCAGTTATCATGCTCAATCAACCCCCTATGCCTGAATACTGACGTGGTTCCTCATTTTCATTCTTACAAACAATGACCTAATGAACATTATTTTCCTAGATCTTTGTACACTCTCTTAATTATTTCCTTAGCTTACTCTCCTATGAGTACAACTGATGACTCAAAGGCAATGACCATTTTTAAGGCCTTTGATACAATTTGCCAAGTGCCCACTGGAGACACTGCAGTTAATTACACCCATGTGGACTCCTTGTGAGTTGACCATTCCCAGAGACTGCTGGCTCCAACCTGGTCTAGGCTGGCCCACATTCCCTTCAGGCTCACTCCCTCCTCCCCTACCCGCAAAATCTTCTTATGGAAGAATTCAAATCTAAAACATAGGTAATCGTGTAACGGACTCCCACGTACCCATTTCCCAACTTCAGCAATTACCAACATATGGCCAATCTTGTTTCATCCCTATCCCGCCACTGGAGTGGGGCCCAGAATCTGCATTTTTAAACCAGCAGCCCATATATATGTGTGTGTGTGTAAACTTATATACACAGATACACACACACATATATATGACAGCCCATATTATGTGTTACATATACATGACAAGCTGGTTTCATCCCAGTTATGTCATTTGGGACCAGTTAAACAATTCAGTGTCACAATACCAGACACAATTTGATATAGGAAAGGTTCTCCTTAGATTCTGCCCTAGGGAATCTCATTCCTGAAGTTAGCTGTTGATGACAATGAAGAGAACGGCCAACATTTATTGAGCACTCACAATGTGGCAGGCCGTGTACTAAACTCTGTACACGCATCTCATTAATCCTCATGGCAAGGCTTAAGGTGGAGAGGATTCTTCCCACTTTACAGATGCAAAAACTAGGGCTTAGCAGAGTTAAATGACTTTCCCAAGACCACAGGGCTGGGAAAGAGTGCAGCACGACAATGGAGGCCAAGGTCCTCACGACCGCACTGCACCACCATCCGGCCAGAGCTCTTCCACAGTGGCCTCCAGGCCTCTAATAATCGATTATATACCCACTATACCCTGGGCACAGGGCTGGGTCCTGGGGACAAAGCAGTGGGCAAGGCAGAGTGCTATGTTCTAGCTGGTGCAACAGCCAAGGGCAGCAGATGACTGGGAGAACAAGGTGATTTCAGAGAGTGGTCTATGCTAGGAAGAAAAAGCAGGTTTGTCCTTAGGAGTGGGGGTTACATTAGATAGGGTGACCAGCGAGGGCTTCTTGGAGGTGGTGGCATTTGAACTGAGACCTTAAAGCTAAGAAGCAACCCCCACAGCAAGACCTGGGCACAGAGGGACCTACAAAGGCAAAGGCCCAGTGCCGGGGACTGAGCTTGGGAGCCGAGGAAATAAAAGCCAGCCCTCCCCCGGCTGTCCATTGCTTGATCTCATACTTTTCTCTCTTCACTTAAGTCAGCCTGAGATGACTTTCGTCACTAGCCCTGGAGAAGGCAAGGTTTTCTGTCCACACCTTCTCTCTGCTTGCACACTCTGGGCTTCTTAGCTTGATCCTCTTTCCTGTCCAGCAGCTGAGGCGTCCATCATAGCTGTAAACATTTGTGGATGGCCAACGTGGGATGGCATGTTACCATGACACAAAACGACAATGACCATAGCACCACACCAAGAATCATCTACCTCTATTACAACCAGACATTTGCATTCAAATAAGGAGGTGCTGCCGTATACTTATCCATTGCTGGAGGCAGCATGAATGGGAACCAGACACAGCTGGAAAGCAATCGGGTAACACAGCGCCAGCCCTGTACATATCAGAGGCATTACTGCCACGCTGAAACACCAAAAACAGTAGATGCTTCCAGTGAGAAGACAATGCCTTAGAAAAACCAAGCAGAGCCAGGCACAGTGGCTCAAGCCTGTAATCCCAGCACTTTGGGAGGCCGAGACGGGCGGATCACGAGGTCAGAAGATTGAGACCGTCCTGGCTAACCCGGTGAAACCCCGTCTCTACTAAAAAATACAAAAAAAAAAAAAATAGCCGGGCGAGGTGGCGGGTGCCTGTGGTCCCAGCTACTCGGGAGGCTGAGGCAAGAGAATGGCGTAAACCCAGGAGGCGGAGCTTGCAGTGAGCTGAGATCCGGCCACTGCACTCCAGCCTGGGCGACAGAGCGAGACTCCGTCTCAAAAAAAAAAGAAAAAAAAAAAGAAAGCCAAGCAGAGGGGGACAGATCACCTGAGGTCAGGAGTTCGAGACCAGCCTGGCCAACGTGGTGAAACCCTGTCTCTACTAAAAATACAAAAAATTAGCCAGGCATAGTGGCGGGCACCTGTAATCCCAATTACCCAGAGACTGAGACAGGAGAATTGCTTGAACCTGGGAGGCTGAGGTTGCAGTGAGCTGAGACTGTACCACTGAACTCTAGCCTGGGTGGCAGAGTGAGACTCCATCTCAAAAAGAAAAAAAAGAAAGAAAGAAAAGCAGAGCAGAGCTGCACGATGGACAACTGCGCTCCCATTACAACTGGAAGCTAAGAAAATCGTGGCGATATAATAAGGTCAGGTACAAAAAGCAGACAGTCAACTGCGATCCATGCCTTGGAAAAAAAGAAAAGTGACTTCTGCTTATGGACAAGGATTCACAGGGACACAGAAAAATGAGGTTTGATTTGTCAGGGGGCAGGTCACAGAGGAATGTTTTCTTTGCCTTGGATCCCTGACAATGGGAGAGCAAACACATTTCAGGAAACAATAAGAAAAGACGTGGATTAAAAGGTGAGCTCAGGTGAGGAAATAAGAAAAATCCAGGTACCCTGTGCAGCAGTGAGTCTGCGAGTCTGCTTGAGCAGACAGGCCTCCCGGGCCCATTCTGTGCACGTGTCTGAGGCCATGTGAGCTCATGTGTGTTGGTGTGCATGCACAGGTATGCATTCTCTCCTGTCTGTGTGTGGAGATGTGCTGTTTTCTTTGATCTGGGCCAAGGTGCCAGGGAGCTGAGGAGGATGAGGACTCTAGGAGGAGCCACTGTCGATGGGAGGAGTTTGAGCAGGAGGAGAGTGAGGTGTGGGGGAGGCAGCCATGTGGTCAGAACTGACTGGGCCACCCACAGACCTGTTCTCAGGATGCGACCCGGAGCCAGAACAGATTCTGGTTCTGCCGTAGCTCCCTGTGGGATCTTAGGTAATTAGTTCAACTAAGGATGATGCTGCTGTGATGACAGCAACAATAATGGTAATAGCTGGGATCCACTGTGTGCGTGCGTCTGCTGTGCCAAGGGATGGCATGTACCTTCCCCGGGACAAGCCTTCTTCCTTCTCCGTCAGATGGGGCTGGGTCTACCTTCCCACTGGCTAGCTGTGGGAATGGCGCGTGAGCAGCCTCCCTGCCTTGGAGTGGGTGCTGGACAGGCACCCCCACCCCTCTGCCCTCCCCCATCCCTGCCTGCTGTACTGGGCATCTTGGAGCAGAAGGCTATTCCCAGCAGGGATACATACGGTTGGAGGTGAGTCTGTCTGCTCCCCCGAGAGCATTGAAAGCTCCGTGGACGTTCTGGACCTGTGGAAAAATTCAGCGAGGGATGGTCCCCAGGACACCTCCACCTCCAGGCCTGGCCCTGGTTGTGGGGGATGACCAGGTGCCACCTGGTCTAGGAACCCTACCAGTATGTAAAAGGGGGCTCCAGCAGATTTGTGGCGAGCAAGAGGCAGCATGGGCCTGGCACACAGTAGGCACAAGCTTGTTTCCCATCTCTAGCACCTACTATGTGCTGCTCTGTCCTGGCCCCTTCATAGAATTTCATTTCATGCCCCAAATGATGTATGATTGGGCCCATTTTACAGAAGAGCAAATCAAGGCTTGGAAAGACACCAAACTTGCCCGGCTGGTAAGTGGCTAAGCTAAACTCTGAAATCAGGTCTGTCTGACACTAAGCTGGACTCTTTCCATGAAGCCACACAGAAAATTCAAGTGAACGTGGATTCTGGGTCCAGAAGGTTTCTCCTGAGATCCCAGGGTCTTCTGAAAGGTCCATAGAGGAGTCCACGCAGGGGTGCCCCAGCATGTGGGCCCCCCATCATGTCTGCTGCAGAGAACACACAGCAGTTGTGAAGAGAACCCTCCTCCGGGCAGCAGGGTGGGCTGCTGTAGAGTGGGACTGAAAACCACATCCCACCTTTTCTCTGAGGACAATGGGAAACCAGGTTGGCCTCAAGGAACATCTAAAAAAGGACAAGGCGTATCTGGTAAATGGAGCATGCTACCACGGGCATAGTTAACAGGGGTTATTGAGCTAGACACCCTGGAGGGCTTCCTGGAGGAAATGACATTGACACCAAGATCTGGAGGAAAGTGGGAAGTTAAACTGGTGAGCAGCATGTACAGAGGCTTGAGTCTGGAGACAGGCCCACATGGCCCCCAGGAGGAAGGAAGTGAGGTGTCTGAATAGAAGGAAGGAGGAGACATCAGAGAGGTAGGTGGGGACATGATTCTGTGGAGATGGCCACTCCAGGAGCGGTGGGCAGCAGCAGGGAGGGTGGCGTAATCCCTGATCTTGGTCTCAGGAGGCTGATGTTTACTGAGCACTTCACACAACTGCATGTTCTCAACAAGCAATTCCTCAACACCTGGAAGGAGCTGCAATTCCTCAACAACGAAAAGGAAGTTTGTCTATTTGCTCTCTTGAGACTGACCATGAGAAGGCTTCATTTCTAACCCATGAGAATGGTGGTTACGGAGACAACAAGGCTAGAATGTTCTCTTCCATTGTCATGTGTCATGGCTTTATCTCACATTTATTTGTACCATTTATTTTTATTTTTATTTTTTATTTTTTTGAGAGGAGTCTTACTCTGTCAGCCAGGCTGGAGTGCAGTGGCACGATCCCGGCTCACTGCAATCTCCATCTCCCAGGTTCAAGCGATTCTCCTGCCTCAGCCTCCTGAGTAGCTGGGATTACAGGTGCCCGCCACCACACCTGGCTAATTTTTGTATTTTTAGTAGAAACGGAGTTTCACCATGTTGGCCAGGGTGGTCTCAAACTTCTGACCTCAAGCAGTTCGCCCGCCTCAGCCTCCCAAAGTGCTGGGATTACAGGCGTGAGCCACCACGCCCGGCCTGTACCATTATTTGATTAACATCTGTCTTCCCCTCTAGACTGGAAGCTCCAGGTGAGCAGGGACCATGTTTGTCCTCACCGAGGTATGCAAGACCTGGAACATGGCAGGCACTTCATACATATTTGTTGAATAGATGGATGGACAGAAAATGAATGGATGGATGGGCCCTAAGCTAATTTTGTACTTTTTTTTTTTAATCAGATTTCCAACCCACTAATGACTAAACTTGGGACCGTAGTTTCTGTATCCTTCTGTTTTGCCCCTGCGCGCGGCAATGCGAGACCACTGCTCCTCCCTCTTCAGCTCCTCCTCTGCTCCTCTCCCCTCTACCCTGCCTTGGTCTGGGCCCTTCTCTCACTTCCCTGCCTATAGTCTTGCTTCCTGGGTCCATCTTCCTTGCTGCAGATGGGTGCTCTGAGTCACCAACCAGACCTTCAGTCTCCACCTTCCTCAATCTAACATGGGTCTCTCACACCCCACACACCCCACCTCCTGGCTCCCACTTCAGGCAAGTGTTTCTGGGCCCTCTCAGCTGTCGAGCGAGCCCTTGTGCCCTGGGCCTCTGGCATCTCGGCACAGAACAACATACCATGCCACTTACGCTTACTGATCCATTTTTCTGAATGTAACCTTGAGGGTCTTTCATATGAAAACCACCAGCTGGGTGCTATAGGAGAGGGGTGATATTTGAGACACCCCCTGCCTAGGACCCATTTCCCTGTTCTGTTCCTGGTGAAACCCTTCTTACCCTTCCAGGCTTGGCTCAGATGTCACTTTAAGGGTAGCTCTTCCTTGTCCCCAGAGAGGACAGAGAGCACTGGGTGACACAGCCCCAGAAGGCCCACTCCCAGCCATGCCATCTCGAGTGTCCCCTGCTCACCTGTAGCGTGTCCCCAAAGGAAAGCTTGTGGATGACATGCGTCATGTCCGGGTTTTGTGGCTGGGCTGTGGCACTGTGTGTGGACACATGGAAGTTGCCGGGGACCTGGGGGAGAAATGCTGAGTTTCAGGAGTCTGGTCAACTTCTCTAGGGGGTGGAACACTGGGGCTTCACCCTGTGTAATCCAGGGAGGACACTGGAATCAGGCAGATCTGGGTTTGGATCCTGCTTGTATCATTTTCAACTGTGCAAAGGAGTCATCCCATCTCTCTGGGCCTCAGGCTCCTCATCTGCAGAATGGGGGCACTACCATAGCTTCCGAGGGTGCTGCCAGGATTATCTGGTGAGAGGGGGCATGTGAAGTGCACATATGGGCAACGGGCACAAAGCCAGGACTCATGGCAGCTGCTCCCCCTCCAGCTCTGTGGATTCTGGGTGTCTGACCCCACAGTGGGCTGGGGGATGACCTTTGAGCTTGCAGACTAATGGGGCTTCCTCGGACTCCATATCCCTATCATTTCCTAACCAAGTTTGCTCCAGTGCCCTAGACAGGGGATCCCTGATAGACAGACTATGGTAGCCTCATCTCTTCCCCAGGTCTCAAGCCCTTGAGAGCCAAGCCAGCAAGAGGTGCCAGATGAGTATTTATAGAACGAAGGATGCTGGTGACAGCCATGTGGCAGAAGCCACCTCAGCTTCTCCCTGTTTCCGCACAAAGTCCCTCCTCCTCCTCCTCCTCCTCCCCCTCCCCACCGCCCAGATGCTCAGACTAGAACTCTTGGTATGATCCCGGAACCCCCGTCTCACTCCCGACATCCCATCCCTCAGCTGAAACCCTGTCAGTCCACCTTCCAAACACACCTGGCACCTGACCTCTTCTCTGCTGCCCTGGTCCAAGGTCGTCTCTTCATGGAGAAGAATGGCAGGCTCCTCCCTGGGCTCCCAGCTTCCACATTCTCCACAGCCTGGGCCTTTCCCCAATAATGACTGGTAAGATCTTTTTAAACCCTACATCAGATCTTACCACTCCTCTGCCCAGAACCCTCCACGGCTTCTATTCTCTCAGAGTCCAAGTCCATGTCCTCGGGGTGGACCACAGGCCACATCTGGCCACTGGTCAAGCATCATGTCCCCACCTCCTGGCCTCCTGCCACCATGTCCTCTGCTGCTTCCTGCATGATCTCCCTGCTGTGCCGGGAACAGCATCCAGTGTGGCTCCATTTCAAGCCTTTGTGCCTGACCCCTTCCTGGGACCCTCTTCCACATGGCCCTCCCTCGGCCCCTCAGGGCCCAACAGAGAGGCCCTCCATGTCCACCTGTGCACAAGAGCATCCTGGCCCCCATTCTCCATCCCCTTACCTGCTACAGCCTCTGGGATCACCTGCCATCTCATACCCATCTGCTTCTCATCTGCCTCCTTGCATTAGCAGGTCCACACCCTGCTGCGCTCCCCAGACTCCGACACATAGCAGGCACTCAATGAACACTTCTCGAATGAATGAACGACTAAACAACACTGAATCCTTCGACTTTGTGATCTGATAATTCCCATTTTACAGAAAAGAAAATGGAGGCTCAGAGCAGTGAAGAACCTTGCTAAGGTCACATGTTGAGAGCTGCAGTCTGAGCTCACGTCTGTTGGACGCGCTGCCCCCCCTCTGATGCTGGATGCCATCTACCTCCGCAGCCTGGGCTGAGGGCCACATGGCGCCAGTCCTTCAGGAGGTGCCAGGACTGGGGAGATGAGCAGACAAGAATCTGGCCTTGGCCAAGCCCCTGTGACACAGACTTGGAACAGACAATGAGACTCTGTGGGATCCACCCTGACCCAGAGGAATCTGCAGACCATGGGGGTTACAGGGAAAGGCCCCCAGCTCAATGGAGAGTGCAGGCTATATTCAGGGAGGGCTTCCCAGGGGAAAGGACATCCTGTGCTAAGGCTCTGAAGATGAGTCTGCATTACTCAGGAAGAGAGGGAAAAGCATCTGGGCAGAGGGAACAGCACGAACAGGTGCAGAGTACAGAAACTGCCCAGCATGCGGGCATGTCTAAGGAACTAAAAGAGTCTGGTATTATTGAACTCCAAATGAGATGGGGGTCGGGGTGCTGGCAGCAGCAGGAAACAAAGAGGCACAAGGGAGGAGTTGGGGCTGTTTATCAAAGGCCTCCAAATGCCACACTAAAAACTCAGGGGTTACCTTATCCCAGCCCAATGAAGAAGAGTGTGCGAGCTGTGTCCGAGGAGGGAATACAGCTTTTTACTGTGCAGCAGCACATCGAAGTCTGACTTTGTAAGCATGTCTGTTTCAAACACAAAGCTGCGGACTTCCTGCAGGAATATCCCTACTTCAGCAGGGCCTGAGCCTGTGACTGACAGGGAAGGCATCAAGCTGACAGCCCGCGGCCTCAGCCTCAGCAAACTCGCAGTGGAGCATGCCGCGGCCACAGTGGAGAAGGGACACTTGCTGGGTCAGGAGCGGAGCAGAAACAACAGCGTGGCAAGATCTCCCTCGAGGGACAGCATCACCTGCTTCAGGGACCCAGTAACCCATGGTAGAGCAGTTGCTCTGAGTTCTACACGTGGCCTCAAGCCCACCCCACTTCCTAGTTGGGGGGCCTTAGGCGAGGTCAGTAACCACTCCATGCCTCAGTTTCTCCATCAGCAAAATGGGCATAAAGCCAGAAGGTTACCGGGAGGATTCATGGAGGTGATGCACGCAAAGCAGCCCGCAGCTGGCCTCAGGTCAGATTTGTAGGGTGAATACGTTTGTCATCAGAGCCAACCAAGAAGGGCCCTCCCGGAAGAGGGAACACTCAGAGGCAGGGCGTGAGGGAAAGCCCACTTTGGGTTTTAACATTTATGCCTCATTTTCACTGATAAAAATAATGCCTGGGTACATTTTTATGATAAAACAGTCACGAGACACAGTCAGACTAAAGACCCTGTTGCTGACCATCCCTGGGAGTAAGAAACCCATAGCCATAAGGCGTGTGTCCTCCCAGAGTTTTTCTACGCGGTGACACAGGGCCTCCCGCAGATCGGGCCATGGCAGAGTTCAGAACTGGGATTGGGGCCTGGGCCTCGTGCTCCTGGAGTGAAGTGAGTCAAGAAGGCTGACCCCTCAGCACCTGCCACCCCTGCCGAGTCCTGCAAGGCTGTGACTCAGGAACCCACTCCCGCTCCACACCAAATCCATCACAGGTGGCTGACTCATGCCAGCACATGCTGGGCTGAAGAAAGAAACAGCAACGCTTTTAGAGCCTGTGACTTAGGAACCTACGTCAGTGTCTCTGATGGATTTTAAAAACATATAGCTGGAGCCAGGCCCCATACCCCTCACCCCATCCTGTCCTCCTCCTGCAGGGCTGGCTGATGAAACGAGGTCACCGTGGGGTCTCAGGTGGGGTTGCCGCTGCTGCTCAAAACACGCAAACTCTGACATCTGGCTGCTGGCCAACCTCCTGGGGGCCGGATAAGGAGGCCATGGGACAAGTCTCAGCCTGATGCTGGGAGAGAGGTGTGGGGGCTGGCTGCTGACCTTGCCGTCAGCACACGGACACCTGTGGCTTCTTTGAGCACCTCTTGATGGGCAACTCCTCAAAGGCACAGATCGTTAATGAGGGATAGTGGCTGGACTGGGGTAGGAGACGGTCTCTACTCCCTCCAGGAGTTTGGGGCAGAGGTTGTGACCCAGGGCACAGACACAGTTGGTCATGACATGTGTAACCAAGATATTGGGAGCAGCAGCCACAGGTAGTGGGCTCAGGGGGTCAGGGCCCTGATGCTAGGCTGCCTGTGTTAAAATCCTGGCTGCGTGACCTTGACCAGGTCACTTAATCTCCTGTGCCTCAGTTTCCTCCAGGCTACTGTGAAGACTAAAGGAGTTTGTATGTGGAAAGGGCTGGGTAAGAACCCAGTACGTGGCAGTAACACGGGTTTAAGAAAGGCTGGTGTGAGTCTTTCACAGACTCCCTGGCACTCTGCTGACCAGAGAAGGCCCATTTCTTGGACACCCTCCATGTGCCTTTCACAGGCGCACTTGTAGGGTGTGTGCCAGCTGATGAGGTCATGGAAACGTTGCACTGATGGGAGATAAGGCAGGCCAGGATGCCTGTCCAGTCTCTACTGCAGAGTTTGTTCATGTTTCACAGCCTGTGAGGTATTACTGTCTCCATTTTACAGATGAGGAACCTGAGGCTCAGAGAAGCTAAACTGCCCAGAGTCATTCAACCAGTGACCGTGGTAGCCAGGATCCTTGACCACAGGTCTGTCTGACCCCAAAGGACAAGCTCACCCAGAGCTGGCTGGGGGCACCAGCACAGCCCATTCGAAGGGGAGCAGACTGCAGCCTTGGGCATGTTTGCCAAGAGGTGGGAGGGCTTGGTGGCGGGGCTGTCTCGTGGGTTGTCACTCCAGGTGCTTGAATAAGCACGATCCCTTCTTGATCACCATCTGGGGCATATATATTTTTTCAGCCCAGGTGGTTGCATCTCCCTGGGGGTGGGGGGCCCACAATGAGGAGGTGTGAGTGTACGTCTGTTCATCTGTGCATCTTCAGCTTCATCTTCAGTCTTCAGACAGGGCTTCCTTTGTAACTTTAGGGGTCTCCATCTCTCATTCTCCTCGTCATTTTCTTCATGGCTGCTTTATCAAAATTACACATTTCCTGTTTACCTGAGCTTTCCCCCCAACTATAGACCCCGGGCCACCAAAGGCGGGGAGCATGGCTGTTTCTCTCCCACTGCAGCCCAGCACCAAGCACAGAGCCAGGCATAAGGTGGACGCTCAGTAGCACAGAAGCCTGAGTGGAGTGGTTCAAGGGAGGGGCCAAGTCAAAGAGGAGGCACAGGCAGCAGCGGCAGTGTGATGAGGGGCGTGGTGGGGAGTGAATGTGGGTGGGCAGGGAAGGGGAGGGAGGACTTCCCCTGAGGGACCCACATTAGCTGAGGCCTGTGGGTGAGCAGTGGTTCCCCAAGAAGATGAAGTGCGGACAGAGGGAGGGTATGGAGGCCCAGCAGAGGTCCCCCACCAATCCCCCCACCTGCCTGCGCGCACTATGAATCTCTCCAAGGCCTTAAACCCCCAACTGCGGCCTGCATCTGGCTCCCCTTGCTTCGTAAGGACGTGGATCCTGTAGCGAGCGGCCCCTTCACTCCCCATCATCAGCGTTTTCTGGAGCACTCTCTGCAGCACTGATCACTGTCCATTCCGGCCCTGCCTTCCTGAGCCTGGCAGCGCCAGCCCTGCTCTTTGATAGCTATACATATGTTCCTTTCCAGGCTGCAGGCTCCACCCAGCCTTTGCTTCCTCCTTCCTGTCTGAGTGCCCCTTCTTGCACCTTTTGTTACCCCCTCATCTCCCCACCTCGAAGTGACTGGGGGGAGGGGGCGCCAGAATTCAGTCCTCAAATTGCACTTCTCTCCACACCTTAGGTTCTTAAGGCTTTTGGTGCCACAGATGACCCTTTGCCAGTCTAATGATACCTATGTTTTAAATGCTTAAAATGTTTTTAATGCATAAAATGCATAGGATTACAAAGGAAAAAGACTATATTTAAATAGTAATTAAAATATTTTAAAAAACACATTTGAATATGCTGCTTTACTGATGCATCAAATAACAAGATCCAGTGGTGGGTCTAATAATTACTGTAATTTTTATTTATTTATTTTTTGAGACAGGGTTTCACTCTGTCACCCAGGTTGGAGCGTGCTGGTGCAATCTCAGCTCACTGAAGCCTCCACCTCCCTGGGCTCAAAAGACCCTCCCACCTCGGCCTCCCGAGTAGCTGGGACTACGAGCACAGGCTTGGCTAATTTTTGTATTTTTTTTGTAGAGACAGGGTTTTGCCATGTTGCCCGGGCTGGTCTTGAACTCCTGACCTCAAGTGATCCACCCACCTTGGCCTCCCAAAATGCTGGGATTACAGGTGTGAGCCACTGCGCCTGGCCAATCACTGTAATTTTAAAACAGTGATGCATATAAACAGTCTCTGGAAATTATCTGCAACAACTGTAACGTGCTATAAATATCGGCAATTTCTGTTGGTGATGAGGTCCCAGGCACAGCTAATACTACTATGGTTTGTGGCCTACTTTCATCGCAGACGGAAATGCTAAACTTTAATTCGAGTTTAGCAAAAACAAAGACGTCAGTTTTCCCCCATCCAACTTCATAGATCTCTTGCATTCAATCCCCTCTCCTTGGGGGTGTCTGTGGACCCCAGGTTTAGAACAAGGATCTACGGCCTCTCCCTAGGTAATCTTGCTTAAACCAATGCTCCTCAAACTTCAGTGGCATCAGAATCTATGGGGGGGGGCGGCACTTGTTCTAGCACAGAGTCAGTAGGTCTGAGGGGGGGCCTGAGAATCTGCATTCCTAACAATATCCCAGGTGATGCTGATGCTGCTGGCCTGGGGCTTGAGGAGCCCCCACTTTGAGGACCCATGACTTCCAACATCATCTGTTCACTGACAACTCCTACCTCAACATCTGTGGTCCAGAACCCCCTCCTGAACCCTCCACACCTCCAACTTCCAATGTCACCTCTCCCTGTAGACACCTAATGGGAACCCCAAAGGAAGCCTGAGTGGAATGAGCAATGCCCAGCCCTACCTCCTTCCCATAGAATCCAGGCTTTTCTAAGCTTCCACGTCCAGAAACAGGACCACCGTGGTTGTCAAGACAAAGATGTCAAAGGTTTCTCTGATTCCACATGTGCCCTCAATCCCGCATCCGATTCTTCATTAAGTCTTATTGACTCTACCTCCCTAATCCGACCACATCTCCCCAGTTCCACTGCCACAACCACTGCCTGCCACCCCCTCCAGCCCAGCCCCATGGAGCTGCCGAGCCAACTTTTTTTTTTTTTTTGAGACAGAGTCTTACTCTAGGCTGGACTGCAGTGGCGTGATCTCGGCTCGCTGCAAGCTCCACCTCCCGGGTTCATGCCATTCTCCCGCATCAGCTCCTGAGTAGCTGGGACTACAGGCGCCCACCACCGCGCCTGGCTAATTTTGTTTTTCTGTGTTTTTAGTAGAAACGGGGTTTCACTGTGTTGGTCGGGATGGTCTCGATCTCCTGACCTCGTGATCCGCCCACCTCGGCCTCCCAGCGTGCTGGGATTACAGGCGTGAGCCACCGCGCCTGGCCGCGAAAGCCATCCTTCTAAGGCTGTGCTGTCCGGCAGAACTTTCCTCAGCGATGGAAGTGCTTTCCTTCTGTCTGCACTAGCGCTGCGGCCCCAGCCAGCACATGGCTTTGAGCACTTGAAATGTGGTTGATGAGAATGAATGCCTGAATTGTATATTTTATTTAATTTGAATTAATTTAAATAACCTCATGTGGCTGGTGGCAACCTATTGGATAGTACAGTTCTGAAGCAGAAATCTGATTACATTGCTTCCCTGTTTAACCCTCAAATGGCTTTCCATCACAACCACCATAAAATCCAAATTACGGGGCATGGCAAAGGTGTTGTGTGGCAGCTCATGGGCAGAGACAGCCCCCAGTGAATCACGACCCTCAGCATCCCTGCCTCCTGGTAGTCCCTTCTCCTGAGGCCTGGGCTGGTATGAGACTCACTTTAACCCATAACACGCGGCACGTTTCTCCCAGCAACAGCTGAAACCTTAAGAAGGCCTTGTGGCTTCTGCTTGCAGCTTCTGCTTTAGCACTTAACGGAGTCCTGAACCATCACGTAAGAAGTCCACCCTGCTTGAAAGATGACCAGGCCTGGCCTTCCGCCTGCCCGCCAACGACTGTGGGAAGGGACAGCACATGCCCTCTCTAAAGGGGAGCACTGCCCATAGGTGCCAGGTCATTGCCATAATGGGAACACGGACCCAATGTAGTGAGAGCCTCTGACTTTTAAAAGCCAGAAATCTGGACTCTTGATCTTTTCATACTGGTTCTGATGCAGTTAAATGCTATACTGGACAAACATAATTTATCTTTGGGCTGGATGTGGCCAGTGAGTTTGCAACCCCAGCTCAGGTGTCAGGGACTGGAGGAAGGGCGTTTTGAGCAGAGGCTGCAGGAGGGACAAGGAGAAGCCAGGAGTGGCAAGTGGCTCAGTTTGCCTGGGGCTGGGAAGGGGAGCTGTGGGACAGGATTGCTGTGTGACCTTGGGCAAGACACTTAACCTCTCTGCGCCCCAGTATCCTAACCTGTCAAATGGTGCTGCCTCACAGCGTTGTTGAGAGACTCCACTGTGACAGTACCGAGCTTCGAGGAGGGCCGGCACGTGCTGAGCAAAACCCTGCCAGCTGCCACCGAGTGCCTCGGCCCTCCCAAGGGCACTGTGCTCACCCACTTGACTTAGGATCTGAAGCTCCTGGTTCTGGGGACAAAACAACAGTGAACCTTGAATGGCCCTTCAGAGCTGACAAGGTACTTTCAAGCCCGCCTCGCTCACTCCCCTTGGCTTTATTCCTCATCTCAGCACTTAGCATCCCTGATGCTTTCTGGCTTGTAGACTGTCTCCCTCAACCAGAATGGCAGCCGCACCAGCCCAGGGACGCTGCCCCAGAGCTATCACCAACCCAGGCAACACAGAAGGTGCTTATTCAAAATTTTTTTTGAATGAATGAATCTGCATTAGCTCATATATTAATCCCCACACAAACTTTGTGAAGTGGGTGGTATCCTGATATTGTTATCACTATCACATCCTCAGCCTAAAATGGGTCAAATGACTTGTAGGGGCCAAGAGGGGGTGGAACTGGGACTTGAACCCAGGGGTGGGGGCTGCAAATCCTCAGGTCTTCTCACCATTGTCTCCCTCATTGGGGAGAAGAGTAGCTCCTTCCTGAACCAGCCATCAGGGGCTTAAAACTCCAGGAAGCCTGGACCCCTGCATCCAGATTCTCAGCAGGGATGGCCAGGCAACTGGACACGAACCCTTGCTCACCGGGGGCTGTGTCGGGGTCAGGTCGAGTGAGTGCAGACCTCCACAACCAGTTTCCAGGGAGCAAGGAGACAGCAGGAATGGGGAGCAGGTAGAAAGGGCTGAGGCAGGGCTTCCGTACCTTGTTGATGCTGAACTGCCCCTCGAAGCGGCAGCCTGCCCCATTGTTCAGTGGGATCTTCATGGAGTTGTCAATGTGGCCCACTTCATGCCTGCCCATCTCATCCTGAATGTCGAGCCCGACTACTGCAGGAGCCAAAGGGAGACAACAGTCACAAACCCAGAGACACAGGAGGATGGGGGCCAGCCTGTTCTCTCTGGGAGCCTTCATTCATGCATTCCAGGGACAGGCCGGGCTGGGGACCTCCAGGAGCTCATGGTCTGGGGTCCAAAGACTACAGGGGACAGGATAATGACTCTGCTAAATGTGAGGCCGAGGGGAGGCAGGGCATAGTAGGGGTCCCAGGGCCACCCTGGGGGTCTGCCATACTGGTCCTCTGAATCTGGGTTCTGCCTCAGGTACTTAACCTCTGGATGCCTCAGTTTCTTTCTTTGTAAAATGGGGGGTGACCATAATTGAACCTTCCTTGGAAGATTATGAGGATAAAATAATTCATAGGTGTAGCAAATGCTTAGGGTCTGATGGATGCGAGGTGGAAAGTGCTTAATAAATGTTAGCTCTTGGATCTCAGATAGTCTTTTTATTTATTTATTTATTTTTTGAGACAGAGTTTTGCTCTGTTGCCCAGGCTGGTATGCAATGGCACGATCTTGGCTCACTGCAACCTCCCCCTCCTGGGTTCAAGCAATTCTCCTGCTTCAGCCTCCCAAGTAGCTGGGATTATAGGTGCCCGCCACCACGCCCGGCTAATTTTTTTGTATTTTTAGTAAAGATGGGGTTTCACCACGTTGGCCAGGCTGGTCTCGCTTCTGACCTCAGGTGATCCACCCGCCTCAGCCTCCCAAAGTGCTGGGATTACAAGTGTGGGCCACCGTTCCCGGCCCTCAGATAGTTATGGGGTGAATAGGCTCAGGCCCCCATCCATTCATCCATCATTCACTTATTCATTCACACATTCCTTTACCCATCGCCTATGCTACCAGGCCCTATGATAAGCACCAGGGATGCACAAAGGGAAAAGACAGGCCCTGCCCTCTGTCACCTCACTGTGACTCAGATGGCTTCCCCATCTGTAAAACGGGCAGGCCAATGCCAACTGCACCGCCAGAGATGGTCCAACGAGCCAGCGGTGAGAGGATTCCTGTGAACTATGGAAATGCAGGAATTTCCCTGGCAGGAGCGCTAAAAAAGAGGTGCCATACGGAGGAAGAACAGCTGGAAGCAATTTTAAAGAGGGCCAACCTTAAAAGGGAAAAATGGGAACAATTCTGTGCTCCTCGATGAGGATGGAGAAGTAAATGAGGACCCATCCATAGAAGGGAATGTGCTGGAGCCATTCAAAATGACCCTCACGGTCCACAGGACATGGGAAATGCCAATGGTATAATGTGAAGTTTAGAGAAAACACAAGCAGGTCCCCATTGCACTCAGCAGTTCCAATGTTGGCAGCCTGTCCTCTAGATACACAATGTGTGTCCAGATGTGTGTGCAAAGCTGCTCAGGCAACCTTATTTGAAATTGTGGCAATCGGAAGCAATTCAACTGCTTGTCACCGGAGCCAGAGGAACAGCCCTCTTTCCCAGTGCCGTGCAGCAGGTAGGTACAAAAAATTGGCTACATGCAGGTGCATGGAGCAGGCTCAGAGCAGATTAGTGGCTGAGTTATTAGCACTGGGACCTCGAGCAGGTTACTTAACCTCTGTGCCCCAGTTTCCTCTTCTATCACAGGCTTGTTGTGAGGGTTAAAGAAAAGTAAAACAGGACTGGGCACAGTGGCTCACGTCTGTAATCCCAGCACTTTGGGAGGCCAAGGTGGGAGGATCACTTGAGGCCAGCAATTCGAGACCAGCCTGGCCAACATGGCAAAACCCCATATCCGCTAAAAACACAAGAAATTAGCTGGACATGGTGGTGGGTGCCTATAATCCCAGCTACTCTGGAGGCTGAGGCAGGACAATCACTTGAACTCAGGAGGCGGAAGTTGTAGTGAGCTGAGATCATGCCACTGCACTCCAGCCTGGGCGACAGAGAAAAAGTCTATCTCAAAAAAAAAGAAAGAAAAGAAAAGTAAAACAGCACTTACTATGTGCTAGACTTTCTTCTAGGTGCCTTTCATGTAAGAACACACCATCTTGGGTGGGCGCAGTGGCTCATGCCTGTAATCCCAGCACTTTGGGGGGCCGAGGCGGGTGGATCACAAGGTCAGAAGTTTGAGACCAACCTGGCCAACATAGTGAAACCCCATCTCTACTAAAAATACAAAAAATTAGTCAGGCATGGTGGCGGGCGCCTGTAATCCCAGCTACTCAGGAGGCTGAGGCAGGAGAATGGCTTGAACCCGGGAGGTGGAGGTTGCAGTGAGCTGAGATCATGCCATTGCACTCCAGCTCGGGCAACAGTGCGAGACTCTGTCTTAAAACAAACAAACAAACAAACAAACGAAATACCATTTAAACACCCCTGTGGGGAAGATAGTATTATCAGTCCCATTCTACACCTAGGGAAACTGAGGCACAGATACCTCACAGCTAGGAAACATCAGAGCTTGGAATGAAATCCAGGTGGATTTGCTTCTGAGCCCACACCCTTCAGCCATTCTGCTAAGACACCTCAAATCCCAATGCATTTAATATAGCCAAAGGATGCAGGGCAGGGCCTGGCCTGGAAGAACAGAATAAATGGCAGCTGTTATTATTTTACTCATATGATGAGTAATATGAGAACAGCTCCAAGACACTAGCTAGAAAAAAAAAAAAACCCAGACACTCCAGAAGGTTCCCACATGGTAGGCTCCCAATTAATTATGTAAACAACAACAACAACAACAAAAAAGCCAAACCCAATATGTGTTCACAGACACACACACACACATGTAGGGGTGGGGAATAGGGACCCCACCTTCTAGCAGAGGTGTCCTTTGGGGAAGATGGCAGACTGGGACAAGAAGGGAGACAGGGGAGGGGTACTTTTGCTTTTAAAAAACATATTATTTTGTATTTTGAATGTATGTCTTTTTTAAAGATTAACATGTATTCTTCTATTAGTTGTATAATGAAGAATATTATTTTTAAAAGCAGGATATGAGATCATACATGCAGCACGATCTCAGCTATGTTCAGAAACACAGAGAGGAAGGCCAGCTGGACAGAATGGTGCCAAAATGTCACCAACACTGCTGTGAGGTAGCAGAATTACGGGTGATCTCTTTTGCTTCCCTGTGTTTTCGAGAAGTATAATGATGAGCATGCATTTTTTCCTACAATAAAAATGTGATGTTCTTTTAAAGAAAAGCCAGAATGCTGGGCTCTAGCAGAGGTGAGGGGGTTGGGGGTTCAGGTTATAGCCCACAGATCCAGCAGGGCATGGCAGAGCACGGGGTGGAGGTTGCCTGGCCCCTCCTGGAACCACATCTCTTCCCTTTCCTACCCCACTGGTCCCAGTCCTCTGGTCTGACTAAGAATTTCCTTGTTCCAGAGATACAGTCACTCCTGAATAAGAATCTGCCAGATGAATTATTTTTCTAAGTGAAAGAAAAAAAAATAACAAAAAATAAGACCGACCTATTTCGACAGGTTCCCTGGCTTGGGGCCCGGCGAGGATTCAAAATTGTGACGTAAATCTCACCAAAAGCAATGACAGGGCTGAGACTCTCCCTATCTCTGGCCGGAGGTGCACCCAGTGTTCTCTCAGCTGTGTCCTTTAACAGGAAGAGGGGGTAGGCAGAGAAGGGCCTGCAGCAGGCTCTGTACCAGGCTGGGCGGAGGGACGGTTGGAACCCCAGTCCAGGAGAGGGCGCCCAGTCTACTCGCTGACAAGTCTGGGGACCATGCATTAGATTCTCCCAAGAACCTCAGACAACAGACATTACTAAGCCCGTTTTGCAGATGAGGAACCTGAGGCTCAGAGAGTCACCTTAGCCAAGGTTACAGTTTTAGCCAGCAAAGGAGCCAGAATCTGACTCCAAATCGGACTTCAAATGAGTATTGTTTTGTAGAATTAATTCATTCTGGGCCGGGCACAGTGGCTCATGCCTGTAATCCCAGCACTTTGGGAGGCTGAGGTGGGTGGATC
Organism: Rhinopithecus bieti; assembly: GCF_001698545.2. NCBI lineage: Eukaryota > Metazoa > Chordata > Mammalia > Primates > Cercopithecidae > Rhinopithecus > Rhinopithecus bieti. Next base: position 919,856 of record NW_016819845.1, on the reverse strand, counting down.
ACCTGAGGTCAGGGGTTCAAGACCAGCCTGGCCAACATGATGAAACTCCATCTCTACTAAAAATACAAAAATTAGCTTGGCATGGTGGTGCGCACCTGTAATCCCAGCTACTCGGGAGGCTGAGGCAGAAGAATTGCTTGAACCCGGGAGGCAGAGGTTGCAGTGAGCCGAGATTGTGCCATTGCACTCCAGCCTGGGTGGCAGGAGTGAAACTCCGTCTCAAAAAAAAAAAGAATTCATTCTTTTGGTTAAAACAAAATAGGTGTGAAGTCAAAAAAGGAAGGTCCCAGCCCTCCCCTGTCACAGGTGCTCTAGAGCCCTGTCCTGCACTCTCTCATGGACAGTGGACCTATCCGGCTTCTATAGGAATCGGCCGCCAACAACTCAGAGCTGCACTCTTCTCCAGATGAATGCTCTTGACTGACCAGAGGTCTTCTTGCTTGAGATGCTTGGGAGGTGATGTGACCCCTGCCACACACACCACTCTGCAGCCATTACCCAATGACATGGATAATAACAGCCTGGTCCCATTGCTACTGGGTGTGACAAATGCTATGGTGTCATTCACACCCCCCAGCATCCTGTGAGATCAGGCTGAGTTTGGACTTCAGCTGAACACACATCTGTGCTTATCCTCTTACACTGCCCTATCCTGCATCTCTCACTCCCTTACAGCTTCCTCCCCTCAACAAGTCACTTGCATGAGACTCTCAGGCTCTGCTGCGAAGCTGTAGCATGACCCTAAGAGACTCCCCACCTCCCTGCACCCATACAGCTGCTCTCCAGAGGTAACCCCTATGAGTAGTGTCTTGTGTTTTTTATGCCAGAAAACCTCCAAGTGCATGCATACTCAATTATATTCTCCTCCAAAAAAGAGGGGGGAGAACCATATGTTGGCTCGGCTTGTCCTGGAGATCTTGCCATTTCTGCACACATGCATTTGCCCTGAGGAGGTGTCCTGCTGGAGGGAGGGACTGTGTGGAGTACTCACACTCGCAGTGCAGATTGGGTAAACTGATGTTCAGACTGACGTCGATCTTGCCCCCGCTGTCCTTGTCTGGGTCATCGACGTAGAGCTCGTTCACACTAGGGGAGAGACAAGTATAGGAACCTTTGCTGAGATGGGGACGAAGATCTCAGCTGCAGGGGACGGCCAGGGACCACTTCACTTGGCGACCACAGCTTAGATAACCCAGACTCCATCTGGGCAGAGCCTGTACCTTCTGTGCCCTCAGGCATGGGTCTAGGGTGCACTCTTCAAATGCAGCCTTACCTCCTAAGAGGGGAGGGCTGGACTGGGCACAGTGGCTCACGCCTGTTATCCCAGCACTTTGGGAGGCCAAGGTGGGTGGATCACCTGAGGTCAGGAGTTCAAGACTAGCCTGACTAACATGGTGAAACCTCGTCTCTACTAAAAATACAAAATTAGCAGGGCGTGGTGGTGCATGCCTGAAATCCCAGCTACTTGGAAGGCTGAGAATCATGAACCCAGGAGGCTGAGGTTGCAGTGAGCGGAGACGGCGTCACTGCACTCCAGCCTGGGCAATAAGAGTGAAACTCCATCTCAAAAAATAAAATAAAATAAAATAAAGAGAGGAGGGCTGGGGCTCAGGAGAGAGAAAAGGTAGGGTGGGCTAGCATAGTGGTAAGAGCATATCTTTTGGGCCGGGCGCGGTGGCTCAAGCCTGTAATCCCAGCACTTTGGGAGGCCGAGACGGGCGGATCACGAGGTCAGGAGATCGAGACCATCCTGGCTAACACGGTGAAACCCCGTCTCTACTAAAAAATACAAAAAACTAGCCGGGTGAGGTGGCGGGCACCTGTAGTCCCAGCTACTCGGGAGGCTGAGGCAGGAGAATGGCGTAAACCCAGGAGGCGGAGCTTGCAGTGAGCTGAGATCCGGCCACTGTACTCCAGCCTGGGCGACAGAGCGAGACTCCGTCTCAAAAAAAAAAAAAAGAGCATATCTTTCAGAGTCAGACAGATTCAAGTTCAAATCCTGGTTCTGGTACTTGCTATGCTCACCTCTGTGAACCCACCTGTTAAGTAGGGATAACGCCACCCACTACAAATAAGGTGGTTTGAACACTAAAATGAGAAATAGGGGTCTTATGAGGGATTAGGGCCTGGCGCCGACAGGCACAGAGGACCTTACAGCCTCCTCTCTTGAGGTCCCCTCCCCCAGCTGGGAAACCAGGAATTCCCTGATGCTCATCCCTCAGGGCAGAACCGGTTCTGAGAAACAACTGGATGGCTGTATTAATTTCCCGTGGCTGCTGTAACAAATTACCACAAAGTGAACGGCTTAAACCAACACGCATTTATTGTCTTACGCTTTTGGAGGTCAGAAGTCTAAAAAGGGATGTGTTCCTGGAAGAATGCATTTTCTTGCCTTTTTCAGCTTCTAGGTGCTGCCTAGGCTTGTGGCCCCTTCTCCTAATTCCAAAGCCAGCAGCTTCCCCCTTCTCTGACCTCCACCTTTTTTTTTTTCCTTTTTTTGAGGCAGAGTCTCTGTTGCTCTGTTACCCAGGCTGCAGTGCAGTGGCACGATCTCGGCTCACGGCAACCTCCACCTCCCAGGTTCAAGCAATTCTTTTGCCTCAGCCTCCCAAGTAGCTGTGACTACAGGCGCATGCCACCACTCCAGCTAATTTTTGTATTTTTAGTAGAGACGGGGTTTCACCATATTGGCCGGGCTAGTCTCGAACTCCTGACCTCGTGATTCACCACTCCGCACTCCCCACCTCACAACCCTCCCAAAGTGCTTCATCTGGCCCACCTGGCTAACCCAGGATCCTCTCCCCATCTTGAGATCCTTAATGTAATCACATTTGCAAAGTTTCTTTTGAATGCAAGGTAACAGGGCCACATGCATCAGGATCAGGGGCCTAGACATCACTGGGGGCAGGGAGTCACTGGGGGCATGACCGCATCGGCCATAGTTAGGGGCAGGTGGCTTCACAGACAGCCATGTCACCTTGCTGTCAGCAGCACAGTGTTGGCATCTGCTAGCAATCCAAATTTGTTCAACAAATACTTTTTGAGCACCTACTACCTGTCAGGAGCCAGAAACAGCAATGAATCAGACAGACACTGTCTCTGCCCTCATCGAGCTTATAGACACAAGAACCAGACATCACTCAGCTCCTAAATAAATATGCTGCCACTCCCAACGCTGATTACTGCTTTGACAGAAAGCTGCAGGGGGCTGTAAGAGGGACTACAGGGCCACTGACCTTTGGGGAGAAGGGGCTGGGAAGACTTCTCTGAGGTGTGATTGAGGTCTGGGGGATGAGTAGGCATCATCCTGGCAGCATGTGCAAAGGCCTGGAGGTTGGGGAGGGCACGGCGGGTTTGGGGAACTGAATGAAGGTCACCATGGTTGCAGTGTAAGGAGGCTGCATGAGGCCTTTAGACTTTTTTTTTTTTTTGACAGAGTCTCGCTCTGTCCCTCAGGCTGAAGTACAGTGGCACGATCTCGGCTCACTGCAACCTCCGCCTTCCGGGTTCAAGCAATTCTCCTCCCTCAGCCTCCCAAGTAGCTGGGACTACTGGCTCGCGCCACCATGCCCAGCTAATTTTTGTATTTTTAGTAGAGGTGGGGTTTCACCAGGTTGGCCAGGCTGGTCTTGAACTCCTGACCTCAGGTGATCTGCCCACCTCGGCCTCCCAAACTGCTGGGATTACAGGCATGAGGCACTCCTTGGACGGGGTGGGATGGGAATGGAGAGGGGGAGGGCTGCAGGAACCCACCTAGAGCAGGCGGGACTTGCTGATGGATGGGACTGGGGCAGAGGGAGGTGAGGTGAGGGGGGAATGCAGACACACAGCTGTGTTTCTTCCTGGACCCATTCTTTGGGCTGAGAGGCTCTAGAAGAGGAGCAGGACAAGCAGGAGGGAGAGGTACTGAGAGACAGAGGCTGTGCCGAGCCCAGGTGTCTTGGAGGCATCCCGGAGTAGCTGCTGGATGTCTGATGGCCACATCTGATTCCCAATAATGCCCCCCACACAGAGGGAACCAAATCTAAAGGCCTAGCCGGGGGGAGGGGGCAGCTGAAGGGGGCAGTGCTTCAGGTGGCTGGGCTGTGGTTAAACATTTATTAGGCCCCTTGGGTCCAGTCCCTCGGCTGTAAAACAAAAGAGAACTGCCCTATCTAAGCAATGAAGACTCCAAGAGAGCTTTGTAAATGGCCACATCTTAGAGAAAGAATGAGTAGGACCAAAGCAAAGGAATTTCGTTTTTACTAAGACCACATCTTTGCACCCCTAGCACCTGGTGTGATGCTGTTCACAAGGAACGGTGGGCTCTGAAAGATGCCTGGGGCCTGTTTCTCTGTGGGGCCCACAAGGATATTCCCAGAGACAAGAGTGCAACAGATGGGCCCCTACTCGTTAAGTTAGGAGGCCGACTACACGCATTCACGCCATCCTGTGTGCGCCTGTGAAATGCCCTGAGCCCCATCTTAAAACCGGAAACAGGCTCAGAGAGGGTGTGTCCCATCCCCAGGGTCACACGCTAGCAAGTAGCTGAGCTAGAATCTCAACCCAGGCTTTCCACAGCTCAGGCTGCCTCCCAGCCCTCTCCTCAGCATCAGGGTCAAGGAAGAAAATGAAGGAGGGCCCTGGTCCTGGGAAGCCTTAGGATGGGAGAGGGGAGACACGGGCCTGCACTTGACCTTGCTTGTAGTGTTGGCTCCAATCAGAGGCCACCAAGAACGAAGAAGCTGGAGGGAGAGGGGCAAACAAGAGCCCAGGAGGCTATGAGAGACAGGACTAGCTGGATTTCCTAGGCCAACTAAGAATTCCTAAGCCTAGCTGGGGAAGGTGGTCGCATCCACCTTTAAACACGGGGCTTGTAACTCAGCTCACAGCTGGCCAATCAGGTAGTAAAGGGAGCTCACTAAAATACCAATTAGGCTAAAAGCAGGAGGTAAAGAAACAGCCAAATCATCTATCGCCTGAGAACACAGGGGGAGGGAAAATGACCGGGATATAAACTCAGGCATTCGAGCCGAATCGGGCAACCCCCTTTGGGTCCCCTTCCTTTGTATGGGAGCCCTGTTTTCACTCTATTAAATCCTGCAACTGCACACTCTTCTGGTCCATGTTTGTTCCAGTTCGAGCTGAGCTTTAGCTCGCAGTCCACCACTGTTGATCGCAGCCGTCACAGACCCGCCGCTGACTTCTACCCCTCTGGATCCAGCAGGGTGTCTGCTGTGCTTCTAATCCAGCGAGGCGCCCATTGCCGCTCCCCACCGGGCTAGAGGCTCGCCGTTGTTCCTGCATGGCTAAGTGCCCGGGTTCATCCTAATTGAGCTGAACACTGGTCGCTGGGTTCCACAGTTGTCTTCCGTGATCCACGGCTTCCAATAGAGCTATTACACTCACCACATGGCCCAAGGTTCCATTCCTTGGAATCCGTGAGGCCAAGAACCCCAGATCTAAGAACAAAGACCCGCCGGTAACAGGCCCGAGGAGGACTGGCCTCCCTACAGCCAAATGCTCTGCCCTGGCCTTCAGCACCCAATTTCTACCCCAGCTATAATTTGCAACTCTGGAGAGCTGTTAGAGTAATGAAATTGCTGGGTGATTAACACACAGTCAACTAAGGAGAGCCTCGGCTTCCCTTCCCAGCCAGGAAGCCGCCTGGGACTCTTCCTTGAAGCAACTCACCTTTCCCACCAGGCGAGGCTGGGCCTCTGCATAGCACTGAGGGATTGTGGGATGATGTCATCCACTGGCAACCCTCTGGAGGTGACCTCAGCCAAGAGCAAAGTGAATCCCAGGTGTGGTGCCAAGGTGAGCTCACCCACAAGGCCCCAGGAAGCCTCTCCCAGGCGTGGGTCCCTGTCTTCCTAACCAGAATAAGCACAGAACAGGCTCCGCCGGACTAGAGGGCCACCCAGAACAAGGGGGCAGCGGTGCTGGGCAGGGACGGCCTGCGGCACTCTGGCCCGGCTGGTTATGTAAGGCCAGAACTGGCTGCTCCCAGGCTCCTTCCTGGAGGGCCCCCAGGCTGTGGGATAAACACAATTCCATCACCTGGGCTGCCTGATGAGGTCAATAAAGCCGCCTTCGTGTCCAAGGCAAATGTTCCCAGGCTGCTGGCTTCCTGCCACCCCAGCCAGCGCCACAGGCTCGCCCACAGCCACCCCATGGCAAGGGCCTGCCAAGGCTAACTAATTTCATTGGCTAGGGCTGAACTGATTTTAAAAGGCCAACGGGCTGCCAGAAATCAACCCACCTGGAAGAAAAGGAAATGTTTTTTGTGGATTCATTGTGGTTTGAGGACTTCCATGGGCCTGACTCCCCTGTACCAGTGTGGGCAGTGGGAAGGCCAATGGAGGCAGTGGCAGACAGGTATGGGCTCACCTCCTGGCTCTGCCACTTAGAAGCTGGGAGACCCAGGACACACTGCTTCACCTCTCCGAGCCTCAGTTTCCTCATCTGTAAAACTAGAAAAGCTTTCAATCAGTTTGAAAATAGGCAAAATTAATCTATGGCAATGGAAGTCAGAATAGTAGTGGTGGGGGCTACTGACTGGGAGGGGCTCAAGGGACCCTTCTTTGGTGATAGAATGTATTATGTCTTCATCTGAGTGATGGTTACACGTGTAAACACAGGTGAAAATTCATTAGGCCTCTACCTTAAGATTTGTGCACTTCGCTGTATGTAAGTTACAAATACCTCACTAAAATAATAAGAAAGGAAAGGAAGGAGGGAGAGAGGAAAGGAGAGAGAAAGAGGAAAATAAGGATAAAGATTCCATCTACTTCACAGGGCTGCTGGAGGACTGCCAGGTCAAGCTGTTGGCTGCCCCAGGGCAGGAGAATGAGTGAGTGAATGAGTGTGTATATGTTAGTGAGTGTGAGTCAGTGTGTGAGTGTGCATGTGTGAGACTCATCTCTCTGTCTCGAGCGCTGATTCCAGACCCTTCTTGGTAAAGAAAATACAGCATCGCGAGGGAAGCCCAGGCTACCAGGGTTCAAATCCTGGCTCTGCCACCTCTTGGCTGATTGACTTGGGCAAGGGGTTTCCCGTCCAGCAGTTTCCCCAGATGTAAAATGGGGACAATCATAGTATCTATGCCATGGGGTTGCTGAGAAGATCAAATGAGAACAAGCGCAATGCTAAGTGTGGTCTTAGTAAACAGTAAGTGCTCAATAAATGTCTACTGTTTTATCATTAGTATTAATATTGATGCTCAATGAGTTGATCCAGTGTTTAACAAGGGTACTGTTCTCCCTTCACATCGACGAAACCAGGCTCAGAGGAGCAAAGATGGCTGGCCAAGATCATAGGACCAGGAGGAGGCAGAGGCAGGATCCCAGCTCAAGGACAGGGGGCCCAGAGCCCATGCTCTTTCCAAGGCATTGCACTGCCTGGATGGGATGGGAATGGGTGAAAAACTGAGGGGCCGGTGGCCCTCAAGTGGACTTGTGATGCAGGCATCCTAGTCCTTTTTCATAATCTTCAGGTGTGCCCCCTCCCCACCGTGGCCCAGGTGCCTGCAGGGTACAGGAGTGCTTAGGGGTCCAGTTGCGCCTGTCCCACAAGCCTTCCCCACCCCATTAACACCCCCAGGACGGGGGCTCCACGAGCCTCAGCACAGAGTTTGTGCTCACAAACTTCGGTGGAATGAGCCTGAGTGGAGAAGGGAGTCCTCAGCAGAACTCCCAGGACGCAGGGAAGGCACGCGCTGGTGGAGCCCTCGGGAGCACATTCCAGGTGGGGGACGCCAGATGGCGTCAGGGAGTCAGGCCCAGCGTGGCGAGTGCGTGGGAGGGTGGGGTGTGGGTGGGCAGTGGCCTTGTAGGGAGAGGTACGCAAGGGCCCGGGGAGGTGTGGGTGGGGGGAGTGTAAATGGAATGTGGTGGAGGGCCTTGAAATTCTAGTCTGAGGCATGAGTTCGATGACATCTATACAAAACAATTTTATTTGCTTTTAGAAGAGCCCTTAAATAGTTCAGATTCCTGCCTGAAGTATCTGACCTCCATGCTTCAAAATTTGATTAAATGGAAACTTAGGCGGCAGTGAGGCCCGCCGCAAGGGCTTGGGGTGGGGTGGAGGGAGGGATGGAGATTCTGCAAGCACGCACTCCGGAACCTTGAGTTTCAAATCCTGACTCGTCCAGGTCGAAGTATGTGCATCTAGTACCAACCGCGTGGATGTCTAAAATACATCCCTTGACAGCCAGCCACTGGGTTCTGCCCACCCCTGCTCCAAAGCCAAAGTCCCAGCACCCTCAGCCCCTCTGACTTGGGTCATCCCCCAGCTCCCAGCAGGGCTTTGGCCTCTGGATGGCCCCACACCAAACCCATCTTCACAGGAGGTGAACTGCCTGAGACATAAACCCGTCACTCCACACTCAGACGCCCTCAGGCCTCCGATTGCTAAGAGCAATGTCCTTCATGCTCCTTAATGGGATGCCTGGGGCCCTCTACCCAGCCTGGTTCACAACCCAGGCTCAAGGCAGGCAACCTGGAGACTTCCAGCTCCTCCTCCTGGTTAAGCTACTGCTCCCCACTCCGGGCCTCCTACCGGGAGCCTGTGAGAACATGATTCCAGGTGACCTCCAAGCTCCCACCTCCCAGGCTGCCTGTTTGGCCACCTCACCCTAGAAGGGTGCATCCAAGTCTTCCAGTCAACTATTCTAACCAAAAAGTGGTGGCTCCCGTGAGCCTGGGGCCCTGAAATGCTCAGGGCAGGGAAGTGGGGTAAAACAGAGGAGAGGTGCTGAGTCTGGGCTTTAGCAGCACAGACCTGGGTTTGCCTCCAGTTTCACCACTTACTGCTTCATGTGGTTTTGGCCGCCTGGTGCCTCAGTTTCCCCAGGTATAACATGGGGTGAACAGTAGTAGTTACCTCGAGGGTTCCTGCGATGACCAAGGAGATGACCATCATGAAGTGCTGACCTGCTTGGCGCAGTATGCACGCCTATAATCCCAGCACCTCATGAGGTTAACAATTATTAAGAGCAGTCAGAGACTGGGCAGTCAGAGGCTGGAACATTCTGTGGCCAGGTTGCCTGAGGAGGGGCCTGCGCCCTGAAAACACGGAGTTTCAGAACACTCTGTGGAGCCTCTTTCCCAAGGATAATTACCAGCCTGTCCAAAGCCAGGTTGGAGCCCAACCACCCAAACAAATGTGCCTCCCCCTCCCCGCCAACCAGGCCCAGGCCAGAATAAGCGTCTTATGTCACTGATAACCACAGGCTGGGGCTGGAGCCATGTTGATCCAACCAACGGTGACCTCATTTCCTTAAGTTACAATCTCACGGTGACAGGAGGGGGCACTGACCCCACTGTAGCCACAAACCTGCCACAGAGGGCCAGCCACTCAGAAAAAGAGAACTGTGACCTTCGGTTCTTCCCAAACCTGCAGGGTTTCCTGGGGTCACAAGCTTCTGACAACTGGAAGACCCCAAAGATTCAATGCTTTCTCCTCTCGATTGCTTAGTAAGTCCTAGGGCTCACCCTGAGGAAGCCCTTTGGGCAAGTCCTGCACCTTGGTAAGGAGGCAGCAGGGAGGGAAGGGGGCATTAGGGTCACTGTACCTTCATAGTTGGAGCCTCTGGCCTCAGCTCCGGACAGATCTCTCTATTCATCCCTGCCTCCCTCCCTCTCTCCAGCCGCTGACTTAGCACAGGGTTAGACTTAAGGCAAACGCTCAAAAAATGTCCCCTCATGTTTTTGTTTTGTTTTGCTTTGTTTTTGTTTTTGTTTGAGACATGGTTTCACTCTGTCTCCCAGGCTGGAATGCCATGGCGCCATCACGGCTCACTGCAGCCTGGATCTCCTGAGCTCAAGTGATCCTCCCACCTCAGCCTCCCAAGTAGCTGAGCCTACAGGTGTGTGCGTGCATGGCCAGCTAATGTTTTTAAAATTTTTCTGCAGAGACAGGATCTCACGGTGTTGTCCAGGCTGCTCTTGAACTTCTGGGCTCAAGTGATCCTCTGGCCTTGGCTTTTCAAAGTGCTGGGATTACAGGTGTGAGCCACTGCACCCGGCCCCCTTCCTCCCCTCATCATCTAAGCTTTGTACCTCTCCCGGGACTCGGTGGGGTCAGAGCATCCAGGCTGCCCCCGGGAGACAGGGAGAGGAAGTCCTGGCGCAGCGGAATGGGGAGCAGCGGGAACATGAAATGCTCTTCAGAAAGCAGCAGCCCTACCCTGGGGAGACTGCATGAGTTGTCTGGGCTTGCTGGAAGGGCCCTTCCCCAGTGCTCCCAGGCATTTTGCGGGTGGGGCCCCACCTGCTCGAGCCTCAAGCTGTGACGTCAAAACTCACTTGTCGGCGGCCCATTGCCTCAGTGCCCCACCTCAAGTGGGATGAGCTGGGAATGCCACCCCACACGCTGTCAGCAGCAGGCAAGAGAGGCATCTTCTTAACTCAAAGCGGAAGAGGGGACGAGGAGTTCACATTCACTGAGTACTTACATGCCTAGTGCGGAGCGGCCTTAAAACCTTTTTAGAGTTAGACGGGAACTATGTAGGAAATGAATAAATGCACGAAGAGCTATGGACCTTGTGATATTAAAGTATATCCGGCACTATATTAAGTAGCTTTCAGCTAAATAATCTTGTTTGAGCCTCACAAAATATCCTGTGCCTGCAGCTGTCTCATTTTCTACCTGCTGCCCTGCTTTAGTCCTTGTCTTTGGAGTACTTGCCCCTGATTGATACAGTCTAGTCTTGTTTGCTTGCTGACTATGTCCTCCACTGGCATTTTCAGCTCCTCCACGTGTGAAGCCACAGAGCAGTGAGTGAGCAGATCCGGCCCTGGGCTCCATGAGCTCATCATCAAGAAGTGAGTCCCAGGCGGGGCGTAGCGGCTCACGCCTGTAATCTCACCACTTTGGGAGGCTGAGGCAGGTGGATCATTTGAGGTCAGGAGTTCGAGACCAGCCTGACCAACATGGTGAAATCCTGTCTCTACTAAAAATACAAAAATTAGCTGAAAATGGTGGCACTTGCCTGTTAATTCCAGCTACTCGGGAGGCTAAAGCATGAGAATCTCTTGAACCCGGGAGGCAGAGGTTGCAGTGAGCTGAGATCATGCCACTGCACTACAGCCTGGGCGACAGAGCAAGACTCTGTCTCCAAAAAAAAAAAAAAAAAAGAAGTGAGTCCCAATTCTACCTGGCAGTGCAAAAGGCCTGGCCCGTCTCCGTCCTACCTGCTCCACCTCCTACCCTTTCTGCTTGCTCGCTTTGTCCTGGCTGATTGGCCTTCCTCCTGCCTTTTGCATGTACCAGGTAATCCCTGCCTCAGGCCCTTTGCACCTGCTGGTGCTCCTGCCCAAAACACATAAAGCCACCTTCTGGTGCCTGGTCTCAGCAGATGACACATGTGTGCCTCTGTCACCGTGCTCAGAACATGACAGGCCTGCCAAGCCTAGCAGGTCCCCTCCTAGAGAGTGGGGTACAGCCTGCAGAGGCCACTGGGTGCCTGGCATACAACAGGTACCTCATAACATCAGCAAGTCTCAACCCCTTGCTGCTCTCCCTGCTTCGACCTCTGATTTGTGATAGGGTGATCCTGAGATGCCCAGTGATGAAGCTGTACAGAGGGAAGATGCTTGACTTGGATATGGTCATCTCCCATTGGAGGCCTGGGGCGAATAAAATCCCTTCTTCGAACCCTGCGTGGCCACACAGTCATGTCTTGGGAAGCAGACCAACCTCTCCCAGAGCTGGAAGGGAGCTCAGACTCTGGTCTACTCTCCTTCATTTGGCTACCAATACTGAGACCCAGAGGGGTTTGGCAGCTTGCCTAGGGTCACACAGCAAAGTAGTAATTAAGCAGAGACCTGGCCCTGGGTCTCCCAATGCCTTAACCAGTACTCTTCCCACCACTGTAAAAGGTCCCCTGGGCTTTGGTGCCATCAGGGTTAAAACAGGATCAGAGTGACCAGGAAAGGCAAACTCTCCCATACCAGGGGAGGGCTGAAAGGTATACCCAGAAACAAGGCGAGACCAGCCCTCCCATCTCATAGGCCTCTCAGTGTGCTGGTCAAACACACGTAGGCTCAGGAGACAGGGTGGGCTGGGAGCCACCTCCTAACTATATGGCTGTGGGCAGGTCCTTCCACCTCCCTGGGCCTCAATTTCCTCTTTGTAAAGAGGGGACAGCTCCCTCCTGGGGCTGTTTGAGAACTAAAGGTGGTAATGCTTGTATAATGAGAGTTGTCTTGGGCTAAGCGGCTATGTATTTAGTTTCCTATTGTCTTGTGGCTGAGTGGAGCGCAAAGGAAACCAAGAAATCCCATTAGTGAAAAAGAAAATTCCAGTGCTGAGCAGGAGAGTGGGTGGCCAGGGCCCAGCTCTGTGATGACTTTCCGGGCTGTAAACACAGAAGCGAAGAGGCTTTGAAGCCTCAAGCCAGTGCCAAAGGCAGGAAGCTCCTGGGTCTAATTCCATCTCAGAGGGGCGTCCGATGAGGTTGTGACTGCATAATTCCAATGGCATTCTGTTACACACACCCCAGAGCGTTTACTGGGTTATCCAGACAACAGATAATTCTAGGAATCAGGGATGGATTAACTGCGTCACCCACTGCCAGGAAACCTGCACTAATTCCTCACCAAGTGTGGGCCTGAGAAATGGGAAGGGGGTTAGTCCAGGGGGCCGGGTGCTGATGTCAGCAACCTCGCCCCCTCCGGTAGGAAGCTGTATCCATTGGTTTCTCTGAACTCTTCAGTTCTCACATCAAATGACCCTGTGATGATTCAGAGGGAAAAAAGCCCACTGGCCTAACAAAGGGATAGCAGAGATGAGCAAATTATTTCTGTTCATCTGTGAACCCAGGAGAACCCCCACGGAACAGAACCAAAATGTTCTCTTCAGCTTTAACAAGGCAATATTCACTTTTGCTCTGACTTTATAGTCCTTTTAAGAAACAGAAGAGCAACCGATGCCACAGGCTTGGAGACAGAAGTTGGAAGGTTTGGAACTTTCTCTTCTTTTTAAGACCCCTCTCTCTCTCTCTCTCTTTTTTTTTTTTTGAGACAGTGTCTTGCTTTGTCATTCAGGCTGGACTGCAGTGGTGCAATCTTGGCTCACTGCAACCTCTGCCTCCCAGGGTCAAGCAATTCTCCTGCCTCAGCCTCCCCAGTAGCTGAGATTACAGGCACCCACCACCACGCTCAGCTAATTTTTGTATTTTTAGTAGAGACAGGGTATCACCATGTTGGCCAGACTGTTTTCGAACTCCTGACCTCAGGTGATCCGCCCGCCTCAGCCTCCCAAAGTGCTGGGATTACAGGTGTGATCCACCTGGCCAAAGCCCCCTCCCTCTTCTTGTCTGGGGTCTCAGAACGTCCTGGAATGCCCCATCGGGGAAGTATGACTTACACTTCTGTCGTTATAAATCCAGTGAGCTCCGAGAGGAAGAGGAAGAGGATGAAGAGGCAGCAGCAGATGGAGACTGGAAGAAACAACAGAAATGCAAACTGTTAAGGGTGGTGGGCACTGACGAAGGAAGACCAGCCTAGAGGAAAGAGGAACGAGGCCCCAGGACAAGGGTGTGGGGACCTGCCCACAGACCCTCCAAAGCCCCTTCTGACTCGAGCCTCAATATGAACCAGCCCCACCCCCTGCCTTTGGGATGCTGTTCTGGCCTCCAGGTGTGGATCAACCTGCCAACATGAGCAAGCCTCCTGGGGTTGGCCCCACTTCCTTCCAGGAGAGCTCTTTAATGCAGAGGCCAGCCGAAGGTAGAGGAACAAATGTTTGGCTTGAGTGATAACATATTTCACAATTTGGAGTCCACCTTGAACAATCAGCATATTTCACATAAAAGGCCAGCGTTCTGCCTTCTCCAGAAGAACATCTAACCCTTGTTCCCACAGAGGGTCTGAGCCCACGAGTTTGCCACAGGCCCCACCATTCCTTTCTGCCTTTCTGGTTCTGAGGCTGAGGCAGAGTCCGTTGCTGTTTATCACCATCCTCTGTGGTGCCATCCATACTGTGCCCCTGTCCTTAGAAGAAGGAAAATGAGGCTACAGACAGCGGTGCTTCCAGAGAAGAAATAATTCTTTATGGAAATGAAGAATAGCCCAATATGTTTATTATTTCTTTATTTTTGAGACAGGGCCTTGCTCTCTCGCCCAGGCTGGAGTGCAGTGGCGCAATCTTGGCTCACTGCAACTTCCACCTCCTGGGTTTAAGTGATTCTTCTGCCTCAGCCTCCCGAGTAGCTGGGATTACAGGTGCCCGCCACGACACCCAGCTAATTTATTTATTTTTAGTAGAGACGGGGTTTCACCATGTTGGCCAGGCCGGTCTTGAACTCCTGTTCGCAAGTGAACCACCTGCCTCAGCCTCCCAAAGTGCTGAGATTACAGGCATGAGCCATCGCACGCGGCCGGTCCAATATGTTTAAAATGCAGAGAGTGTAGAACAGAATTCTGGGGTTGGCCATGTCAGCTGTTTTTCTCTCATCTGCCTAAGGACACTGGGGCTGGTGGACCCTGGAGTCACTCCTTGGAGGCAGGACATAACAAGTGCCCCAGGGTCCGGCCCTCAACTCCACTCACGAGCCCCATCTCCTGACACTCCCCACAATGTCCAACCACCCAGCCACACCGAGCTACATGCTATTCCCTAAACATGCCTTTCATTTCTGTTCCTTTGCTAGACTCATCATCCCTCCTTCTCCATGGTTATCCTCTCTGCTTGGTGAACTCCTACTCATCCTCCCAGGCCCGACTCAAACGTCCCTTTTGATGGGAAGCTTCCCCCACTCCCAGAGGTGGAGCTGGTCACTTTTTCCTCTGTGTTCCCAGCCTCTACTTGAACATGTTCCACATTTTATTGGTTATCTGTGGCTGTTTCTCCCACTAGATTCATATCCAGAAAGACAAATACTCTGGAGTTCCAGTGCCTGGCCTGGGGCTGGGAATATGGGAGGCACTAATAGGTATTGTGTATGGCAGAGAGTCAGCTCCCAGGATACAAAATGAGGGCTGAATACGCCCCACCTAAGTTTATCCCAGAGGAGCTTAGTGGGCAAGGGCTCACATCCCAGTACCACGCTCACTGCTCACCTGCTGCATGGCCCTAAGTGAGTTACTTAGCTTCTCTGTGCCTCCACTTCCTCGCCTGTAAATGGCAGCAATGGTAGTGCCTGCCTTATAGGGCTGCTCTGAGGATCTCAGTAACATAAGGATTGAGCTTGAAACAGAGCCCAGCAGGTAACAATTACTTGAGCACCAGCTCATGAGTAGGACTTCCATCAGGGAGATGTGGGAAGGGTTTGGTGACCTGGGGAAAGTGATTTGACACATTGGTTGACCCTCAGTTTCCTGCAAAGAAGACTTCCCCGTTCCTCTTGCTAATTCTGCTGTATTCTCTGCAGCCTGCACCTGGACTGGCAGAGCCAGCATCACGGATGTGACAGCCAGTTATCTCTATTATTTTTCTTACTCCATATCTATTTATTTATTTTTATTTATTTATTAATTTATTTTTGAGACGGAGTCTTGCTCTGTTGCCCAGGCTGGAGTGCAGTGGCGCAATCTTGGCTGATTGCAAGCTCCACCTCCTGGATTCATGCCATTCTCCTGCCTCAGCCTCCCGAGTAGCTGGGACTACAGGCGCCCACCACCTCGCCCGGCTAATTTTTGTATTTTTAGTAGAGATGGGGTTTCACTGTGTTAGCCAGGATGGTCTCGATCTCCTGACCTTGTGATCTGCCCGCCTCGGCCTCCCAAAGTGCTGGGATTATAGGCGTGAGCCACCGCACCCGGCCCGTATCTATTTATGTATATCTATCTGCCCATCTACCTATATCTAAAACAAACAGTCATTGATCGACTGATCAATCTATCTTCAAAGCAAATAGCCATCTTTCTGTCTGTCTTCAAAACAAATAGCCAAAGATCCATTCCGAGGGAAGGGGAAAGAGTGTTCACTGGGTACCTACTATGTGCCCTGTCGTGAGTGCATTAACAGATGTCCTGTCACCTCACACTCCCACCACCTTGAGGGGGACGGTGCCCATGTTAAGGGTGTAGAGGCAGAGCGAGACAAGGAGGCTGGCCCAAGGCTTCACTGTGTGGGGGCAGGAGAGGCAGGACTGGAACCCACGTGTTTTAGAGCCAATGCCCTGAGAAAAGGAACCTCAAGACCTTAGGCTCCAAGTGAAGGGCAGGATGTCCCCAGACTGCTCACTGAGTCTCTCCAACCACCCTGAGACATGGGGGATACTAGAATTACTCCCAGTTTCTCCCAAACTTTGAAAAGTTGTACTGGGGAAGCACTTAAAGGTTTTACTTAAAAAAAAAAAAAAAGGAGTTATCATCAGCACTATAAGACAGAGTGAGAAACAAACAAAAAATTTTAAAGAAAAAAATAGTTAACGATGCATATTATATATTAAAAAAAAAATCCAGCTGTATAAAAAAGTGAGTCTGTCTCTCCTGATCTGCAGCCCCCGATTCCCTGTTACAGTTTCCTGTGTCCATCCATGGACATTTAAACATATATATACATATATCCCCCTAAGCGAACAGCAGCGTAATGGGCACACTCTTTTCCACCAAGCTTTGCTCACTCAGCAATCTATTTCAAAACAGGTTCTACATCAGTTTACTGAGTGGCTGTGTTTTCTTTCATTTTCGAATGGCAGAGGGATTAATTTCAAATTGTCTTCTCCAGCTGCTGAACAAATCCACTGGAAGAGATCAGCTGTCAATCCAAATTTCCTGGCTCTTGTTCTTTCCTTTCTCACCTGCAAACTGAGGCTATTAAACCTCTTGGAAAACTGAGCAGGCAAAACATCCTTGCTTTGGAAGCTTGCAACTTTCTGACCAGGATCATATAGGAACCATATTTCAGAATCTTCTGCACCCTCCTCCCCCAAGCCCTGACAACTCATTGGATGCTGCAATGATGAACAGGCACAAAATAGAGAGTGTTGCTGGGCATGGTGTCTCACGCCTATAATCCCAGCACTTTGGGAGGCCGAGGCAGGTGGATAACTTGAGGTCAGGAGTTTGAGACCAGCCTGGCCAACACGGTGAAAACCCATCTCCACTAAAAATACAAAAATTAGCCAGGTGCGGTGGCAGGCGCCTGTAATCCCAACCACTTGGAAGGCTGAGACATGGGAACCACTTGAATCGGAGAGGCGGAGGTTGCAGTGAGCCATTGCACTTCAGGCTGGGCAACGAGAGCAAAATTCTGTCTCAAAAAAACAAAACGAAACAAAAGAGGGAGTGTTCAAAAGTCGGTGCTGACTTGGCTGGGTCCAGGCCTCCTAGCTACTTTCTGTGCTCCATGCCTGGAGACGTGTCCCAGGGTTCTAATTCCATCCACACCAGAGCCAGGGGTATGCGGATGGAAAGGCCTCCTTCTGAGATCTGTATGCTTTTTCAAGGCTCGGACTGAAGCCTGGTCAGCCCAGCAGGTGGACACAGTAAGTGCCAAGTCTGCTTGGCAGAGATTCAGGTGGTTCAAAGGTCCCAATCACACGCATTCATGGCGTGTGTTACCCTTACCCCAGATAGACGAGGAGGACAGAGACCAGATCTCAATGCCACTGTGGCCTCAGGGATTAGCACAGTGCCTGGCTCAGACAAGGTATAAAATAAATATTTGTTGAACGAATGAATGAAAACACGACAGAAGGTAAAACTATTTCAACCAGAAAGGCCTTCTGATACTGAAGGCTTTTTTTGATGAAGGTTTTTCAGTCCATGTTTGGGCAAGACTCTATGGCTCTCCGACTCCAGACTTCTTCTGAAACTGACTCAGGCGTTGGAGAGTAGGAATGTGACCCCAGGAGAAGGCTTGCTGGTAGGAAACCTGGTACGGCCAGCCAAAGGGGGCACTGGACCTGAGACCCAAGGCTCCGAGAGGCCAAGGAATTTGTCCAAGGTCACACAGTCACGTAAGTGGAGGAGGCAAAATTTAAACCCTGAGCTGTGAGTCTCCAATGCCCTGATCTTTCCTTCAGTTATTAATAGCACCTACCACAAAGTAATGAAATGGTGTGTGTCCGAGTGGCCTGCGCTGCCTGGCCGTGTGCTCCTCAAGGACAAAGATGGAAGCCCGTTCATCAGCACAGTCCCAGGGCTTGGCATGGCGCCTGGCCCAAGGACCTGGTTAATAAATATTTGTGCACTAAATGGTAGCTAAGGGCTGGTTTCCTATGCCTCACGCCTTTCCTCTTGTGTAAGGAAATTTGCTGTCTCCTGTGCTGTGGCTGAAACTGTCTATCAGACTATGTCCCTGGAGGGCCCTTTGGCAGGACCTTGTAAGTTTCAAAACACTCATACTCTTTAACCCAGTAATTCCTCTTCTAGGGAAGTTACCTTACAGAAATAACTGTACAAGGATACAAAAAGATATGGACAAGGATGTCCAACAAACCAGAATGGGGAATGTCTACCCTCAGGGGCTGGCCACAGGCCCCGTAGGTCAGCCAGATAACAGAATGTGACACAGCTGGAAAGAAGAATGTGGTGGCTATTTATCCGCTGGCAGGAAAGGTGCCCAGGATGTATCAGTGGAAGAAAGGCAAGGGAAGAACAGTGTGCAGAGTATGCTCCTTTTTGTGTTTCAATCAGTGATATACGTATATCAAAGCCTAAATAGGCCAGGCGCAATGGCTCTCACCTGTAATCCCAGCACTTTGGGAGGCCAAAGTAGGTGGATCACTTGAGGTCAGGAGTTTGAGACCAGCCTGGCCAATCCAACATGGTGAAACCCCGTCTCTACTAAAAATACAAAAATTAGCTTGGCATAGTGGCAGGCGTCTGTAGTCCCAACTACTTGGGGAGGCTGAGGCACAAGAATTGCTTGAACCCGGGAGGCAGAAGTTGCAGTGAACCAAGATCGTGCCACTGCACTCCAGCCTGGGGGACAAAGCGAGACTCCATCTCAAAAAAAAAAAAAAAAAAAAAAAAAAAGGCCTAAAATATTTTTTTAAAACTCTACAAAATAAATACACACCTGACTGTTAAACATACCAGACAAGGGAGAGACTGCAGAGATGGAGAAGGGGGAAGAGGATGGAGCTATTGGTGGATGGTAGAAATGGGGCAGGAAACCTCATTTGATTTTTTTGGATCAGGTTCATAAACTACCAAGTCTCTTTCCTCTCATGGTCCCCTCCATATCCTTTCCTCGGGGGTCGAGGCACAAAGCTGCACAGCTTCTCAGGCCAGAGGTCCTCATGGGTTGCAGGCTCCAGGAGGACAGTGATAAGAAGGAGAGTCGTCCGTGCGCTGAGGGGTTAGCACATGCCCTGCACAAGACATGTCCAGGGACACATTTAATCTCCAGATCAGGAAACTGAGGCTCAGAGAGGGGAGTGACTTGCCCAGTCATACTGCTGCTAAATGGGAGGATGAATGTTGCTCTGCCGGAACACGGAGCCTATGTGACATGCATCCTGCCATGCGGCTGTGCTATCCCTTCCTCAGGGCTCTCTAAGGCATCTTGCAGCTTCAACAAGCCCAGCCGGATCCCCAAGGTCCTCCCCCAACTGAGAACGGCCTGAACCAGGAGAAATGGACTCCAGTATGGCCGACTGCCCGGCCCAGGACCCTGCTCAGACAGCAGGGCTGGGACCGTCAGCAGGGCAGGTCCTTCTCCCACACCAGGCACTGAGGGGCATGTGGGGTGCAAGGAGGCCCACCTGAGTATGAGTCATGGCTCCATATTTTGTGAGCTGTGAAATTTCAACTCACCTCTCTCAGCTCATTTTCTCATTGGGAAAATGAGGCAAAAGCATCTCCTGTTTTCAAGGTGGCTTTGGTGTGTTTTTAAAACTTTTTACTGTAGAATAATCATAGATGCGAAGGTAGTACAGACAGTTCCCATATGCCCTTCACTGGGCTTCCCCTTATGTTAGCATCTTACATTTGTCAAAATGAAGAAATTAACATTAGTACAGTACCATGAACTCGGCTACGGACTTTATTTGGGCTTCATTAGTTTCCCCACAAACTCCTGATTTCTGTTTCAGGAACTGATCCGGGAGTCCACTTTGCATTTTCATCCTGGGTCCTTAGTCTCTGATCAGTGACAGTTCCTTGTCCTTTGGTGTTTTTCAAGACCTTGCCACTTTGGAAGAGTACTGGTCAAGTATGCTATAGAATGTCCCCTGACCTGGGATTGTGAGTTTTCTCATGATTAGACTGAACTGCGGTTTTGGGGGACGATCCCATGGAGGCAAGGTGCCTCCATGCATCCTGTCAGGGGCTCATGATATGCATGTGGCTTATCACTGGTGATGCCAACCTTCCTCACCTGGTTCCTCACTGGCACTTGCCACATATTTTTCCTTCCCATTCTCTATTCCTTGAAATAGAGTTACTAAGCCCACACTCAAGGAGAGGGGAATTAAACTCTATCACCCGGCTGGGAGAAAAGCTACATACATGTTGAGTATCCCAAATCTGAAAATCCAAAATTCTAAGTGCTCCAAAATTTGAAACATTTTCAGTGCCAACGTGATGCTCAAAGGAAATGCTCACTGGAGCATTTTGGATTTCAGGTTTTTGGGTGCAGGATGCTCAACTGATAAGTATAATGCAAATATTCTAAAATCTGAAATCCAAAATCTGAGACACTTGACCTAAGCATTTTGGATAAGAGATATTCAACCTGTATATTTTGGAAATCTTCTGGAAGGATTTGTCTCTTCTCCCCCATTTATTGATATTAATTAGGACTCACAGAACTCCTTCTTAATTCTCTGCCTTCTAAGCCAATAATGTCATTATTTATTTTATTACCGTCACAGGCTGGCTTTCAAGTTGGCTCCTAGGTCCTGCTGACACCAGGTGCTCCAGGCTCCTCTTTCCTTACCCTGCCTAGCCCTGAAATCAGGCACTTCTCCAAGGAGCCATGGTTCTTTTTATTGAAGAATGGTCTTCAGAACCCCAAATCTGGATGAGATCGTGATTTTTTTTTTAATGGATAAAACATGCTTTGGTGAAAAACTCAAATCGTTTCTAAGGTATAAAGAGAAAAGTAAATCTCTCTCCTATCCCTGGGCCCAATTCCTCTCCCAGGGGCAGCTATGGGTTGTTTTTTTTTTTTTTTTTTTTTTTTTTTTGAGACAGAGTCTCGCTCTTGTCACCCAGGCTGGAGTGCAATGGCGTGGTCTTGGTTCACTGCAACCTCCGCCTCTCTGGTTCAAGCAATTCTCCTGCCTTAGCCTCCTGAGTAGATGGGATTACAGGCATGTGCCACCAAGTCTGGCTAATTTTGTATTTTTAGTAGAGACAGGGTTTCAGCATGTTGGTCAGGCTGGTCTCAAACTCCTGATCTCAATTGATCCACCTGCCTTGGCCTCCCGAAGCGCTGGGATTACAGGCGTGAGCCACCGCGCCCGGCCTGGCACCTACTCTTGACAATTTCTTTTGTGTTCTTCCAGATGGTGCCTATACCTTGCAGGGTTACAGTAAGGATAGAGATTAAGTGAAGAAATGTTGGAAGGGCTCCCGTAAGATACTCAGCATTTCTTCCCTCCCTCCTATCTTTCCTTCTTTCCTCCCTGGCTCACACGGTCTGCATAGAGAGAGCAGGCATGGGCAGTGGAGATGCGGCAGAGGGCATGGCCAGAGGATGGCTACTCACTAATGGCCCCGGTGTACGTTGGCTGCGTAAGGTCCTTGGGCACCTTCCTGTAGATGTCAAACCTGCAGAGAGCAAATGGAACAGGAGTGAGGTGGGCACAAAGGGTGGGTCTCAAGGCAGCAGGCAGTGGTTCTGGCTCATGTGCCACATGGTTCAGCAAACCATGGTTCTTCCCACAGTTTTTCTGCTCTTTCAGGACACTTTCTCCAAGATGCCTGGTGGGAGGCCTCTCTGATGGAATCCCTGCTCCCCACAACACCCTTAGATCACGTCCCCTTGTCATCTCTACTTCATAACATTTTGTTTTTTTAACAGGGTCTCGCTCTGTCACCCAGGATGGAATGCAGTTGTGCAATCTTGGTTCACTGCAACCTCTGCCTCCCGGGTTCAAGTGAGTCTCATGTCTCAGCCTCCCGAGTAGCTGGGACTACGGGCATGTGCCACCATGCCTGGCTAATTTTTGTATTTTTGGTAGAGACGGGGTTTTGCCATGTTGCCCAGGCTGGTCTCAAACTCCTGAGCTCAAGCAATCCGCCCACCTTGGCCTCCCAAAGTGCTGGGATTACAGGCGTGAGCCACCAGATGACCTTCCCAATCATCAGTGGATCTTCCATCAGAGTGTGACTTCCGCAAGGGCAGGCGCCTCGTTAGGTTTTGTCCCCTGCCACGTTCCCAAACCCTAGCATGGGCCTGGTGCATAGTAGGCACTGGATAATTAAGGAGTGAATGGAACCCCTGAGTCGGGGGTGACGCTGACGCTAGAGGAAGCGGAGAAACGCACAGCCCTGCTCGAGTTATGTGACGATGCTGCATTCTTGCTCCACGTCACCTCTCCTCCCCCTCTTCCCTTTCCTGCCTCCTCCTGTTTCCACTCCTGCTGCGCCCCGCTAGCTCCTGCTGTCGGCCTCATGGAGATTTTTCTTAAGAATGCTAAGGCATGAGGTGAACAGAAAGTCCTGCCAGGAGCCCACAGTCTCAGCATCAGCTCGTGATGGCTCTGGTCCCTGTCTTGTGTGGTTTCTGTCCCTCCCAGAAGCAGACAGATAGCTTTCTTTCCTATGGATCCCACCAGAGCTCAGGGAAATCGTGTGGTGTGGTGGGAGAATTCAGGGTTTTGGAATCAGACAGACACGGGTTTAATTCTGGCTCTGCTTTAACAGCAGCTATTTAAGAGTTAAGACCCTGGAATCAGACTACCCTGGTTCAAATCTCGGCTGGTACTCTTGTTCACCGTGTGACCTTCAGCAAATGACTTCACCTCTCTGAGCCTAAGTTTCCTCCTTTGTAAATATGGGACCATTCATTACCACTAGACCCTGCGAGGCCACGGACAGGAGTGGGGGAAAGAAGAGTCTGTAAAGGATGTGACGCAGAGAGCTCGCAGGGGAGGCTCCCCACGCACTTGGCTTCCTTTCCTTCACTTGAACCTGTGCGGCAGTCAGTTCTCCCACAGCAGAGTTTGATCGACAGAACCCTCCTCAGTCCACACGGCATTCTCGGCGCTCAGACAGAACTTGACTTGCTGGAGAGGCCAGGGGCTCCAGCCCTCCGGGGTGACAAGCTGGTGTGTGGTTCCTCTTTGGTGATTAGGAAACAAGACTGTGCCTGGCTAAACCCGACGCAATGCCTTGGAAACCTTGCGTAAGGGCTGATGCTTGAATCAGTGTGCTCACCCTAATTACACGTGAAACAAGCTCAGTTTCCTAAGACCTCAGGGGAGAAAAATTCCTGCAGGCTGCCAAGTTAAAAGATACCACTTTCTCTGCTGCCTGCTTAGCTCCCAGTCACCTGTGCTTGGGGCCCTGAGGGTACAAGAAGCTGGCGCTGGGGTGTGGTCGGGAGGTCGGGGGTCTCTGCAACTCACCTGTCCATACTTACTCACATCCCTTAGTCAGAAAGTGTGGGTCACTTTAACACAGAGTTGTGTGAGAGGTAAGAGTATGTGCTGTGGAATCAGGTGCCTGGGCTCAACCATGACCACTACTGTGCCACCCTGGGTCCGTCACTCAAACTCTGTGCCTCAGTTTCTTTGTCTATAAAGTGGGGGCAACAACTGTAACTATCTCACAGCATGGTGGTGAGGCTCGAATGACTGCGCACATATAAAGTACTGAGGCGGAGCCTGGCACCCAGAAATGCCATGTGGATATTTGTGGTTACTATTATTATTAACGCTTGTTTGACTAACATTTACACAGCACCTACTACGCACCCCCTCTTTTAGGCCCTCAGGCAAGGAGATAAAAATCAACCCTTGGCCCAGTCAGTTTGTAGGTTAGCAGTAGAGGCAAAGAAACAGAAGGAGAAGGTAGTGGCATCCTCATCACGAGGTGGTGGATTAACTCAGGAGGGGTACCTAACTTGGCCTGGGGTCCTCAGTGAAGCTTCCTACAGGGGTGATGTGTGCACAGAGCAGGAGGAGGAGGTGGGTGGAGGGAAAGAGCAGCCTAGGCAAGGAGAGGAGTAGAAGCAAAGACACAGTAGGACCGAACCCAGGAAGCTGGGCACCGTCCTCTCTCCTGCATGGGGCACGGCCTGGCGTGGAGGGAGAGGAGGATGGAAAGCTGGGGCACGGCTGGAGGAGAGGGTCCTGAGGGCCAGGCTGTGGCTAGGGAGTCTCACACCAAGTGTCGATGGGAGCCGGTGGGCGGTCTACTGTGGGAGACTATGAGAGGTCAGCAAATTTGGGAGGTGGGGGTGGGGAGAGGGAATGGAGAGAAAAGAACCCAGCGGGTGGCCATCACTGAGCCCCAGCTGATGCCTGCCAGGCAGACATGCAGGCTCAGGAGGACAGATCTTCTGATTTTCCAAGAGAAGCCAAAAATAAGGGAATTTGACGTGGAAGTTCACCATTCTCAAACGGTGGGCCAACATTCTACAGGACAAATGAAACGTGTCTGCAGATGACATGAGGCCTGGGGCCTAGGCGGTGACCATTTGAGCAGAGAGTCCCTGCAGAGCTAGAGAAGGATGTGGTCCGCTTCGTGTCATAGGAAGGCCAGCCTGGGCCAGTGGGGAGGGCACGTGGGTTCTCCTAAGAAGACTGGAGAAATGAGTAGCAAGTAGCCAGGCAGTGGGGAAGGGCTGCAGCGGGAGGGTTCTCGTCCTCACTCCACCCCAACTTGGTCTTGGACCTGCAGGAAATCCCTGGCCCTTGCTGGGCCTCAGCTTCTCTGAGTATTAAATGAGGGGGTACACAGGGGATCTAAAAGTTCCCATACAGATTAAAGCTGAATTGACAGCAGTGCCCTGGGGCTCGATACCCCAAGTGGCTAACAACCAGCTTTTGTCCAGGTCACCATCAGGGGCCGACAAGCAGAAACTGGGCCTCGCGATTTAAAAAATACAGAAACTGCTGTGCACAATGGCTCATGCCTGTGATCCCAGCACTTTGGGAGGCTGAGGTGGGAGGACTGCTTGAGAACACGAGTTTGAGACCAGCCTGGGCAGCATAGAGAGACCTCATCTCCACAAAAAAATGAACAAAATTAGCTGGGCATGCTGGTGTGCGCCTGTAGTCCCAGCTACTCGGGAGGCTAAGGTGGGAGGATCACTTGAGCCTGGGAGGTTGAGGCTGCAGTGAGCTGAGATGGTGCCATTGTACTCCAGCCTGGGTGACAGAATGAGACTCTATCTCAAAACACACATAAAATAAAAATTAAAAAATAAAAAGTATAAGAACCATTGTTTCAAAACTGGAAGTCAGAGGCTGCTCTGGGTGAGGAGGCAGCAGTGGCTCAGGGCAGGGTGTCTAAGCTCAGTCAGGGTGAGGAAGAGATAGGAGATTGTTACATACAGAGAGACTGGTCAAACGTGTACATGTACAAGGATAGTGGGGCCAGGTGCCTCATTGTCAGGGAAGGGGGGTGAAAACATGGTATTAGAGTGGTAATGAAAATATCAGTATGAGGGCCGGGCGCGGTGGCTCAAGCCTGTAATCCCAGCACTTTGGGAGGCCGAGAAGGGCGGATCACGAGGTCAGGAGATCGAGACCATCCTGGCTAACACGGTGAAACCCCGTCTCTACTAAAAATACAAAAACTAGCCGGGCGAGGTGGCGGGCGCCTGTAGTCCCAGCTACTCGGGAGGCTGAGGCAGGAGAATGGCGTAAACCCGGGAGGCGGAGCTTGCAGTGAGCTGAGATCCGGCCACTGCACTCCAGCC
>NW_016819845.1:818198-893876 GCF_001698545.2 Rhinopithecus bieti | reverse complement strand
AAAAAAAAAAAAAAAAAAAAAAAAAAGAAAATATCAGTATGAGTTAATCATTTTCAAGATACCCAAATACTGAAGTATGCACATGCATATA
Source organism: Rhinopithecus bieti (assembly GCF_001698545.2). Classification (NCBI taxonomy): domain Eukaryota; kingdom Metazoa; phylum Chordata; class Mammalia; order Primates; family Cercopithecidae; genus Rhinopithecus; species Rhinopithecus bieti. The sequence continues at coordinate 893,785 of NW_016819845.1, read as the reverse complement.
TACATATCATATATACATACATTTCCTCACTCTTTCCATAGAGAAGATCCAGCAACAGCAACAGCCCAATAGCAGTGAGTGTAATGAGCACCCAAATCTTGGCTTCTAATCACTATTCTCTACTTAAGGAGTCAGAGCTCCTTGGAATGGCTGATTCTAGGCTGGGCAGGAAAAATACAAGATGGGCCTGGAGCATCTTCTTATGTCAGAAACCAAGAAAGTGTTCAAAGAATGAAAAGGACATGTCAAAAGGACAAGAAGAGGCCAGACACAGTCAATGGCTCATGCTTGTAATTCCAGCAGTTTGGGAGGTCCAGGCAGGGGGATCGCTTGAGGGCAGGAGTTCAAGAAAAGCCTGGGCAACATAACAAGACCTCATCTCTACAAACAACAACAACAACAACAAAGACTACAACAACAAAAGTTGGGCGTGGTGGTGGCGCCTCTAGTCCTAGCTTGTCAAGAGGCTGAGGTGGGAGGACCACTTGAATCTAGGAGTTCAATGCTATGGTGAGCACTGCACTCCAGCCTGGGCTACAGGGTGAGGCCCTGTCTTTAAAAAAAAAAAAAAAAAAAAAAAGCTCGAGGGGGTTCCCACTGGCCAAAGAATAGACAATGTGAGCATCAAAATAAATAACAATCATCACAGATTATAAGCCATTGGATAAAACAGAAAGGCAGGAATCTACATAGATAGAAATAAAGAAATGAACAAATCAAAAGTTTGATAAAGAAGAGGATATTGACATACCTTCAAAGCACTTCCCCAGAAAATGCTGATAATTACAAAATGGAAAGAGTGACTGTGCAGTAGAGAAATTCAGCAGACATCATCTTTTTGGTGGGGGCTGGAGGGACAGAGTCTCATTGTCGCCCAGGCTGGAGTGCAGTGATGTGATGACACACTGCAGCCTCAATCTCCCAAGGCTCAGGCGATCCTCCCACCTCAGCCTCCCGAGTAGCTGGGACTACAGGGATGCGCCACCATGCCTGGCTAATTTTTTGATTTTTTTGTAGAGATGGGGTTTTGCAATGTTGCCCAAGCTGGTCTTCAACTACAGGGCCCAAGCGATCTGCCCGCCTTGGCCTCCCAAAGTATTGGGATTACAGGCATGAGCCACTGTGCCTGGCCCAGGCATCATCTGAACCAGGTGAACACAGTGGACACCGGAAGCATAGAAACACATCAGCACCCCGTGCCTCCTGATATGCCACACTGAGGAGGACACAGCACCACTTCTGGGGAATCCTGCCTAAAAGGTACAGCTTCAATCTAATAATGAGAAAACATCAACCAAATCCAAAGTGAGGGGCAGTCTGCAAAACAAAACAAAACAAAACAAAACAAAAACTGGCTGGCATTTGCCAAGAGCATTCAGGTCAGAAAGCACAAGAAAAGCCGAGGGAACTGTCACAGATGGAAGGAGACTAAAGAGACATGACAACTAAATCTGATGAGATCCTGGATCAGAAAAAGGCGATCAGTGAGACACCTGAAGAAAGTTGAGTACGAACTGCAGACTGGCCGGTGACACTGTCTAACGGATTTTCCTGCTCTTGATCATGGCATTGTGATTATGTAAGATGTTAACATTTGGGGATGCTTGGGTAAAGGGCATACAGGAACTCTGTACTATTTTGCAGTTTGGGGAAAAGTCTGAAATTATTTCAGAACAAAAAGCTAAAAAAGTATTTCAAATGGAAATTTAGAAAAACATCAAAGACAGAGGTGCCACTTATTCACACTTAGAGCATGCCTTTAATCCCGGTTACTCGGGAGGCTGAGGTGGGGGGATCACTTGAGACCAGGAGATTGAGGCTACAGTGAGCTATGACCATTCCACTGTACTCCAGCCTAAGCAACAGAGTGAGACCACCATCTCTAAGAGTAACCGTCATCATCCTCATCATCACCATCCCACTTAGCCTGTTGTCTTCACACCTGGGTGGTCCTTGTAGGCATCTGAATTTGAGGTGCTGGTTTAACAAATGATTGCTGACTCCTAGGTATCAGGCAGAGTAAGTCTCTGCTGGGCATGGGGACAGGGGTAGGGAGGCAGGCTGGGTGATGATGAAGCTCTAAGAGGGAGGTGAGATTTGGACCAAAACTACAGAAGGCAATCAAAGGAAAGAGTAAATGATGCTTAACCATAATCACTCCATTCTATGCTGGGCACATTGACAAACATATTTGCATTTATTTCTCACAAAAACCCTGGAAAATACTTATATCTCATTTTTCCAGGGAGAAAACGGAAGCTCACAGTCACCAAGCCAGTGAGTGACAGAGCTAGGATTCAAACCCAGGTCTGAGTACACAGGGCATGGTCCTTCCACTGCCTGTACTCTGGGAGTCACCAGTTTAGAGCCCACTTTTCGGTAAATTAGATGAAGGTCTCAAGGTTTTGTTCATCTGCTTTTCCAAAGATGCTGCCCCAGAGCAGATGTGAGTCACCTGGAAGACAGGGACCAGTTCGAAATTCATTAATTCATTCACCAGCCATGTGCTAAGCACCTGGTATATCAGGCAGTGTTCTAGAGAGTGGGGAAATGGAAGTGATCAAGGTAGACACCACCCCATGAAGCTGCCAATCTAGCAAAGCTCCTGGCTCCTTGGGACTGGCCACCTCAACACTACGTCCTATGATGCTGACTCCATTCCCACACCACAGAGCCACGCTGAGCAGCAGTGGTGGGGTAAAGGGAGAGCTCAAAAAGACCCTGGTTTCAGAACTGACCACAAGCCAAGTGAGTCAGCATGAATGTCACTAAGAAAATGGGTTATCAGGAGGCTGGTGAGAACCCCAGGCATGTGACAGACCAGGAAGTGAGCCGTCCTCCCTGACTGATATTAGTCAGTCCCTCGCTGCGGTGATGTGACCAGTTGTGGCCAGCTCTCCATCAAGAGAATGTGGAGGGAAGGGTGAAGAGAATGGAGGAGGGAAAGGGATGCTTACAGCAAACCTACTATGTACTACGGTCACAGGGGCCTTTGACCAGCATGTTCACATCTAATTGTCTTGACTGACTTGCAAATGAGGGATTACTGTTCCATTTTACAGATGAGGCTCAGAGAGGTCGGAGACTTGGCTAGGCTCACACACCTATGAAGTGCCATGGCAGAGATCTGAGTCTGGATCTAATTTATGGTCCTGGTCAGTGTGGGGACAAATCAGGCCCATTTGGGTGGAAAATATTTGGAAGAAAAAGAATGGGACTGCTTAGCCTCAAACACAGAAAGCTAAAGGATGGACGATAATAAATATTTATTATTGAAGAAACACTCCCTCCCAGCCCTCCCTGGCCACTGGAGTGTGAGTTCTTAAGGGCAGGTCCCGGATCTTTCCTCTCCTGCCCTCCTCTCTGCCCAGCCTAGGCCCTTGGGGAACTGAGTCCACGAATGGATCTGTACAAGCGTAAGGCCCACTGGTTGGCCTTAAACATGAGACTAAGATAAGATGGGCGGTGGTGAAGCTGGGCGATGAGTACACAGTGGTCCCTGTACTGTTTTCTCTACTTTTGTGGATACTTAAGACAGTTTTGCTTTTTTTTTTTTTTTTCTTTTTTTGAGATGGAGTTTCGCTCTTATTGCCCAGGCTGGAATGCAATGGCGTGATCTTAGCTCACTGCAACTTCCGCCTCCCGGGTTCAAGCGATTCTTCTGCCTCAGCCTCCCGAGTAGCTGGGATTACAGGCACGTGCCACCACGCCTGGCTAATTTTGTATTTTTAGTAGAGATGAAGGTTTCTCCATGTTGGTCAGGCTGGTCTCCAACTCCCAACCTCAGGTGATCTGCCTGTCTCGGCCTCCCAAAGCGCTGGGATTACAGATGTGAGTCACCGCATCGAGCCACATTTTGCTTTTTAAAAAGGAAAATGGGTCAAACTTAAAGCAAGGGAGGAACCAACTGGACTTAAGAAAAACTAACCTGGATGCCAGGGGTCAAGGGAATGGGAGTGGGAACTGGGGTTAGCTGGGCACGTGGATTATCCCCTGCTGGGACAGGACCCAGAGACTCCACAGGGCCCCCTGCCCTCAATGGTCCTCACGGTCAGCTCTCGCAGGAACTCTGAGATCACTGTGTCCAACCCGTTCACTTTACAGAAGAGAAAACCAAAGCCTCAAGAAGAGGTGTGCCTTGCTCAGTTGAACGTACAATTAAACTCAAGAGTATCAAAAACAAAAACAAAGCCAGGTGTGGTGCTCACACTGTCATCCCACTCTGAGAGGCTGAAGTGGGTGGATCACTTGAGGTCAGGAGTTTGAGATCAGCCTGGCAACATGGTGAAACCCTGTCTCTACAAAAAAATACAAAAATTATTTTGGTGTGGTGGTGGTCGCCTGTAGTCCCAGCTACTTGGGAGGCTGAGGTGGGAGGATTGCTTGAGCCCAGGGAGGTCGAGGCTGCAGTGAGCTGAGATCATGCCTCTGCACTCCAGCCTGGGTGAGAGTAAGACCCTGTCTCAAGAATAAGTAAATAAAATAATAATTTTTAAAAATAAAAACAAGCCCCAGGGCGGGCAGATTACCTGAGATCAGGAGATCGAGACCATCCTGGCCAACATGCCAAAACCCTGTCTCTACTAAAAATACAAAAATTAGTCGGGCATGGTGGCAGGTGCCTGTAATCCCAGCTACTGGGGAGGCTGAGGCAGGAAAATTGCTTGAATCTGGGAGGGGGAGGTTGCAGTGAGCCAAAATCGCGGCACTCCAATACTCCAGCCCGGGAGATAGAGCAAGACTCTGCCTCAGATATATAAATAAATAAATAATAAAGTAAATAAATAAAAACAAGCCAATAAAAAGCTTTCCAACCAATCCTTGATAGTGCTTATGTCAGGAGAGGTTTTGCCTCTCAGGGAACATTTGTCTTTTGGACCATCGCTGGGTATGGGGGTGCTACTGGCATCTCATGGGTAGAGGCCAGGGGTGCTGCTAAACATTCCATGGCACACAAGAAGGTCCCCCCACAACAAAGAATGACCAGCCCCAAGTGTCAAGAGGGTTGAGGTTGGGAAGCTCTGTTGTGTGCGGAATAAAACCTCCCATATGGAAACGCGTTTTCCCATTGATCCCATGCTCTCTCTGAGGGGCCTCCAGCTGCTCCTGTCCCGGATGGGTGATGTCACGGCCACGGCCTTAATGGCCTCCATGGAGACCAGCAATCTGGAGTTAGGCAGTGCTTCCCTCTCCCTTTTTGCTCTGTGCCTGAGAAGGCAGCGCTCACTTGGAAAAAAAACAACACAAAGGAACCCACAAGGAAAAGATGAAGTCCATCTGAATTTACTTTGTGACTTACTATAATGGTGTGGTAAGTACAAGTGTCACTATGTTAATCAAAAAGGTGCCAAATCCATGTCTCTAGCTTAATCGCGCCTTAGGATGCAGCAAGTTCCATGAGAATGTATGGGAAGGTCAGTGCTAAAAGTCAATGAGAACATAGGATTTCCTTAACAGAAATCCACTTTCCGGGCCATATCTAGCCTACAGAGTGAGGAATGGCTGCAGAGCCCAACCCCAAATAAACACGTCTTCCCCTGCTCCCAAGCAAGGAAACTGCCACTGGAAATGTCTGACTAATGGATTTCATCTGTAATTTCTTTTCATAGCAGAATGCCTCAGCTTTGCTATTTTAACTTTTGCTGCTTGGGACCTTAGTTCTCCCCTGTTCTTGCAGACGAATCTCGGATCACTCTGTGGTTCGCCATATGTGGGCGGCTAACGGGCAGGCACTTGTGATGTCACTGTTTCCAAGGCTTAATGAAATTAGATGCCATTTAGGAGCAAGTCATTGGAAGTGGTGGGTCATTTGTCCCAAAAATAGCCATCAAGGCTTTTAGTTGAAACTCTGGCTCGTCAGCCCTGGACACCAGCCTGTCGGAGTCCTCGGTGCCGAGTGCCAGGGAGGCGAAAAACTCACTCGTTTGTCCACCTACTCATTCCCTCCACCTTACTGAGAACCACTGGCCCGGGGGCTCTACTAGGATACGTGTGTGCCTGCAGATGTGTGTGCATGCATATATGTGTGTTGGGGGGCACGAAGGCAAATGAACACACTAGAGCCAAGTGGAGGAAGGGGGGAGGGTGCCCTAGAATCATTCTCATCGCCCCCCTCAAATCCTGACCTTGACATTCATACTACTAAGATGAGTTCACACCACTCTCTCCCTCTGTCCAAAGGAGAAAAGGTCCAGCTCTGTCTCTAGCCCAGATGGAGAAGCTTTGAGGGAGGAATAATAATAACAATAATAATAAATAATAATAATAACAATCACAGCTATGACTGCTGCTACCCCCATCGCGAGGGCTTACTGCGCACAAGGCCTCAGGCTTACACTTTGTGTTCAGTATCTCAGATCACTTTCATAACCCTGTGTGGCAGACAGTAGCATTCTTTCTGTTTGACTTGCCCAAGATGCAGGGCCAAGACTTGAACTGGCACAGTCTGCCAGTAGAACACTTCTTCTCACCCCTGGGCCACATGCCTGCCTAGAAGAGGGAGACAGGCTGGCAGGTGAAGGAGTGAAGGCCTGGATTTATGAGAGATCTAGGTGACGACTCCTGGTCTACAGAGCACATAATGCTGATGTCACCAACACATATAAGGTTTTCTCCCTGCAGCTCTCTCCCCAGACCTTGGTGCCCACGGCATGGCCTTCCAGCCCCAGCAGCCTCCACTTCTACCCCAGTCATCTCCACATGTGACCTCTCCCATCTGTGATAACCCTCTCTGACCACAAAGTCTTGGCCTTTCCCCTCCTCTCCTTCCCACAAAGACCAAGTCTGGACAGAGAGGAAGAGGAGTAAATCTGACAGCTTGGCTTCCAGAAAGCCAGACAAACCACACTCCCCATCCCAAGGCGGCTCCCCGATCTCCACAGGCTCTGGGGACTATACCTGGCCCAGCCCCAGGGTGGCTGCAGGATCTTCCACCCTTGCTGGGCTGGGTCAGATGTGTCCTTGAATCTCCTGTGGGTCACGCAGGGCCTGGCCCATTAACAGCACTCAGTGAACTCCAGGTGAAACTATAAAATGACGTCTGCACAAGGCTATTCGCCACAGCACCAGCTGTAACAGCAAATGACTGGAGACCATCCAAACATCCAGCCAAAGGGGACACTACAGATCACCCATAAGGCAGAGGGTGATACAGCTGTATGGGAGAATGACACTGTCATGGGGAATCTCCAGGATACAGTAAGAGGAAAAGGCTAGGGCAGAATACTGCATTCTGTTACATTTTATGTGTGTGTCCCTGTGACAGGGGGGTGGGGTGTAGTGATAAAAATGAATGTACGGTCTTGCTTATATCTTCAAAAAGAAGCAACAGAAGGGGAAACCAAAAGTTTATACGAATGGTTACTTCTATTCTTCTTAGGAGATGTATAAAAATATTAAATATGGCTGGGTGCGGTGGCTCACACCTATAATCCCAGCACTTTGGGAGGCTCGGGCGGGCGGATCACGAGGTCAGGAGTTCGAGACGAGCCTGACCAACATGGAGAAACCCTGTCTATACTAAAAATACAAAATTAGCTGGACATTGTGGCGCATGTCTGTAATCCCAGGTACTCGGGAGGCTGAGGCAGGAGAATCACTTGAACCCAGGAGGTGGAGGTTGTGGTGAGCCAAGATCATGCCATTGTACTCCAGCTTGGGCAACAAGAGCAAAACTTTGTCTAAAAAAAAAATATATATATATATTTAATATATAAATTTGAGAAAAAAGTACAAGACCCATATACTGAAATAACTGCGAGCGGAAATTAAAGACATGAAAGCAAAAGTAAATGTGAAAATAAGACATTAGTGGGTCAGAAGATTCAACATTGTAAGATGGCATTTCTTCCCAATTTATCCATAATCAACTCAATTCCAATCAAACCCAGAGGGTATTTGTAGAAATTGACAAGCTGGTTCTAAGACCATATGGAAATAAAGGACTAGAATAGCCAAAGCCAACTGTGAAAAAGAAAACAAATGGTTCGATGTCAGACTACATAAACCTTCTAGAGGAAATCATAAGGGAAAAATCTTTTGTAAAGCTTAGGTAGCAGATTTTCTTTTTAGATGAGAACACCAAAAAAGTTAATTAATAAAAGAAAAATGATAAATTACTTCCATTATTTTTTTTTTTTTTTTTTTTTTTTTTGAGACAGAGTTTCACTCTTGTCGTCCAGACTGGAGTGCAAGGCATGATTTTGGTTCATGGCAACCTCTGCCTCCGGGTCCAAGCAATTCTCCTGCCTCAACAGCCCCAAGTACTGGATTACAGGTATGCGCCACCATGCCCGGCTAATTTTATATTTTTAGTAGAGAATGGGGTTTTGACATGTGGCCAGGCTAGCTCGAATCCTGAACTAGTGAGTCCACCTGCCTCGTCTCCCAAATGCTGGATTAACAGGCGTGAGGCCACTATCACCCGGCCCCAAGCATTCCTTAAAACTTAAACATACAGGCCGGCCCGCGGTGGCTCAATGCCGTAATCCCAGCACTTTGGAGCGAGACGGTCGGATCAACGAGGTCCAGGAGATCGAGACCACCCTGGCTAACACGGTGGGAAAACCCGTCCTCTACTAAAAAATACAAAAAACTAGCCGGGCGAGGTGGCGGGTGCCGTAGTCCCAGCACTCGGGAGGCTGAGGCAGGAGAATGGTGTAAACCGGGAGGCGGAGCTTGCCAGTGAGCTGAATCCGGCCACTGCACTCCAGCCTGGGCGACAGAAGCGAGACTCCGTCTCAAAAAAAAAAAAAAAAAAAAAAAAAAAAAACAACTTAAATATACATTCACCATATGATCAAGCCATTCCGCTCTAGGCTTTTGCTCAAGAGAAATGAAAGCATCTGCCCATACAAAGACTGTATATGAAAAGTCATGGAAGCTTGATTTATAAGAGCCACAAGATAGAAACAACCCAAACGTCCATCAACAGACAAATGGATGAACAAGGTGTGGCATATTCATAAAATAGAATATTACTCAGCAACAAAAAGCAGTGCAGCATTGATACATGCAATGACATGGATGATTCTCAAAATAATGATGCTGAATGGCAGGCAAACTAGGGTACATATGGTATGGTTCTGTCTATAGAAAATGCTAGAAAATGCCAACTAATCTAGAGTGACAGCAGATCATCAGCTGCCCAGGGAGAGCGGAAAGGACAGGGAGGAGCAAGCTTTGGGGTGTGGTGTAGATATCCACTATCCTGGCTGTGATAATGGTTTCATGGATGTATACATATGTCATATTTTTCACATTGTACACTTCAGACGTGACATTTATTGTAAGTCAATTATACCTCAATAAAGCTGTCTGAATAAAACATTTTAACAGCCATAATTAAAATACATCCCATACATTAAGTGATCCATGAGTTCATAAGGATACTTCCTAAAAACAAGTAACGAGCTTTGTTGGACACCTTTAAGATCCTACACCACCAACTCATTATTCTGAAAATTGGTAAATAAAGAGAACGCACTTACTCTGACTTTTTTTCTTGGTATAAAATGTATTTCTAGATAGCCAAATAGTTGATGAGGGCAAAGTTCTGTTTTATACAATAACTTCAAAGAATGTATGCAGAAAGACTAAGAGAATTAGAAAAATCCTCTTTGTGCGTCCCCTGATGAAGTCCTGGATCTAGACAATAACCAGCAATGACAGGAAACTTCCTAACAGATAGACCAGGCTGCCCCTGCCTGAACGCAGTGATCCATCTGAGCATCTCCAAGAGACAAAAGCCAGTTATTCTGTACCTCTCAATGTGACATAATACAAAGCACACAGCAGCACCCAGGAACGCTTCTTGCCAAGGGAACTGACCCTGAGTCTAATCAAGGTTCCAGATCTAACCACCAGTTTACAAAAAATACCAGGAACAGGTTACATGATTCAATAAGCCCAATCCATAATGTGGGCATTCTACAGAATAAATGACCTACTTTCTTCAATAAATAAAGGATGTGACCAGGCGTGGTGGCTCATGCCTGTTATCCCAAGACAGGAGAATCGCTTGAGCTCAGGAGTTCCCTGGGCAACATAGCGAGATCCCATCTCCACAAAATATTTAAAAATTAGTCAGGTGTGGTAGCTCACGACTGTAATCTGTTACTCGGGAGGCTGAGATGGGAGGGTCACTTGAGCACAGGAGTTTGAGGCTTTAGTGAGCCATGATTGCACCACTGCACTCCAGCCTGGGCAACAGGATGAGATCCTGTCTCAATAAAATCCATAGGCAATAGGTAGACCTTGTTGGATTCTGATTCCCTTTAACCCTAACCACTTACTTTCATTTTCCCAGCCTCCTTTGTGGCCTGGGGTGGCCATATAACATTGCTCTGACTGATGATAATAAGCAGAAGCCTGCTGGGGGTAGAGTGTTTTTGCTTTTATTAATCAAAGTGTCACACATCACTGGCACTAACACTTCTACCCCAACCCCATCTTCCTGTCTTGGGTGCAGACATAACATCTGGAGCTGGGGGAGCTCCTCTGAGACCCTAAGGGAAAAGTGCAGCTGAGAGCAGAGATAAAAACTCCCGTATCCTTGAGATGCTGAGCCAACACCAGCAGCAAGCTACCTCCAGTCTTCTTGTGACATGAGAAAAAAAAAATGAAAACAAAAAAACTCTTATTTAAACCTCTTCTAGTCCAGTTTTCTGTTACTTCAGCTAAAAAAGCACTCCTTACAGATAGCATGTAAAAGAAAAAGCAGAGGAGGTATGGAAAGGCCTTGACTTGCTGCCACTCATCAGCTGGAGAACTTGAATGAATTATCGTTCTACCTGGAAGGTTCTGCCCTTGCATCTCTGTACGGCTTGCTCCCTCACTTAAGTCTGTTTTCAAATGTCATCTCCTCGGGGGAGCCTGTGCTTACTCTGCCCTCTTTTTTTTAATATTTTTTATTTTTTGAGACAGGGTCTCACTCTGTTGCTCAGGCTGGAGTGCAGTGGCACGACCAAGGCTCACTGCTGCCTCGACCTCCCTAGGCTCAGGTGATCCTCCCACCTTGGTCTTTCAAGTAGCTAGGACAAGCGCACACCACTGCACCTGGCTAATTTTTGTATTTTTTGTAGAGACGGGGTTTTGCCATGTTGCCCTGGCTGGTCTCAAGCTTCTGGGCTCAAACAATCTGCCTGCCTCAGCCTCCCAATGTTGGGATTACAGGCGTGAGCCACCACGCGAAGCCTCTGCTCTCTTCTTTCTTCACAGCACTTAAAATCACTCCCTGACATTGAGTTATGTGTATCTGCTCCCTGCCTGACTCCATCAGAATATAAGTCACCAGAGAGCTGGAACCCCATCTGTCTCTATCACCAGGGCCTAGAAGAGTGCCTGGCATAGAGTAGGTTCAAAAGAAACACTTGTGCAATGGATGAAGAAGGCAACATTTCTCAAAGTGTGGTCCAAGGACGACTGCCTCAGAATCTGTGGGAAGCTGGTTCCATTTACAGATTCCAGCCAGGCGAGGTGGCTCACACCTGTAATCCCAGCACTTTGGGAGGCCGAGGCGGGCGGATCACCTGACATCAGGAATTTGAGACCAGCCTGGCCAACATGGTGAAACCCTGTCTCCACTAAAAATACAAAAAAAGTGCCAGGTGTGGTGGCATGTGCCTGTAATTCCAGCTACTTGGGAGGCTGAGGCAGGAGAATTGCTTGGACCCAGGAGGCAGAGGTTGCAGTGAGTGAGCCAATATCATGCCACTGCACTCCAGCCTGAGGGACAGAGCGAGACTCCATCTCGGAAAAAAAAAAAAAAAAAAAATTGCAGATTCCAGGGCCCCACTGTAGAATGAACTGAACTGGTATGGGGTGAGGCAGGCAGGGCAGGAATCTGCTTTGCTGAAAAGCACAGTTCTGGAGACGCCCATGCATGCTAGAATTCCTAAGGTGTAAGGCATGTGTTTATTTCTAACTTCAAGCAGATTTCCTAAGACTTTCAGCCTGCACCCACCTGACTTACCACAGGTCAACAGAGGGACGGGAAAGGGGACTGGCATTTCCTGGACTCCTACCCTCTGGGCCAAGCACTGCTTAGACACTTGGCCTACTCTATTCACAGAATCTTCCCTACTACTCCTGAGGTTCCTTCAACAAATGCAGAAACTGAGGCTCAGAGAGGCCAAGCCACTTGCCTAAGCTCACACAGCTAGCAAGAAGCAGAGTCAGGACTGGAACCCCGGCCAGTCTCCTCCTGGAGACTGAACACTGATCCTCCCTGGCCTCCCAAAAGCTCCCCACTGGGCCCTGGGAGCCTTGGCTCTCTGTACTCATCGCTGCCCTCCTGTGCCATGCAGGGCCCATACTGACAGCAGGCCGTGGCACTGGGTGAGTGAGTGAAGGATGCAGGGTCCACGGAGTTGAGGAAATGTGGTGCTGTGTCACCTGGAAGCCCTGGCTGGGCAAGGCTGGAGAGGGGCCCCTCACCCTCACTTGCCTCCCCCACCTGCAACAGACAGATGAGCTCAGGCTTGCACAGGAAGAGGAAAGGCAGCCAGGGCTTGGCCGGCAGTCAGGCTTCCCACTTGTCAAGGCCACAGGGAGTGCTGGGCCGAGGGGAGCAATAGCCCCCCAAGTGTTTCCAACTCACTGGAAACAGGACACGGCCTCCTGGCCCTACACCGGGATACAACAACATCCTGTGTGCAGATGCTATAAATGGAAATGTATTCTTAGAGGGGCAGAGCATGAGCAGGGTTTTTCAAAAGTGACCCATCATCGGATAAAAATACAGACGGCATTTAAATGCTGAGCGGCAGGAGCTATTCCGGGGACTGGATTCTCATGCCTGTGGCTCCCCGCCAGGCACGGCCTTTCACAGAGATTTAAAAAGAATAAACTGTTGGTGTCAGTGTTTTTAAGTTTAGGAGGAGAGTATTTAGGGGAAGGAGGCATGCCAAGATACCTGTGAAAGGTGCCCCTTTTGGGAAAACCCAAGTGTCCCTTGGCCTCCACCTGCCCAATTGATTCAGCTTTGCTTTGTGCTATGAGACCACCATTTTCTCTCTCTCTCTTTTTTTTTTTTTTCTGAGATAGAGTTTTGCTCTTGTTGCCAAGGCTGGAGTGCAGTGGTGCGATCACGGCTCACTGCAACCTCCCCCTCCCGGGCTCAAGCGATTCTCTTGCCTCAGCCTCCCGAGTAGCTGGGATTACAGGCATGTGCCACCATGCTCGGCTAATTTTTGAATTTTTAGTAGAGGCAGGGTTTCATCATGTTGGCCAGGCTGGTCTCGAACTCCTGGCCTCAAGTGATCCACCTGCCTCAGCCTCCCAAAGTGCTGGGATTACAGGTATGAGCTACCGAGCCTGGCCTGAGACCACCTTTTGACAACACTCTCAGTGACCTTGAGAAATAAGTCAAGGCTGAGTTCTGGGGAGGCCTGGGGTAAAAGCACAGTGCAGGATTAAGATTTTAAGAGGGGAAGGAGAATGATTATTTACTGAGCACCTCCCATGAACCCAAGTAGTAACTCATATTGTCTCATCTGATCCTCAAATCTGATCCTCAAAACCATTCAAGGTATAAACACTAGCTTCATCCCCATTTTACAGAAAAGAAAACTGAGGTTCAGGAAAGACTGTGTAGAGACAGTGACTCAGACTGAGGCCTTGAGTACAGGCAGACACATGGGGACGAGGCTGAAGGAGAAAGGGTGGAAGTTCTCGCACAGCTTCATGGCCCCCTGAGGCCCAAGGTTACTCTATCTCACGGCCAAGCAGGGGTACATGTCCTCGTCCATCTGAACACAAGGCTACTGCACTGGGCTGGGAGCACAGCGAAGAAACCTGAAGGGGCAGGCAGCTGTGCGCTTTAGAAAGCAAGATCTGGCTCACAAATGAAAAGATGAGATTCTCCACACAATCCCAGGCAAAAGCGCCTTAGGAAAGGGGTCAGAATGTTCTCCTTGTCAGCCTGGCTGAGAGGCTAGTTGGTGATCACTTTCATTTGGGCATATCTCGGTGTTGTCAGTTTTTCTATAATAAGCAGGTTATAAATGAAAACAGAGACACAGTCAGGGCCTGTCTTAGCAGATCTGTCTTTGGCTGTTATCTGTCCCTCCTTCAGACCCCACTGCCCACCAACATTCTTTGTTCCCCAAAGACCACTGCTATTCCAGCGTGGTGCCATCTGTCTGCATCACCCCCTCTCTCCTCCAGCAGCTCACAGTACTTTGCATCACCGAGTGCTTACTGTGGACCACGCACTGATCTAGGTGCTGGGAGCACATCAGAGGTCAGACACAAATCTCCCTGCCTTCACCTAGATTATCTCCTAGTGGGAGAGACCAACAGTGAATGAACTCATATATATATCAGTGCTGATAAGTGTTATGAAGAAAAATAAAACAGGTTAAGGAAATAGTGGAATGCCAGGGCCCTTTGGATGGGGCTCATCAGACAAGGAGATCATAACATGCAAATGGAGATAGAATTAAATGAGACAACAGCCACAGGGACAGCCAGGGAACAGCATTCCAGGCAGAAGGGACAGCAAGTGCAAAGGTCTTGAGGCAGGGAGCGTCAGGTTCCTGGAACACCAGGGGACAGCAGGGAGGCTGATACGGCTGGAGTGGCCAGTGAGGTCAGAGGCCTCAGGCAATTGAAAACTCAGCTCACGCATCCCTTTCTCTGAGAAGCCATCTCCAATCAGCCTCAGGCCGGATGAAGTGCCCCCATGGGGCCCTCTGCAGCCCCTGAGGTCTCCCTGTTATTACTGGGCACATGCTGTGATTGATGTCACTGAGCATGCGTGGACTGCATTCACAAATGAACAGCACAGCCCACACTGCCCCGTTAATACTATTGGTGTCTTCCCCTCAAAGCTGTGAATTCCTCAAGGGCAGGAGGTTGTCTTACACGTCTTGGGGTTCCCCAGGGGCTGGCACTGTGAGCTTAAGTGGGGAGCGTCATCTTTAAGCAGCAAAAGGCTCACTGAGCCAGGGAAGACTGTGGGTCTTTCTTGAGTCAAGAGCTCACCTGAGCTGTGCAGGTGAGTACCCTCAGGGAGGCACTTGGCTTCCTCACCACCCACCAGCAACGAGGCTCCACAGAGGAGATCCAGGCAGGCAGGCGGGGAGGAAGGGAGCGGCTGCGAGAGGGAGGGAAGGGCTCTGTTCCCCGCTCCCCCTGCTAAATTTCCCACATCTGCTTCAATCTGTGCTTTCTTCAACAGTTCATGGCATAACTGAGCCCCTGCTTTAAGGAAAGCCCACATGAGAAAATAAAAATGTAAAACTAATTCATCAGGCAGTTATTATTCATAGAGAGGAAACACCTTTACCTCTGAAAGAGACTCCAGGAAACGTCAGCATCCCAAGTCAATTAACAGACCCAAGCACTGGTCACCCAGCAGCTCCCATCAGCAAATGAGAGACGGCCAGGCCTCACACGTGGGACAGAAGTATACTTCTCTGGAGTGGAAAAATGTCTACGGAGAATAGGCAGGAACTGGAAAGTAGAGAAGTGGGCTGGGTGTGGCCCGTGGCAAACTGTGGAGTCCACAGAAAGCCTCCCAGCTTGGCACATGGCTGGAACCAAGGGGTCCCAGGGCAGCCAGATAAGCGAAACCAGAAATCTGGAGAATGAGGTGAAATCACCAATTAAAAAATGATGCCAAGTATTTTAAAAATAAAATAATACGCAAAGCAAAGCAAACACTTCTGTGGGTCAGATGTGGCCTGAGTATTATCAGTTTGTGAACTTGGCCTTAAATCTTGAACATGAAGTATTTTTGTGTCAGAACAGTCAGTAGAATGAAAAATATAACAAGAAGAGAGAGAAACATAAAAGTTATAGAGCCAGAAGGGAGCTTCAAGATAATGGAATTCCTGTGTGGTCAAGAGGTTTCATCTCAGGGATCAAGTCTAGTGGTTGCCAGGCTGCTAAGGCTGAGACCTGACTCTTTTGGAGCCCGGAGATAGATTAGCAATGTCTGCCAAGGACATGGGAATAGGAACATTTGCTCCATACTTTCTGGGTTTGATGAGTCCAGATGCATCTTAAAGGCAAAAACTGATCCAGAAAGCTGTACCAAATTGCCTAATGTCACAAGGAAGAACGAGTGTCCCACCTGGGGCTCTTCTCACGACACCCCCAGATGCCCCTAAATATTTTGATCTGCAGTCTACCAAAAACTTATCTTGGAGAGAAGCCATCTCTAAACCAATAATGCAAGTGGATAAGAAAATCTGATTTTTACAGTGATTCATTTTCTCCATGACTTCTTAGAGACAACATCTTTTCTAAACAGCAAGGGGAGTCTGAACCCTGACAAAGCCATCTGAGGCTGCTGCCTCTGGCACACAAAATATCCCAGCTGAGGGACCTGAGCCCAGCCGAGGGGTCTGGCGCCAGAGGGAGCCTGGACCCACCAGAGAGCCGTGGCTTGCCTCCCAACTCGGCCCTCCCCATCCCACTCGGTGTGAGTCATGGCCAGCGACTTCAGTGTGCTGGCTGCAGAGTCCTCAGTTTTACTTGGCTCCTGAGCAAAATGTACTTTTCCAAGGGACACTCATTCAACTGAGGCTGAATTTTGCAATTCCCTGGCAGGGGTGAGGCCAGCCTCCCCTGAGCACACACTGTCCTGGGGAATGGGGACCAAAGAATGCAGTTGTCACCCCCCTCACCTCCTCCTTCCTCCTCCCCAGGGCGGAAGATCTGTCTACACCCTGTCAGGGCCCTGGCATGCCTGCCATCCCCTCAGCCTCTGCTAGTCACCCAACAGCAACCATTGCCTCCCTCTAGCTCCCCATGCAGGGTGCACTCCTGAACTGGATTTCAAACTACACCTGACAGCAGGCCTGGAAAAGATGAGCCCACAGCTAAGCCAGCCAGGAAAGCCCCCACACAAGGCAGAGCCACACCCCACTGCACATCACTGCTGGGGTTGTGGTGGCTCAAGCACCAAGTGCATCGTGAACCTGTTTTACTTTTGTCCCTCTTTTAAAACATAAGTTTTTTTTTTTGGAGCAGTTTTAAGTTTACAGCAAAATTGAGCAGAAGATAGCGATTTCCCCTATCCTGCCTGTCCCCACACATGCACAGCCTCCCTCACTATCAACATCCTGTACCCGAGGGGACATTTGTTATGACTGATGAATGAACACTGACTCATCATTGTCTCTCAAAGTCCATACTTTACATCAGGGGTCACTCTTGGTGCTGCACATTCCTTGGGTTTAGACAAATGTATAATGGCACGTATCAATCACTGCAGTATCACACACAGTGTCACTGCCCTAAACATCCTCTGTGCTCCGCCTATTCATCCCTCCCTCCCTCCAGCCCCTGGCAACCACTGATCTTTTACTGTCTCCATAGTTTTGCCTTTTCCAGAATGTCACAGAGTTAAAATCATACAGTATAGAACCTCTTCAGATTGGCTTCTTTCATTTAGTAAGAGGCATTTAAGGTTCCTTCATGTCTTTTCACAGTTTTCTAGCTCATTACCTTTCAATCCTGAACAATATCCCATTGTCTGGATGAACCAGTGTGCTTGGCATTTCAATCCCCATGGATTTTCAGAGCCAGGGGCTCTACTGTCTCATGCATTAGCTGCATGACTTTAGATAGATTTTTCTCTGAACCGCCAGTGTTTTTCATCTGTAAAATGGGGTTAAAATACTGCTTACCTCACAGAAGTAAGGATTAAACGCAGAAATGCATGTAAGGCATGAATGGCAGCTCCCAGCCCGTAGCAAGCACATGGTGGATGTGAGCTGTGCTTACCATCGTCGCTAGCACTGCGACTGTCACTACATTCCTGAGCTTTCTCAGGGCTTCTCTTTTCTGCAGAGCAGCATGGAGGGGAGTACAGACAACCTAGCTTTCGGCTCAAATCCTGACTCTGCTAGGCAACTGGCTGAACCTCTGGGAGTCTCAGTTTACTCATCTGTAAAATGGGGAGGGGCATTACGTCTCCCTCCTAGGGAGATTTTGAGAAATGAATGAGATCACGAATTGGAATGTAGAAAGAAGCCTTGGCGTTCACTAGGTGCTCAAAAAAGGTCAGTTGCTCCCTGTGAGGGAGAGGTCCTCCGTGCTTCCTGTGAATAGCCCTGCTGAGCCCAGAGAGCAGGGAAGGGAAATTGTGGGTATACTTGCAGACAGACAGGGAAATCCAGACCTACTGCCCAGCACCAGGGTTGAGAGCCCCTCTGCTGGTTCATGCTACGGTAGAGAGAGAAGGGAGAGGCAAGTGCCCTCCTGCCTAGCCCAGCCAGGACCCAGAGGACTGGGGGGTGGCTAGCACTCGGGGGTGGAGTAACATCTCTGCAGTGAGCCAAGGCCTGCCTGGCTGTCTTCTTGGTGTCAAATGACGGCAGAGGCTGGAACACTGAGGCAGTGGCCAAGGCCAGCCAGCAGTTGTTCTTGCGGCCTCCAAAGAGTGGAAATAGGGACAGGGAAAAGTTACAGGCAGCAGCCAGCAGTTCATAGCAGGTTCTGTGGAATTGCTGGGGCTAAGCAAGGACTCCTGTGCTCTCCTGTGAATCGTCCTTGGCCTTTCATCCAAACTGGACCTGCCCACCTGGGAGGTCCACCACCCCCGCCTGTACCCAAAGGGATCACACCCTGACCATGCAGTGTCACTGATGCCAGGAGGGAAGGGCTGCCAGCAACCCCACTTTCCAGGTAGCACGATAAAGGTCACCCAAGGTGGCACTGCTGGCAAGCACTGGAGCTGTAATTCAAACCCTTGGCTTGCAGATCCCCCACAGCCTGAAGCCAAGGTCTGCAAAGATTCTGCATGGCCACTGCTCTCCATCTGCATCATCTCCATCTGCATCATCTCCATCTGCATCCCCTTTCATTTCCACATTCATGCATTTGTTCATGCATTCATCCAGCACCCGTTCAGCAACTATCACTAGCACCTGCTCTGCTAATGATAAAAATGGGAGCTAAACAAAGGCAGTCTCTGCCTGCCTGGAGCTAGAGTCAAGAAAACCTCCACTGAGAATGCAGAGTTACAGAATGAGATAAGCGTCGGGGAAGGCCCCTGGGCTTCCCTTGCCTCTACTAGACAATAGGCTGGAGAGTACAGTGCGGTGAGCCTGGAGTTGCCCTTTCTGGGTTCAAGTCCCAGCTCTGCCACTTGCTAGCTGTGGCCTCGGGGAATTCCCTTCACTGCCCTGTGCTTCCATTTCTCAGGCTGTCAAACAGTGCTCACTTCACTGGCGTGCTCAGAGGGGGCTCGCATGTTAGTACAGGGAAAGGCTTAGCACAGTGCCTGGCCCCATGGGGGAGTGCTTCCCCTGTGACACAGCTGCAGGGTGTAGGGTACATGGAGGACCACAAGCATTTTCTTCCCAAAGGAGAAGCTCCTTCTCCCCTACAAATCCCTCTGAAGGCTGCCTCTGCAAAGAGGTGGCACCAGTGGACACAGGAAATTAGGCCCCAAAGAGGGGCACGGTGCCTTTCCCATAGGTCCAAGATGAGAGAAAATCTAGGGCAGCGGCAGGGGCCCCCACCAGGTCATGGCTGCTGTCTGAGGGCTGTGAGCATTTCCCTCCCACTCCCACTTCTCTCCGCTTCTCTTCCCCACCCTGCTCTCCTCCTGCCTCCCCAGCTGGCCTTTCCTTCTGGACTTTGCTCCAACTCTCTTGACCTCTAGAGCATGGAGCTGAGGTTCTGAATCCCAGAAACACTTGGAACGTTTACATTAAAATTTAATTGGATTCGGCAATACAAAATAAGAAAAAGCAACTGTATACTCACTCAAATAAAGGATCTGTTAAGAAATGGTACATAGGTAGTACAAATTTCCCAACCTGCATGGGAAGGATGAATACCACATTTAGAAGAGTATTTCTCCTGGGATGGGATGGAGATGGGTCAAAATGGAAAGTGCAGGCAGAAGAGGAATATAGGAGCTTAAGTTTGCTTCTTAGGATGGGAGGTAGGTGTATATTATTCTTTATGTGATTCTACATGTCCAAAATATTCTATGAAATAAAAAATAAGCTCAAAAGTACCCCAATCAGGTACTGTAACAATAAAAAAGAATGAAGCACTGATCCGACCACAAGAACGGATCCTACAGATGGGACATGGGATGAAAGAAGTCCAGCACACACTGATCAGATCATATGATTCCACGCATGTGACCTGAAGAACAGGTAAGACTAAGGCAAGGGGAGGGAAGTCAGGAGACGGGTCACCCCGCAGCGGGGGTGCTGGCTGGGAAGGGGCATGCAGGAGCTTTCTGGGGCACTGAAAGTGGTGTCCACCTTGATCTGGGGGTGGCCACATGGGAGTATCACGTAAAGAGCCATTGAACTGTATACTTAAGAACACTTTACAATCTGCAATACCTCAATTTAAAAATTCCTTAAACATTTAGAAAGAAAAAAAAAAAAACAAGTCATCAGCCACATTTGGGAACTCTTTGCACTGGCTTAGGTTAATATTAAAGAGACAGTTTTAGAATTTCTTTCTATAGGCCAGGTGCAGTGGCTTATGCCTGTAATCCCAGCACTTTGGGAGGCCGAGGCGGGTGGATCACCTAAGGCCAAGGGTTCGAGACCAGCCTGGCCAACATGTGAAACCTAGTCTCTACTAAAATACAAAAGATTAGCCAGGCGTGGTGGTGGGTGCCTGTAATCCCAGTTATTTGGGAAGCTGAGGCAAGAGAATTGCTTGAACCCAGGAAGCAGAGGTTGCCGTGAGCTAAGATCGTGCCATTGCACTCCAGCTTGGGTGACAGAGTGAGACTCTGTCTCAAAAAAAAAAAGAATTTCTATAGCAATTTGATATTTGATTCCTTCATTCGATCACTTCCTCTGGGAAGAGCGTTGAGCAAGGCTCTGCGGCAGATACACAAGAGAACTGCTCCAAGGCCCCAAGGACGTGAAAGTAAACCAGGCTGACCCAGGCTGGAATCTTAATTTGCTCTTACTTGCTGTGTGAGCTGGGCTTAAGTGATGTCCCTCTCTGAGACTCAGTGGGCTGATACGCAAAACATGGTCATGATAAAATGAGACAGTGTTCAGCACTGTGCCCAGCATATAATAGGTGCTCAAAATAAAAGACGGGGGGGACCTGTTAATATGGTTCATGCTTTAACCCCCTACAGCAATGTTTTTACCAACCGCAGATGAGGACAACTAGTGGGTTAAGAAATCAAAGTAGTAGATTGCAACCAGCATTTAAAAAAAAAAAAAGATGGCCTGGTGTGGTGGCTCATGCCCGTAATCCCAGCACTTTGAGAGGCTGAGGTGGGCGGATCACTTGAGGCCAGGAGTTTGAGATCCAGCCAGGCCAACCTGGTGAAACCCCGTCTCTACCGAAAATACAAAAATCAGCTAGCTGTCGTGGTGCGTGCCTGTAATCCCAGCTACTCAGGAGGCTGAGGCATGAGAATCGTTTGAACCCTGGAGGCAGGCGGAGGTTGCAGTGAGCTGAGATCATGTGATTGCACTCTGGCCTGGGTCACGGAGCAAGACACCGTCTCAAAAAGAACAAAAACAAAAAACTACAAAATATGTATTATCATTGCGTGTAGTAAGAGAAACACTGTTGAGATGTTTGTTTGTGTTTTGAGACTGGAGTCTCCCTCTGTGGTCCAAGCTGGAGTGCAGTGGCGTGATCTCAGCTCACTACAACCTCCACCTCCCAGGTTCAAGCGATTCTCTTGCCTCAGCCTCCCGAGTAGCTAGGACTATAGGTATGCACCACCATGCCCAGCTAATTTTTTTGTATTTTTAGTAGAGACAAAGTTTCAACATGTTGGTCAGGGCTAGTCTCAACCTCCTGACTGCAAATGATCCACCTGCCTCGGCCTCCCAAAGTGCTGGGATTACAGGCGTGAGCCACTGCGCCTGGCCATGTTGAGTTTTCATACACTGTACACTGGGTTGTGATATAAAATGTATTCTTCAGAGAGTAGATGTCAAAAACGATTAAAAGCCCTGGTCTGTCGAGCCACATGCAGTGCTGTGACATAGTAGGTACCAGCTCCATATGACAAAGTCCTGCTCTCGGAATTAAGTCAGAATAGTAACATACTAGGAGGATAATTCTAACACCTCTAAGAAAGTCACACGTCTGGTTTTTTCTTTTCTTTCTTTTTCTTTTTTTTAAAGAGCCAAAATGCTATGAAGTTGAGAGATCAGGGGCAGCTGCGTGGAAGAAGTGGCTTCAGATCTGGACCAACAAAAACGCTGACTTGAATTCCTGGAAGAGAGAGGTGGGCTGGGCCACGGGAGGACTCCTGGCCACTCAGCCTGAAGGTACGACTGGACGTGCCCAAGGAGTCTGTCTCCTGGCCCTCCGGAAGGAGGTGGGCGGTTCTGGGAGGCTGCACAGTGGGTATGCCTAAGACGGTTTTAGGTGAAAACCAGAGAGGACAGCAAATAACACAAATCACCCATAGAAGAAGTGATTATTTTTCCACTTTTCTTTCAATTCTCATAATCGAGTTTAGGAAAAAAATCTCATTTGGTGCCAGTAGGTCTTTTACACTTAATAATCACACTTTTAATAAAAGAACACTAGGCCAGGCACGATGGCTCACGCCTGTAATCCCAGCACTTTGGGAGGAAGAGGCAGGCGGATCACTTGAGGTCAAGAAGTTCGACACCAGCCTGGCCAATATGATGAAACCCTGTCTCTACTAAAAACACAAATATGAGCCAGGCATGGTGGTGTGCTATCTGGAGTCCCTGCTAATGGGGAGGCTGAGGCTGCAGTAAGCTGGGACTGCACCGCTGCACTCCAGCCTGGGTGACACAGGGAGACTTTGTATGTAGGTATACATGTATGTATAAATAAATAGAAGGCTAGGCTTCAGGCCCGGAACCGTCTACCAGCAATAGCTCTAGGATAGAACATTCATCTCACTGCTTTGACTTTCTTTGTTTTGAGACAGAGTCTCGCTCTGTCGCCCAGGCTGGAGTGCAGTGGCCGGATCTCAGCTCACTGCAAGCTCCGCCTCCCGGGTTTACGCCATTCTCCTGCCTCAGCCTCCCAAGTAGCTGGGACTACAGGCACCAGCCACCTCGCCCGGCTAGCTTTTGTATTTTTTAGTAGAGACGGGGTTTCACCGTGTTAGCCAGGATGGTCTCAAACTCCTGACCTCGTGATCCGCCCGTCTCGGCCTCCCAAAGTGCTGGGATTACAGGCTTGAGCCACCGCGCCCGACCTCACTGCTTTGACTTTCACAGGTACCTTGGACTCATGGCAGGTCTTCCATTTTTAGAGATGAGGTAAAGGGTTTGCCTTTTAAAACTCATCTATGCAAGCTTTTAAAAAAGTGAGTCCATTTAAATAAAATACAAAGCATATAACAGTATGAGTAGACGTAGGTGCGGCACAAACTGTGATAGTGGCCTTAGAGTGATTGAAATTTGAGAAACACTGGTAAGGACGTCCCAAATTTGAGGTTGGGGAAGTTTTTCACATTCTGACATCAATAAGTGTCACTAAAGGACACGTTCCCTGCTGAGTCAGTAGAGAACCAGGCTCCCTTCAGGAAGAGGAAAGTCAAGGCTGGCCAGCCAGCTTGCTGCGGAGAATTCTTCAAGGAAATGGGATTTTACAGCTGAAGGGCATCTACCTTTGTGCTCAGGAGTGCTCATCACCATTGCCGTCCTCACCACTAGGCCTTTCTATAAACACGTGCCCATTTGTGTGGTCTCGATGCCGTAAGGAAGTCTCCACCTACATCTTCCTCTACTGCACTTCCTTATCTCCCCCCTTACCTAGTGCCATCCTTTATTTTATTTTATTTTTTTTTTTGAGATGTAGTCTCACTCAGTTGCCCAGGCAAGGTGGCTCACACCTGTAATCCAGCACTTTGGGAGGCTGAAGTGGGCAGATCATTTGAGGTCAGGAGTTTGAGACCAGCCTGGCCAACATGGTGAAACCCTGCCTCTGCTAAAAATACAAAAATTAGCAGGTGCAGTGGTGTGCACCTGTAATCTCAGCTACTGGGCAGGCTGAGGCAGGAGAATCACTTGAACCCGGGAGGCAGAGGTTGCAGTGAGCCAAGATCGTGCCATTGCACTCCAGCCTGGGTGATAAGAGCAAAACTTCATCTAAAAATAATAAATAAATAAATAAATAAATAAATAAAAGTTCTTGGCAGGAATTTATAAACTTTCCAGTGGGCAAAACGAGGCCTTAAGCTAAACTATGTCTTTCTACGTTTCTACTGTAAAGTAGTCCACACTGCAAAGGGCTTTTTCCTTTTCACTTCCTCCTCTTTTCTTATTTTCTGCCCTTACCTTATTCTGCCCTGCCTATCACCCTGAGTTTTAGAGCCGGGGAGCACCAGGCTGTCCTGGCAATGCCAAAAAACAGAGCTACGCCGTGTACACTTTGGCTAAACAGGGCCAGTAATTTGCACTTGGGCTGACACATGCATTATTTACCAATTCCTAAGTACCTACTATGTGTCAGGCACGGTGCTGGGTACCTTGACCCAAATAACATGCCTTTCATCTTTACCCCAACGTTAGTAGATCAGTGTGATGCTTCCCATTTTATAAATGAGGCAACTGAGGTTCATTCATTCAGCCAACGAGTAGTCAGTATCCACAAGTGCCAGGCTCCATCGATGGCACTGCGGCAACAGGCGCCGAACAAGACAGGCCAGGCCTGTGCTCTGAGGAACCAAGGTTCCCATGGAGGGTACAGATAATAAACAAGTCAAAAGGAGATGGGACTGTTCCAGAGAGTGGGAGGAGCTATGAAGGAGAACAGGGGGGTCTGACAGAGCCAGACGGAGAGCACTGCAGGCTGGGTGAGGTCAGGGCAGAGACCCGAGGGAAGGGAGGCACCCACTCTGCCAAGGGCCCAGGAAGAGCATTCTGAGCAGAGGGAATGGCCAGCACTTGGCCACGGCTCTGAGGTAGGCGTAAGGCTGGCCTGTGTCAGGAGCAGCAGTAGCCACTGCAGCTGGCATGCAGGGAGGAGCAGGTGGCACGGGACGAGGTCAGCAAGGCGGATGGAGGACACACCCCACAGGCCCCGCAGGCCACGGCAGGACTCGGCTTGTTTTTGGTGGTGGATTTGAAGCAGAGCGCAGAGTGCCCAGGAGGGTGGGTAAGTTTCACCCAGAGTGACCCCAGGCGGTCACTGCCAGGGCCGGTCTCTGGCCGAGGCTGGCTGAGCCTACATCCGCCCTCGCTGGCCCTTCCTCCTAACACAACGCCAGCTCAGGCCCTCAGGCAGAGCTCCAAACACTGTGGAACTCTGGCTATGGAATATGTTTTTGTGCTCACAAAGAAACACAGGCGTGGCTAACACCCTGGACTCCTTCCTCACACAAGATCATTCAGAAGCCCCACCATGGATCTGCAGATCCAGAAGCACTCAAGCACCAGTCCCTCTCCTTGTCCTGACCCCAGGACCTGGCCCAAGGGTGGCTTCCTCCCAGACACCTGCTGGCCCAGATTCTGCAGCAAAGCCTCGGAGCAGTCTGTTTCTTTCACGGTCACAGCTCTGAGGCTGCACACATGCTCCCATCCCTGCAATCCACAGAGCTCTCGTGCATGCAGTGTGGTGCAGTGATGAGGGGGGCAGATGCAGGAGCCGGGAGGCCTGGGTTCAAACCCCGGCTCTGCCCTGGCTCAGAGCAACCCTGGGCAGGTTAATTAACCTCTCTGTGCCTTGGCTTCCCAATGTGTAGGCTGTTCCTAATGACTGGGTGTGGGGATGAAGCATGTTAACAGATGTGAGGGGGCAGAACGGTGCAGGCATAAAGAGAACCCTATTCAGGGCTGGCTGTGATCATCATCATCACCAAAGTCCTTCAAGGTTGCCACACCTCTCCACACCCTCCTGCCCTCCTCTGCTGCCCCATCAGGGAACTGATGAGCCCACTTGAGCGCACTGTCTCACACCCCTGAGCGACCTGAGGCTGGAGACACGTCTTGTTCACCTCTGTGCCTGCCCCTCCCTGGCACTGAACCAATGCTGTTCGGTGAAAGAATGAATAAGAAATGAACAAACACATAGGAGCATGGGACAGTTAAATGTGCGTTAAAGGTAAGATTAAAAGCTTGAAGCTTCTCAGGACAAGTACTTTCAACAGAAGCACCTCTGGCAGAGCTGAATAATTAAGAAAAGGCCTGTAGGCAAAGCACAGCTTAAAGGCAAGAAACAGTTGGAAAAATAGAACAGAGCTAACCCAGCCGACAAACAATCCAGAACCCCAAAGCACTGACTGTGGAGTTTGGAGTTAGAGAAACCTGGCTTCCAAATCCTGAAGCCACCACCTATGGGCCATGCTGTGGTCTTGGCAAGGCCACTGTGTACAGCTGGGCAGGCTGTCCCCTGCCCAAGGGCACCTGCAGAGGACAGGAGCAAGGGCTGCAATCCAGCCCAGCCTCAGCACAGAAGGTGTGAGGGCTACGGAGGGCTCCAGGGGCCCTAAGAAGGAGGCTTTTAAGGTGATTCCCTCAGAGGTAGCAGAGAAGCGACCAGCAGCACCAGGCATCTGCAGCAGCTCTCTGAACCCCAGTTTCATCCTGCTAAGTGGAGCCAATGAGAGCAGCCACACTTCACAGGGTTGGGATGGCACTGTGACCTTTAGGACATTTTTTTTTTTTTTTTTTTGAGACAGAGTCTCACTCTGTCACCCAGGCTGGAATGCAATGGCATGATCTCAGCTCACTGCAACCTCCGCCTCCCGGGCTCAAGCAATTCTCCAGCCTCAGCCTCCCGAGTAGCTGGGATTACAGGCGCCCGCAACCACACCCAGCTAATTCTTGTATTTTTTAGTAGAGATGGGGTTTCGCCATGTTGGCCAGACTCGTCTCGAACTCCTGACCTCAAGTAATCCGCCCACCTTGGCCTCCCAAAGTGCTGGGATTACAGGCATGAGCCACTGCACCTGGCTCCAGGACACTTTTAATTTCTAATCTTTTAATGTCTGGTGCCTAGAACAATGCCTGGCACAGAGTAAGTGCTCTGTGCATCTGTCAAATGAATGAATGAACAAACCAAGGAGCTAATGTATTTGATAGGCACCCCCACTCCTTTTGCTTCCCTCACAGCAGCCTGTAAAGCAGGTCCCGACGCCATGGGCTCAGATGCCAGCGGGACCAAGAACTCTAGGAAACTCCCCCACCCTTCAGTCTGGAAGAAAACAGAAATGGGGGCAAGCTAATTCCAGGCTGGAATATGGCCTTTTCCGTCAGTTGGGAAGGGCGATAAGGAGGTGGCCATGGGAGTTGGGGGTGGGTGGGACAGGCCCCATTCACATGGAGCTCAAAGGTTCTGGCCCTGGTGGAATGCGGCTGGGTGTGGGGCTGGGCCTAGGAGCAAAGTTCCTGAATGACCGGCTGGCCGGGCCGGGGCCTCGTCCCCTCTTGGGAACCAGCACGGCCAAGAGCAGTGTCTCATCAAAACAGGAAAAATCATAGAGGAAAAATGTGCATGTAAAGGGACTGGCATGCACAGGGAACGGCGTGACCCAAGCACCAGGAGGAGGGAAGGGGCTGGGGCAGGTGCACAGGGGCATTTAGGGGAGCAGAGCCCTCCCCGGTAAGGGCGCCGATGACCACCCAGACCTGGGAGATCCTGGGAAGCTATGAAGGCAAGTCTGGACTAAGAAAGCCTCAAAATCATGTCCTCGGCGCGGCTCCCCCAGCCACAGGCCTTGTAGCTTTTGACCACACAGAGCTTTTGACCCAGTGTGACTGTCCAAAGTACTTCAGAAACAGTAACATGCTCTCCCCTGTGTTACCCACAGGGCAGGGAAGCATTGACTTTGGCCCCCAACACCTGGCTGGCAGGGGCCTCGGGATTTTGGGCAGGGCCCTCACAAGCTCCCAGCCCTGTTTTCTTTCTGTGGACAACAGGGGACCCCCACCCATGCCTGCGGGGGGGCTGGTAAGGTCAGCTGAGATGAAGAACTTGGGTCTGCCAGGTGCACAGTAGGGCCTATGCTAACAGCCTTTTCCTCGCATTCTCAGAAGTGGCCTGGATTAGAATCAATTATCAGAGCTGGATGACAGCAGAGGACTCAATGAGGGCCCCTCTGCCCCACCCCGAGTGTCTATGACTTTCTTCTGTGTCACCACCAGGATTCAGGACTAAGTGCAAATCGTGAGTTGTTCCTCTAGCATGTGACTGAAGAGGAAGGGCCTAGTGTGCGGATGTGCAGACCACGGCCCCCTTGCTCGGACACTGCCTGAAACTCCGAATGGCTCCACTCTTCCCTTCCCATTAAGAGTTTGTGAGGATCTGCTCACAACCATGTAAGGGCTGAAGCTTCTTAGGATAAACTCCTTATGGTGTTTTATGCAGCTTACACAGCCCGGCCAGCTGAGTCTTCCAGCCCTGGCACTCCCCAGCTCTCTGTCCGGCAGTCACTTCGGTCAGCCAACCTGTGACCTCCCACCTCAGGGCCTTTGCCCATGCTCTCCCTCCACCTGGGCCTCCCTGTCTCTCAGTGGCCCAGTGAACCCTAAGCACCTTTCAGACAGCCGTCAAATACCACTGCAGTCAGGTTCCCCCGATCCCCTAGAAGACGCAGGCCTCACAGCCCCCTGCTTTTTTCCTTTATAGTCTCATGTTAACTGAGAATTATACATTTAATTGGATGTTTAATTGCTGAAGCCCAGGACTCCATGAGGGCAGGGGCCATATCCCTGCCGTTCACCAGCGGGTCTCGCAGTGCCTAGCACAATGACCAGTATAAATATTTGTAAATGTGTCAGTGAGTGAACGTATGAATGAATGAGCAAATGAACAGCCTGGGGAGATGAAAAGTGAAAAGGAAGGCAAAGCAGAGAGCAGATGGGGAGACCAATTTTACTCCTCTCACTCCAGGAACCGTAACATAAGCTGTAAGGCAAGAACCCAGGGAGGAAGCCGAGTTGCATGTTAGAGGGGTGCCTGGGGTCCTGGGGCTACGTGGGACCCCAGGAGGAGGGGGTCCATGACCACGTGGCTATGGTTGAGCCCTTATTGGCAATTCATGTACACTAGTCTCATTTTGGCCTCACACAATGCTTGAGGGTGGGTGGGGGGCATCATTATTAGCCCATTGTTACAGATGAGGAAACTGAGTCCCAGGGTGATGAAGGACCTGCCCAAGGTCCCAAAACCAGCAAAGGGTGGGGCCAGAGCTGTGACTGTTCATTGCTGCACACAAGGCAGTGAGTCCCAGGCTTAAGAGAAGTCTCCTAGCCCAGGCATGTCTGCAAGGAGGGAACGCATATTTATAAGCATCTCCTTGAAACTACTGGAGCAGAAACGCATACTCCTCTAGTGAGGAAGGATGGTGCATGACAACGAATCGAACCATCCCAGGGACATCACCTGAGATCCTACCCCAGCCACGTCCAATGCCAAGCGTCTCAGCCCCATTCATTTCATCCTCACAATAGCCCTGTGAAGCAGTCACTAGCCTCATTTTACAAATGAGGAAACTGAAGCTTAAAGAACTTCCCCTTATCCCTAATTTAAGATACATAAAAGATGGTAGCTAATCTCTTTACTGTGTTATTTTAATGAACTTCAGCATACATCATGTTCCTAAGGTCTACTGGTGGCCTTGGGGCCTCAACACTGTTTTTTTCAAAAAGCTCTTAAATTCCCCAACTGTGAATTTCTTGTGGTGGGGTTTTCAGGGACCCCAACCCTTGGCTACCCCAATGCTGTCTACACACCCGCAACATGCTTCAGGCATTGTGTACGCATGGCTTAATTATGTTTCCCACAACCCTGAGGCAGATTACTGTTTCTCCACCTCATAAATGGGGGTACTGAGGGGCAAGGGTAGGAGCGCAAGGCTACAATTCAGTCTCAGGTTGGCCTCCATGTCTGTCGTTCATCTTCATCTCCATGAAGGTCTGAATAAGGCGTAGTCATCTCAGCAGGAAGAACCCTCCCCTCACAGCCTTTGGGAACCGTTCTAACCCAAACCAACAGACTTTCAGTTCTTCCTGTAAGCTGTAGGGAGCTTTTACATTCACCTGATCTTACTTTTCTTCCTGAGCAACACGCATGCTCAAGAACCTGCTAGGGCTCCCCAGTGCCTGAGGCAGCACATGCAGCCCCATCTCACCCGCCCATTATATCCCCCTGCTCTTTCCCACCTCCCAGCCTCTCATCGGGCTGCAGAATCATTGGCTAGAATCCCTTCACCTCTACTGACTTCACTCCAACTCATCTCTCAAGTGTCCCTCCTCCAGCAAGCCCCCTGATTCACTCCCTGCCTGTATACATTCTGCCATTTGCGTCTTTTCCAGTCAAGCACTATTGCATACATGGCCTTGACTCCTCTCTGGCCTGACGGACCAAACCCCACCTTTCCAACAGGGCTCTTTTGAGTAAGTTTCAAGTCCACCTGCCTGGGCCTGGTATTCCAGTCTTGTCACAGCTTCTCCAGCCTGGCTGCCAACCCAGTCTCTCCCTCCAGTCCAGCCTCTCACAGAAATGACATGCTGCCCACCCCAGGGATGCAGGGATCACTGACAAGGCATGTGACTTCTTCCGGCCTCCAATGCTTCAGGGTCTTTCCTGCCAAGAGACCAAGCATTGAGTCACCAGTCCATTGTCTTTTTTTAATTGAATGGGATGTGACTTACGATTTAATAAGTGACATTTGATGAACTAAAGGTCAACATTTTCAAAACATCAAGTCGATGTGGAAAATGTGAATTAAAGAGGCCTCTTGGCAAGAAGACTGGACGCCACAGGAGCTGGCAGTCGCTGGCCCGGCCCCCACCGGGCTGCACCTAGGCCAGCCTCCGAAGCACAGGCTGAGTGGGCCACTCACAGCCCACACAGAATCCGGCTCCCCCACACAAGGCTTGGCCTCTGTGTGCTGAGGACAGGGCATACTCCTCACCACGCCCGAAGGCTCTGCCTGCCTGGTGCATTCCCTCATTGGTGCACCATGTGCTGGATGGGCCTGGCTCCCTGCCCCAGCACCAAACCAGCTCTGCTCCTCACTAAGGCCTGGAATTGAGCATCCTGGGGAGGATCTCCTTGCGCTCCGAGCTAAGGCTGGATCAGAACATCCCCAGAGTTCCCTGGATATTCTTGCTGGGAAAACTCTCGATCCTCCAACTGTCCATCTTCCCTGTTTAAGTGTAAGTCCCATGTCAGTGGGTACCATGTCTGTGGGGTCAGCCGGATACCCTAGCCTCAGCGCAGGGCGCAGCACATAGTAAACATGCAACAGACACCTCTTACACGACTGAGTGAGCAAATGGGCCAGCAAGGTCCTGGTTAGGCCTGAGATCGTCTCAGCAGAAGGGCTGTGGGTAGAGCCCCTAGCAGAGAGGTATGGGGCGTGCAGCACCTGAGGACCGTGTTCTCTGGGTCCAGATCAGGTATGGGAGACAGGTAGGCATGCTTCCTCTCCCACCCCCACTGCTCTCCTGGAAACCAGTGTCATCGTTCCCACCCGGCAGTGTGTCCTGGTGTTCTGGGAAATGCCACTCCGGGGAGGTGGTAGGTGGTGCAGTGACCTGTGACACCCGAACCCACACCTACCCCTGTCCATTGGGGGAACACAGCCCAGGCAGCTCTCCGAAGGGGTCCATCTCAGGAGCCCCAGAGCCATGGTAGCTAAACACCCATGTGAATCCCAAGTGGCCCCTCAGCACAGCAAGGCCTCACTTAAGGTTGTCAGTAGGTTCTTGGAAACCATGACTTTGAGGGAAACAGCATAAGATGAAAAACAATTTCCCCACAGGCTAATGGATATAATCAAGAGTTAAGTTCCTCAGGCATATGTCTGGTCACAAAAACAACACCAAACTTCCAAATAAAGATCAAAACACTTCTACTATTAGACATCAAAATACATGTGAGCTGTACATACACTTAAGATTTGTCAAAACAAGTAAGATCACTGTTTACTCACTTATTCCAGTTCCAAGTCACGGGTGGCCAGAGCCCATCCCAGCTGCTCAGGAACAAGGCGGGAACCAGCCCTGGCCAGGACGCCCTCCCATCACAGGGCACACATACCCACACGCCCACACACCCCCTCCCATCACAGGGCACACATGTCCACACGCCCACATGCCCATACACCCCCTCCCATCACAGGGCACACATGCCCACACGCCCACATACCCACACGCCCACACACCCACACACTCACACATCCACACCGGGACCATGCGGACGTGCTGATGAACCTGACAGGCACAGGTTTGGGATGTGGGAGGAAACCAGGGGTAGGTGGGTGGGGGTGCCTGCAGAAGACCCACGTGGACGTGGGTAGAACGTGCAAACCCCACATAGACAGTGGCCCCAGCCAGGAAATAATTTTTTTCTCATCAATGTTTTATAACAAAACATTATTCGAGGGCCTGCTGTAGTTTCTTTTTTTGTTGTTTTTTGAGACAGTCTCACTCTGTTGTCCAGGCTGAAGTGGAAGTGGCACGATCACAGCTCCCTGCAGCCTCAACCTCCCGGGCTCAAGCGATCCTCCCGCCTCAGCCTCCTGAGTAGCCGAGACCACAGGTGCAGGCCACCATGCCCAGCTAATTATTTTTTTTGTAGAGATGGAGCCTCACTATGTTGCCCAGGCTGGTCTCGAACTCCTGGGCTCAGGTGATCCTCCTGTCTTGGTCTCCCAAAGTGCTGGGATTACAGGCGTGAGCCACCGTGCCCTGCCTGCTGTAGTTTTATCTCTAAAATGGGGGCAGAGCAACCCTGATTCACCATCCTGTGAAACTCCCACTTCAAAGGAGATGAGCAGATACACTACTGTCAATTATGCACATGGATATCTTTTTTGGTTGTTTCTGAAATTGCTTTTGTAGTAAATCCCATGTGGAATAACAGCAACAAATCACTTTACTGAACTCTCCAGGCATTCCACTATCCCAAGTGAGATAAACGAACTGATCATGGAATTTTCACCAGGACCTTCGCAGGTGGGCCCTACTCTCTCCAGCTCACAGCTGAGGAGGCTGAAGGAAGCCCAGGCAGCTGACTCTATTACCCCAACTGAGCAAACAGCAGGGCCAGAGCACATTCCCCGAACTGTAAGGCCCAAGGCTCCTGCTTCTGTTTCCCACTCTCCTGACATCGCAGCTCCTTGGAGAGGCTGCTTAGAACACCAAGGCCTGGGCCCTGATTCCCACATCCCATCCTCCAGGGTCGGGGAGTGAAGGGCAGACGGGAATCTGCATTTTAACCAGCACATTGCCCCCAGCCCCAGTTGTGCAGACTGACTCTGTGAGCTTCGAGTTTCTCATCTGTGAAATGGGCCACTCCTTCCCCACAGGGCTGCTGCGGGAATGGAGGCAGGGAAATGCGAAGTAGTCACCTGGAAAACAGCTGAGAGGTACCTGGCAGAAGGCTCCACTGAGGAAGATGCCTCTGGGTGGCCTGACCAGCTCCTCCACCTCCATCCCCAGCACAGGAGCCCTTGCGGGTATGCAGGGATTTCTGAAAGCTAGCACCCGGCACAATGGGGGTTGCGGCCGGGACTCCTGTGGCTGCTTCTACTGGAGGCAGGAGCGGACCCAGGAGCCGCTCACCAGTCACTGGGACTGCTGGGGCCAGGGACATCATACCACATGGCATCCTGCGCAATACCTTTCCAGGCAACAACAGCATGTGGCAAACCACCTCGTGAGCCCACAGCAAAGGCAAGAACACGCAGTTTCACACATTTGCACGCTCATACCTACACGTACACACAGGCGCTTCTTGGACAAACAGGGTGACTTTCCCCAGAGATTCTCTCCCTTGGCCAAACCCACATGCCCTCTCTCCTCTCGGCTATTACTGCCAGGGAGCTTAGGTGAGGCGAAGATTCCAAAAGGACAGTGTAACACCGTCACCCATGGGGCCAGAGTCCTGTGTGGGACCTGTGTCAAGGTCCACACATAGAAATACCTGGGCAAACCAAACAGTCAACACAGCCACATGTGCTGAGCACGTTCCATGGCTGAGTGCCATGCTGTGCTGTGATGTACACGTTATCTCACTGACACTCTACTGTCCCCCAGGAGGAACAGTCCCCGTTGATGACACAGTAAGTTGTTGGCAAGTCAAGACAGGCTTCAAGTAGGAGAGCTGAGGTTCAGACACAAGAGGAAGACCCTGCTCATTTACTATTCAACACGGTTTTTATAAAAGGACTCTCAGTGTCCTTGGTCCTAGGGACCTGGCAGTGAACAAGGCTGAGCCGAACTCTGTTCTCATGTCACTGACGGCCTAATGAGGGGCTCTGGAGATCAAGCTCTTAATCACTGGTCTCTACTATTTCCCAAAGGCCAGTGGCTCCTTTCAAAAGGGAGACTTCCCTGCCTGGGTCCCTGGCATCCACTGTCAGCATGAAGCCCACTAAGAAGACCGTATGAGGAAGCGTCTGAGTGAGAGCCAGGAGACCTCTCTGACTTCACATCAGCCAGCAGAAACCAGCTCCTGCAGGCTAATAAGCACCTGGGCAGACCCTGCTCGGGTTTTGGAAAACAAAAAGCTGCCTCTGGGACTCACTCTTTTCAGCTCTATCCATTCCCAAGGCTATTAGGGGGTGGCCTTGATGGTGTCTTTAAGCACAGGGCCCAAAGTGGGGGCACAAAAAATGCAACACTGACACTCCCTCCTAACCAAATGATGGCAATGCACCTGGCAATGTACCCGATGCTTTGGTGGTCTCGTGCCGGCTGGCTCACCTACCGGCAGGCGGAGGCCTGATCACAGTCAGAGCCTGGGATTTCCAGACACAGGCCTATCTCTCCAGGAACTTTTAGGAAGACATCTCTTAAAGATCTCAGGCAAATCTCCTACTTGGGATGGACTCATATGAGCTGCTGACATGAGTGGGGTGCTGACCATGTGTCGGGGCACTCGCACTAACAACCCATTACTCTTGTTTTGCAAAAGACAAAAAGTGGCACAGACAAGTCAGTGACTGGCCCAAGGAGCCAGTAAGTGCAGCCCTTTTACCCAGGGAGCCTGTCTTGGGCACGCAGACTCTAACAGCCACCTCCTCACGAGGTGAAATTAAGTCAGTCACACTGGAAGACTGTCCTCATGTCTCAGAGGGGTCCTCGGGCACCTGAAGCCCCTGAGGTGACCACACCCCCACTCCCTGGCTAGGCCCTGCAACCTGATCCTGGCTCTCACATCTTGTGTTTTAGGGTCCAAGAGGTCTGCCCCGCAACAGCCCTGGGCTGCCATGTGGCCACTGAGGTCCATTTTTCCAGATGCATTGGGAATCCAATTTTTTTATTTTTTATTGAAACAGAGTCTTGCTCTGTCACCCAGGCTGGAGTGCAGTGGCGCAATCTCAGCTCACCACAACCTCCGCCTCCAGGGTTCGAGCGGTTCTCCGGTCTCAGCCTCCTGAGTAGCTGGGACTACTGGTGCACGCCACCACACCCAGCTAATTTTTGTATTTTTAACAGAGACAGGTCTCACCATATTGCTCAGGCTGGTCTTGAACTCCTGACCTCAGGTGATCCTCCTGCCTCGGCCTCCCAAAGTGCTGGGATTACAGATGTGAGCCACTGCGCCTGGCTTTTTAATTTATTTTTAGAGATGGAGTCTTGCTCTGTTGCCCAGGTTGGAGTACAGTGGCGCAATCTCGGCTCACTGCAACTTCCATCTCCCGGGTTCAAGTGATTTTTGTGCCTCAGCCTCCTGAGTAGCTGGGATTACACGCACATGCCATCACACTCGGCTAATTTTTGTATTTTTAGTAGAGATGGAGTTTCACCGTGTTGGCCAGCCTGGTCTCGAGCGCCCAGCTTCAAGTGATCTGCCCGCCTCAGCCTCCTAAAGTGCTGGGATTACAAGTGTGAGCCACTGCGCCTGGCTGGAAATCCAAATTTTTATGTGAAATATTTTCATTCAAAAATGCTGGCATAAAATTCAATTTTTTTAAATTAAAAGGGCCAAATAATCACATTTGTAGGCAAAACTCAGCCTCTGATGCCACCAGTTTGCACCCTCCGCTTTAGAAGACCAAATGTGTCAGGAAGTTTCATAAATGCAGGAAGAAAAGAGGGGCCCCACACCGAAATAAGACCTAGGGCTATAGGAGGCTCTTGTTAACTCCACACAGCAACCGCTTGGAGTCAGGGTTATATCCCCATTTGTAGATCAGAAAACAGATTCAGAGAGGTGAAGTGAGCTGCCCAAGGACACACAGCAAGTGGGTGGGAGCACCAGGACCAGCACCCAGGTCCACCAGACTCCAAAGCCCTAGGCCTCTCGGCACTACACTGTGCCCACCTCCCTCTACTCCCCTGAGCCCTCAGCCCAGCTGTCCCAGGTCTGCCTGGCAGCATGGAACAGTGCCTCTAGAACAGCCAAATCCCGGGTGGCTGACTCGTCATGCTCCGGTGAGTGTGGGGCAGGCGGAGGCCCAAGCAGGGTGACGTGCCTGTGTGGCTCCACTGTGAGGGGCCTGGCCCAGGGTGGGGTGGGGCGCGGCAGGGAGGAGGCGGGTAGGCGAACCTTCTCATGCCCTCCTTTGACTCAGGGTTAACTCAGCTCTGACCAATCACCTGGCTCCGAGTGTGACCCAGTTTTGCAGCTTGGCCAACGGAAGCTGAACTGGGGAAAGTCAGGCAGGCCCGAAAGGTGGAACCAGCTTCTGCCACCTGGCTTGCTGGGCACATCAGGATGACAGTGAACCCATCCCGGGACCCCTCCAGCCTCTGTATTTACTAATTCTAATCAGCCCAGGACTTTGACACACACCCAACACTAGATCAGATCACTCCACCTCGGTTCTCTCACCTGTAAAATGAGACAAATAAAAGCCCCAACTTCATGGGTAAGAACTGAAGAAGATGATATTTATAGTCTGTAGCACTGCTCCTGATACCCTAGAGATGTTCAGTGAATGTTTTTCCTTCTACTATCACCACCTACCCACCCCCGTTCCCCTGCAAATGTCTAGCACTGGCAGCTTCCTTCCTCCCTGCCTTCCAGAAACAAGTTGAGTGCAGACAGCGTGGGTGAGGTCTTGTGCTATGCACCAGGACAGACAGGAGACCCACAGCTGCTGTCACTGAGGGTATGTGAGGACCTAACATTCACCAAGATACATATGACTCCTGCCATCAGCTGGAAAAGGTATGGGATTCCAATTCAGAAGAGCTGTGTTCCCGCAGGTGTGACCCGTAACTCTCAGCGCCCCGAGGCCTCAGCTCCTCATCTGCAGAGAAAACAATGCTCCCTAATGCACACATAGCTTCAAAGGTTTCCTGAAGTCTTAGACCCATCACTCGCTTTTGTGATGGTCATTACTAGGTGAACAAAGATTTGTGGTACCCAGTTCCAGAGTTACACTGCGAACATGATGGGGGAACCCTTATTCAGGGTCTCCCCAGCTTGCCTGATCCTAAGAATCACTGAGGACACTGGTGAAAATGCAGATTCCCAGGCCACCTGAATCCGACTCTCTTGGATCCACACAGGGCCCCAGGTGATAAGGCAAACTGGCCAGTTTGCTAGAGAGAGCACAGTTGCTCAACTCAAAAACAGGCAACTAAGATTTCCAGGGTTAGGTGCTCTAACTGAAAGCATCACTTTCTGGGGGTCAGAAAGTAGAGCTAGGGCTTGGGTCTGTTACTTTGCCAGAGGTATGACCCTGAGCCAGGTCTGCAACTTCTCTGGGTCTCCATTTCCTCAAAATGGGAATAATTACAATGAATCCTAATGCCCAGGCAGGAGTGAAGGTGGAATGTCAGGTGTCTTCTCCCTCCCGACTGCCTTACTCCTGTTCTGGGGACTAACATGGCTTCAAGCAAGGGGAGGTGGCATGTGGTGGCCTCCCATCAGGACAGGTAGTGGGCCACTCACCCCTCCTTCAGGCAGGGCCTCAGTAATGTCTGACTTCCCAATTCCTCGGGACTCAGTCAAAATAAATTCTTTCACACGCACTTAGGAGAAAACTAGAAACATTTTCCAAACACAAAGGGCTATGGCAATGAAGTCCTCCATCCTTGCAGAGGTGAACCCCTCTGCCATACTGCAGGAG
This sequence comes from Rhinopithecus bieti, assembly GCF_001698545.2. Lineage (NCBI taxonomy): Eukaryota > Metazoa > Chordata > Mammalia > Primates > Cercopithecidae > Rhinopithecus > Rhinopithecus bieti. Next base: position 855,852 of record NW_016819845.1, on the reverse strand, counting down.
GGTCTCAGCTGGACCCTTCCTCCCTCTCTACTTCATTCAATCAATATTTACTGACCACCCACAGTGTGCAGACCCTGGCTCAGCACCAGGATCCAGTGATGAACAAATAGATATGGCCCCTGCTCTCGAGAGCTTAGACTCCATCAAGGAAGACAGACACGACAAACCGTGTAAACAAGTCACTGCAACCGTGCTAATTGTGCCAAGTGATCTGAAGGACCTGTCTAGGCGTCACAGAAAGGTGCGGCCAGAAAAGGGGTGGCAAGTGACCCAGCTTAGGTTGAAGAGGCAGTCTGGGAAGATCTTCTTTTGAGGAAGAGTACTAGTTAGCCAAGCTAATCCAGTTAGCTCCTTCTCTGTAAACTCTCTATCACCGCATCTACTTTTCCTTCCTCCTCAGCACTCATCACAACGGAAAATAACCACCTGTGCAATGATTTGTTCCCTGCTGTTCCGCCCATCTTCCCCAACAGCCTGGAATCATCAGGAAGGTGGAAACAGTGTCTGTCTTATTTTCCCCAGAATCCCTCCAATAAATTTTTGACGGAGGGAAAAAAGGAATGAACCCCACTTCCCTGGTGGTTAAATGACATCAGATCTCACCGTGAGAAGTTATTCCCTGTTCAGCTCTCTTTTGAGTATGCTCAGAATATCAATGAGAAAGTCTCAGGGTAGTACTACTATGTCTTCAACATTTCCTCTCTCTAGCACTTGCTAATATCTCCTTTTTTTTGTTTGTTTGAGACGGAGTCTCGCTCTGTCACCCAGGCTGGAGTGCAGTGGTGCGATCTCGGCTCACTGCAAGCTCCGCCTCCCGGGTTCATACCATTCTCCTGCCTCAGCCTCCCGAGTAGCTGGGACTACAGGCGACCACCACCACGCCTGGCTAATTTTTTTTGTATTTTTAGTAGTGACGAGGTTTCACCGTGTTGGCCAGGATGGTCTCGATCTCCTGACCTCGTGATCCGCCCCCCTCGGCCTCCCAAAGTGCTGGGATTACAGGCGTGAGCCACCGCTGCCCGGCCCACTAATATCTCCTTTTTAACAGACCCAGCAACTTCACCAGGCACCAGAAGCTAGTGAGAACAAAACACATTGCAATTATTTGTATCAATTTACAGCAGGTGATGTTGCTTTTCCATTTTCAAAGATGTTATAAGGTCACCTTTCAGCAATAAAAGTGTTAGGTTCAAAAACTGATTAATTCAAAGAAAAATTATTAAGTAAATAACACATGTGGCCGGGTGCAGTGGCGCATGCCTGTAATCTCAGCACTTCGGGAGGCTGAGGTGGGCGGATCACGAGGTCAAGAGATCGAGACAATCCTGGCCAACATGGCAAAACCCTGTCTCTACTAAAAATACAAAAATTAGCTGGGCGTGGTGGTGTGCACCTATAGTCCCAGCTACGCGGGAGGCTGAGGCAGAAGAATCACTTGAACCCGAGAAGCAGAGGTTGCAGTGAGCCGAGATCACGCCACTGCACTCCAGCCTGGCAACAGAGCAAGACTCTCTCTCAAAACAACAACAACAAATATATATGTGTGTGTGTGTGTGTGTGTGTGTGTGTGTGTATATGTGTGTGTGTGTGTATATATATATATATATATATCACACATGCTGTTTAGGAATCTGCCAAAAATTATGATGATAGTAGCAGAATAGTGGAAGGGTGAAAACCACTGACTTCAGTTACCATGGTAGAGACATGCTTATTAACATGCTCATGAAAGCCCTTTCTTTCCTCGTCCCCTGGGCTCAATGCTAGACTGTATTTGCTGACCTCTCCTGCAGTTAGGTGTGACCAGGTCTCTGAGTTCTGGATAAAGGAGTGTGAGCAGAAGTGATGGCCCCACATCTTGACCTGCCACCCAATTGTCCCCATCCTCCTTTCTCTCCCCACCACTGCCAGGCCAAGGAGAGGATCCAGCACACCCCAGAGGAGGACAGAGCCAGAAGACGGAAGGAGTCAAGGCCTCTGAGTACCCGGGGGAGCGGAGCACCCCATCTTCTGCTGGGACTTCACGAGCAGTCAAGTCCCAGCATAAGTTACACTGAGCAAAAAATAAATGCATGTTGCATTACAACAGTGAGATTTGCAGGTTGTTTACAGGAATTAGCTGACTTAGGCTAACACAAAGGTAGCATCTCTAGTCCAATTTCCTACTCGTCCATAAATCTTCTCTGACAGCCTGGATATCCTGGTGTTTTTTTCTGTAACGAATAGATAGCAAGCACCTAACAGATGCCAGGCACAGTTCTAACGGCTTTTCAGAGACAAACTTATGTAGCCCTCATGGCAGTCAAGAGTCACCTCCTGAATCCACAGCAGTGAGCTCCAGACAGGCCCACCACACGTAAAGGGCCTGAAAGACTCTGGGTCAAGTCTCACGCTCACCTCTTAAAACACTTCCCTGTGCCAGGAGAAACCTTCCTAGTCCTTTGAAGGTTACTCTTATGACATGGTTCCTATAGCTCTTCTTATTGGCTCTTCTTACAAAGGGCACAGGGCACAACCCAAAGACTGTGGAGTGGGGGCCCAGACCAGCTGCAACCCTAGCTCTGGCCTCTCCCGACTCAGAGCCAAGACAGTTCCTCCCACCCTGCAGGTGTGTAATGATGGTGAAATGAGGTCAGAACCGTAAACCGCCTGACCTCAGCCTGGCACCAGGGGCAGGCCGGGCAGGACAATGGGTTCTTACAATCTCCTGCTCCTGCTCCTGCCCCATCTTACACTGCTGGGCTCAGAAGTGAGTCAATGTACCCAGTGCTGGGCGCCCTGCACAGACAGCGCGGAAAGAGGCACTGCTAAGTCACGTAGCATCACACAAGGGATTTTAGATGCTGGCAGTCAGTCCACTTGCCTCCAGGAGGGTCAGTTTACAGGAAAGGCGGGTGCGGGGGGTTGTGGGAGGGGGAGGGGGAGAAAGACCACCAACCCAAATGAAGACTTAACCAGGTACTGAAGGCCGACATCACCAGAGAGGTCAAGTGCATGCCATGGACCCCCATGGGATGTGCTGAGAAGGGGACTTCACCTCTGGGGATGCTTCCCCAAAACCATAACCCTGTCCAATCAGGAAGAAACATCAGACAAACCCAGGCTGGGGACATTCTACAGGATGCCTGGACTATCTTCCTCAAGGCTGCCGAGGTCATAGAAAACAGGGACCGACTGAGAAACTACCCCCACCCAGAGAAGCCTGGGGACACACGGGCTCTGAATGCAAATGTGGGACCTCGGATGGGATCCTGGGGTGCCACGAGGACATCAGTGGAAAATGGGCAAAATCCAAATAAAGCGCAGAGTTTAGAGAATATTCATGAGCAAAGGTCAGCTTCTTAGTGGTGAGAATGTGGTAATGGAAGGTGGGGACCCTCACGGAATGGATGTAGGGTGTCTGTACTAGCTTTGCAGCTTTTCTGTAAATCTCAACTATTCCAAAACAAAAAGTGTATTTAGTTAAAAGAGAGAAGCAAAATACCAGAATTAAAGCATGAATTTTAAAATCATGAGTTGAAGAGCTGGGATTGTCTGTTTGGCTCAGCACTATGTCCCCAGTTTCTAGAATGACACCTGGCACACAGGCCTTCGATCCATGTGTTCAACAAACAGATGACTCTATGGCCCAGCCTGCTCCTGGTCTGTGGACAGGGGACCTGGGGACTGGTCAGAGCGTCCTCCGGCAAGATGACCAGCCCTGCCCGCTGCCCACAGGCAGTGCTGCATTTCCTCCTGACTCCCCCGGCAGGGGTTCAGCATAATCTCTTGCCCACAGATGCACAGGGTGGTAGGAAATGGTCACCAGGCCCGGCCTCCTCTCCAGCAACCAGGGCCCCCAAGGCTTCGACTTCTACAGTGCGTTGCTCCCAAGGCAACAGACTGTAAACACAACTGAGTAGATGGGGGGTATCCATGGAGGGGTTGCAAGAAAATCAAGGCAACAACCCTCCCCTCCTGGGGCATGAAACTGGCTAAGAAAGCCAGCTTCGGCCTAGAGACAGGCACTTGGGTCTTAGCTGCATCACCCGCTGTTTGTGATACCTCTGCGTCCTCCTCAGGAAAATGGGAATGGGAAACGGCTCCTACCTGACTTGAGGATGGACTGAGGGAATCCAAGAAAAGCCTTTAGTCTAGCACTCGATAAGTAGGGACTATTGTGGGCCCTACTGCTGTCACAGCATAGCTCTGGGAAGTCACCTGACAGACACCCCGGGGGCTGAAGATATTGAAGGATCTGCAGAAAGGGTGTGTCATTCTAAAGGGACCTGGGCCAGCCCTCGGACCAGCAAAGAGGCCAGCAGGTCCAGTGGCAGGGGCCGGTGGTGCCACTCCTGCACCATCAGAGGAGGGGAGCCCCAGCTGACACCTGAAGGAATCAAGGTCCTAGGGTCAGGCCAGGTCCAGGGTAGGACGGGGCTTAGTGTGGGATGGGCCCCCGAGACTGCCTGTGCCCAAAGCAATTGACTTGTGAGTCCCTCACTCCTCTGCCTCCAGCCTCAAGTCCACGCCCACCCACCAGGCCACCTCCCAGGAACCCAAGGTCCTGCCCACCCTGAGCTTGTCCTGGTCACACTGCCATGTGCGACACCGAGGCAGCACCCTGCCTGTCACAGGCCATCGTCAGCCCTCAGAAGGATTTGTTTGGTGTTTAACAGAAATAAAATTGGGATCAGTGGCCAACCATTTTCACACAATTTATCAGATTTTCACTGTCTCTTAAAAAATCAGGGCATCTGTAGGCAGTAAGCAACAGAGCTGCAGGACAGCTGTCCCTTCCCTACAGGGCCTTGCACTCCAGGTGGCCACGGCCCACATCTTGCCCAATCACCTACTGAGGTACCTGCTGATACATGGGGGCGCCTAAGTGTGTGACCCTCTGGCCACTTTTTCCCTTACCATAGATTGGTGTTGGACGTCTATGGCCGTGTGGGTACCACAAAGGGAGAGGGGTCTAACTCTGGGTCTGACCATCCCAGGTGTTCCCATGTGACCGCATCTGTGCCCTACAAACCCCGGGGGCCCTGGTTTTACCACGTCCACCTACCAGAAGACCCACCACTGACATCTATCACAGCTCAGTGAGGTGCACAGGACTGTGCCGCCAGGAAAGGCAGAGGAGGGAAATGTCCTCCCGCCTCCAAGTACACTTGTCTCACATTCCACATGAGCTCATCTCACCCTCACAAAATCCCTGCAAAGAAAGTATGAACACCCTACTTTGCAAATGAGGAAAACTGAGGCTTGCAGAGGCAAAGTGTCTTGTCCTCGGCCCCGCAGCTGGTAAACACTGAGGAAGGGATTTCAATCCAGAGAGCTCTGTCGAATGAGTGCAATGTGAGGGTCGGTTCCAAAGGCACTTGACAGCGTTCCCCAGGGGACCTGTGGTCAGTCCCCAGAGGGGTGTGCAAGGTAGAAGCCCATTTGGAAAGGGTGGCCAGGGCTGGACCGCTACATACGACTTTCCCCTGAAGACTTGGAGACACTTTCTGCACACCATGAACATACTCTTGGACCCCGCAAGACATCAACACAGCCAAATATCACCAGGGTTTCCCAAAGTTCTCAAAGGATACTCTACGTAAATTCTATAGTCGGTAACTCCTGGTGTGAAAGTTGGAGGGGAGAGAAGATCTAGTGAAGAATAATAAAAATCAACAGGAAGAAAAATCAGCAAGGCAGGATAGCACCGTGTGAGGTGCCAGGCTCTGGGATCCCAGCCCCGCACCTCAGCAGCTGTGTGTCCCGGGCCATTCCCATTCCAGCTCCGTGCCTTGGCTTCCCATTTAAGAACTGAATTAATAAAGAAAACATTTGCAAACCATATACCTGATAAGGGGCTAATATCCAGAATATGTAAGCACCTCCTTAAACTCAGGGGCAAAAATAAAACCCTATTTTATTTTATTTTTGAGACGGAGTTTCACTCTGTCACCCAGGCTGGAGTGCAGTTGCACAATCTCGGCTCACAGCAACCTCCGCCTCCCGGAGGTTCAAGCAGTTCTCCTGCCTCAGTCTCCCAAGTAGCTGGGACTACAGGTGCATGCCACCACGCCCAGCTAATTTTTGTATTTTTAGTAGAGATGTGGTTTCTCCATGTTGGCCAGGTTGGTCTCGAACTCCTGACCTCAGGTGATCCACCCACCCTGGCCTCCCAAAGTACTGGGATTACAGGCATAAGTCCCCATGCCCGGGCAAAAAAAAACCCAATTTTAAAAAGCACAAAAAAATGTGAATGGATAGTTCTCAAAACAAGACATATAAATGGCCAAGATCTTGAAAAGATGCTCAAAATCCCTATTCATCAGGGAAATGCAAATAAAAATCACAATGAAATAGCACCTCCATACCTGTTAGGATGGCTATTACCAGAAAAACAAAAGACGTGTTGGCAAGATGTGGGGAGAAGGAACCCTTGTACACCGTTGGTGGGAAGGTAAGATAGTGCAGCCACTATGGAAAACAGGAGGAAGATTTCTCAACAAATTAAAAATAGAGCCACCATAGGATCCAGCAGTCCCACTTTTGGGTATTTATCCAAAAGAACTGAAATCAGGATCTCAAAGACATCTGCACTCCCATGCTCAATGCAGCATTATTCATAACTGCCAAGATGTGGAAACAACCTAAATGTCTATTAACGGACAAATTAACAAAGAAAATGTGGTATATATACACCCTGAACTATTACTCAGCCTTAAAAAAGGAAATTCTGTCATTTGTGACACCACTGATGAACCTGGTGGACATTATGTCATGTGAAATAAGGCAGACACAGAATGACAAATACTGCATGATTCCACTTACATGAAGTATCTAAAACAGGCAAATATGGCGAAACCCCATCTCCACTAAAAATACAACATTAGCTGGGCATGATGGTACATGCCCGTAATCCCAGCTACTTGGGAGTCTGAGGCAGGAGAATTGCTTGAACCCGGGAGGCGGAGGTTGCAGTGAGCCGAGACTGCACCATTGCACTCCAGCCTGAGCAACAAGAACGAATTTCTGTCTCAAAAAAGAGGGTGCTCTGATGTTAGGTATTCTTACCACACAAAAAGTAACCAAATTAATGGTGTGACTACAGCATGACAGCATGAGATGTGAGGGGTGATAGAGATGGAGCTGTCCTGTATCTGGATGGTGGTGGTGGTTACATGGTAAGTCTTAAATGTCATAGAACAGTGCACAAACACACATTAATTTTATCATATGCTAACTTTAAAAATAAAACAAAGAAAATAAATCATGAATCATTGTGTCTGTCTGTAAGGCCAGTGTGATTTTATAAGTCCAATGACATGCCTCGCCCAGTGCTCAAGACATTACAAGCTGAAGGGCTGTAAGGCATTGCTAATAAGATAAGCATTACTTCTCCTCCAAAGGTATTCAAGACCCAGACCAGAATCTGGGAAAGGAAAGCTAATGTATGGAGGGGCTATCACAACGCCAGTCCTTAGTACATCAGGGACATCCGGGTCCTCTGACTATACTAACTGTAATTACAGCCAGGCCTCTCATCTCGAATAGGGTTCCTACCTTTTGGAGAAACAGAATGGTTTGTCCATTTCAAGCGGATCTTCCTTCCTGTGTAGCTGTGCTGCCTGGCAGGTGCCAGGAGGAAGGCTAATTGTCAAGGGCATGAGGATTACCCTGTCAGATGCACCGGCTGTGACCCAGTATTTCTGAGGGTCGGTTTCCCTGGACATAAAACAGGAAGGATCATGCCCACTCAGAGGGAGAGGAGGTATCTGTAAAGGGCCCCATATGTCCCCTGGCTCTTGGCTGTACAGGGAACCCTGAGTTCACCTTGCCTCTCTGTGGGTCAAGATTTTTTTTTAAAACAAATACAGCCAAGCGTTGGAGGTTTTTTTCCTGTCCTGTACTTTTCCCACATACACAATCAATGTAATTAAGTTAATAGACCTAAAAGTTAAAGTTGACAACACACAATTAAGCTAATTGCCACTTCCTTAAAGGATCAATTAGGGCTATGTCTCCCAAACTGCGTTTTGAGAAATGGTACTAGCTGCTCCATAAACAACAGGGCATCTGAGACTATACATGTGGTAATGCTGGGCCGAACCAAACAGCTCTGGTTCGTTTGTGCTGGACTCTTCAGAGCCCTTAGTGAGGCAGCCAGTGTGGCAAAGAGGGACATAGACTGGCGGACACTGAATCAAATCAATCATACAGACCAGGGCTTTATACATTTTAATGAATACATGAATCACCTGGGGATCTTGTTAAAATACAGATTCAGATTCCAGGTGGGCATTGAGATTCTCCACTTCCAACAAGCTCTGAGGTGCTGCTGAAGCTGGCATCTGGGATTGCACTTTGAAGAGCAAGGATGTTAGTAGAAAGTTACGGCCCCTTACTGTCCACTTTACTGGTGGGGTAACAGATTTGCCGAAGGTCATGCAGGAGTGATGGGTGGGACCGGAACTCCATGCCCCAGCCTCCCGAGGCAAGGCTCTCCACCGCCTCCGACCTGGCTTCCCTGGTGCTCTCAGCACTGCTTCCTATTGGTTCTCCCAATTCAGGGCGATTCTCCTCAGTCTTGGCTGTACATTAGAATCACATGAGAGACTTTAATGTACAGCCAGGGTTGAGACTCACTAATTTAGATGTACCGGGTAAGCCTCACCCCAAACGCCCTCTTCACACCCTGCCTGTCTCTCCCACGCCTGATGAAAACTGGCTAGGAGTAACTCCAAATAAAATATGAAAGGATTACCAGATGGGGAATGTAACTTAATCAGGACACAGCTGACTAAAGCCCTGTCTCCTGCTACTACAGCACCATAGTCAGGAATCCAAACTGCCTTTGGGAGGCGAGGACCTTCCATCTTATTCCATATCCCAGCAAGCAGGTAAACATGATGCTCTAAGCTGGAAAACCCCAGCGGCCCGCACGGGAAAACTGAGCCCCTCGAGGGTGATGCCATTAGCTGGTGTGAGGGTCTTTAAAGACCATTTCAGAATCAGGTGTCAGGCTACACGAGGCTGGGGGGGGAAGGGGAAAAAGTTGATGGCTTTAAGCTTCTTAATGAGCACTGCTGGGTGAAGATTAGTGAAGAGAAATCCAATGAATCCAATTAGAAGAGTTCTCAGTTCTCTCTGAATTTAGTGAATGGAGAAGAGAAAGCTTTAGAGATGAACCTACAGGACACAGTGGAGCTCTGGTGCCAAAAGGCAGTGTTCTAATCCCAGCTCCAGGAACAGGAACGACCGTGTTTCCGAACTCTGACGCACCTCCACTGGCTCATCTGTAAAGTGGGGTGACAACAGTGCCTGCCTTGTAGCACTGTGGGGAATTAAATGGGCTGATATAGTAAGATCCTCACAACAGTGCCTGGCACTAGCAAATGTTCAATAAACATGAAATACTGACTTTTCACATAATTTTCTCTCTGGTCGAATTTTTATCTTCTTTTTGCCCTGATTTTAAGCCTGTGTGTGTGTGTGTGTGTGTGTGTGTGTGTTTTGAGACAGGGTCTTGCTCTGTTACCCAATGTGGAATGCAATGGCATGAACCTGGCTCACTGAAGCCTCCACCTCCTGGGCTCAAGTGATCCTTCCACCTCAGCCTCCCAAGAAGCTGAGACCACAGGTGCACACCACCACGCCCAGCTATTTTTTTTTTTCATAGAGATGGGGTCTTGCTATGTTGGCCAGCTTGGTCCTGAACTCCTGCAATCCTCAAGCAATCCTCCCCCCTCGCCTCAGCCTCCCAAAGTGCTGGGATTACAAGTGTGAGCCTGGCCTACACTTTTTTTTTTTTTTTTTGAGACAAGAGTCTTGCTCTGTCAGCCAGGCTGGAGTACAGAGGCAAGATCTCAGCCCACTGCAACCTCTGCCTCCTGGGTTCAAGCAATTCTCCTGCCTCAACCTCCTGAGTAGCTGGGATTATAGGCATGTGCCACCACACCCGGCTAATTTTTGTATTTTTAGTAGAGACAGGGTTTTATCATGTTGGCCAGGCTGGTCTCGAACTCCTGATCTCAGGTAATCCACCTGCCTTAGCCTCCCAAAGTGCTGGGATTACAGGCATGAGCCACAGCACCCGGCCCCTATTTATATTTTTTAAAACTTGCTGTAAAGTATATGTTCTTGTCAGCTTCCTTGGAATTCTTTCTGGAAGAAACAACAAAGTAGAAATACAGGCATTCACGTTAGCTACTCTCTGTTAAATGTTAACTCTGTGCTCAGAGGCCCCTGTGGTGGCTGGGGCTTAGCTTGGTGTAGGAACTGATGGGGCTACCAGGGTCCCATTCCTTATTGGGGCCTAAGGAATTAAGACTGGGCCAGGTGCAGTGGCTCATGCCTGTGATCCTAGCACTTTGGGAGGCTAAGGAAGGAGGATTACTTGAGGCCAGGAGTTCAAGAACAACTTGGCCAACATAGCAAGACCCCATCTCTATATAATTTTTTTAAAAAAGGAAATTCACACTGGATCCTCAGAGCAATGAGACCCATTTGAAGGCTGAAATCAGGACATGAAAATATCAGATCAACTTTGGAAAGCTCACTAGGAGTCCTGCGGAGGTCTGGGCTATCCCAGAGGGGGAGACACCACTCGGAAGGCCAGAGTGAAAAGTGGTAGAGGCCAAACCAAGGCCCTGCAGCAGGGCCAGCCCATCAGGGCAGCAGGACCTGTGCAGGCACACAGGGTCACACACTCAGAGGGGTCCACGCTTGGCTGAATGCTCTGCTGCTGCCGTCCTGAAATTCTTAATACTTTTTCAAAAAGGGACTCCACATTTTCATTTTGCACTGGGCCCAACAAATTATGGGCCTAATCCTGCACTGCAGGGACATTGCACTTGCCCCCATCTACTCTACCAGGTGAGGCAGCGAAGTTTACATCCCCTCCTTAAAATGAAGAAATGGAGGCTCCGGGAGGGGAAGTCAATGGTCCCAGGGCGCATCTGGTCAGTGCCAGTACAGCGGCACCCCCCAAGGTCTTGAGGTTTCAACGTGGGGGCTATCACTGTGGGACAGCAGCCACCTGCACCTCCCGGAAAGCAGTGCTCAAGCACCACTGCGCCTGGGTACAGGGCTTCCGGATGCCGTTATCTTCCCTCCTCACCCACCCTGGGCTGGTGTGCAGGAGGCAGCAGGTGCTACTGGCCCCAGGCCAGCCGGAACTGGGAACAACACACACGGATGTGGGTCACAAGGTCAGTTCCACAACTGCAACATCCAGCCATTAACGAAACACTTTAACAAGAGCAAAGCAAACACAATAAATCATTGAAAGCTCAGCCTCCCTCCCCTGAGCTCTGCCTCCTTCCTTAACCCCAAAAACAATCTAGAAAGGGCAGATTCAAGGGTGGAGAAGGGAGATTTCTCCACTAATGGCTGAAAATCTGCCCACTGAAGCTGGCATATCAAGTCACGCCATGTCTATGGCTTCCTTGACAGATTTCAAGAGGCATCTCCAAGGATCAACTTTGGCTCAAGCACAGTTCTAGGTGCTAGAGATGCAACCTTGAAGAAGCCAGATTTTTATCCTGCCCTCAGGAGCTCATGTACTAATGGGAGGAAGAGAGAAGCAGCATGATAATTAAGTGAATTATATAGTGTGTTGGGAGATGATAGGTGCTTAAATAAAATGACACAAATAAATATGGCGGCCAAAATGGATGGGGCGCTTACTCTGTGTCTAAATACTTTCCGCACTGCCTCATTCCTCAACTGTTCTACTTAGGTAGGTACTCTACTCATTCCCATTTCACAGACAGGACAACACAGAACTCAGTTGCACCAGGCTCTACAGGCAGTAAGAAAATCAGAAATATCCGTAGGGAAGGGCAAGAGTGTACTATTTTTCCTGCTTCTGACTTTAAGAAGAGGAACATGAGCAGGAAGACTGGTTTCCTCCCTGGTCTTGAACTGGGGGTGGAGGTCTAATCATGGTATAACCCTCTCCACTCCCCACAATTCTTAAAAGAGCTGACAGGATGGTGGGCCCCTCCGAACTCTCCCTTGTCTCCCAGATCTAAGGCTTTGGAGCTAACAGCACAGAGTTCAAATCCCAGCTCCACCAGTTCATGCACTGCATGGCCAGAGCAAACGGCTTCCACTGGGTGGAGTTCCCCTCTTCTTTGATTTAAAATGAAGATTAAAACTCCCTCCCTCAGGTGACAAGGGAATCGATGTCTGTACCCCAAAGTATGTGTACAGTGGTAGATCCTCCTTGCGTGCCAGTTCACACACACCCCCACTCCTGGGACCCCATCAAGCCCTCCTCCCTTCTCTCGGAATACAAAGAGAGCCAGGCCACCCGCCACCCACTTCCCCAAGGTGGGGCCTGTGGCAGAGGGCTGAGCATGGAGTGGACATTCGATGAATGTACGCTGCAGAGCAAGAAGGCACGTGGGGATGGTAGAACCTTCTGTAGAACCCAGGTCCTGGAGCCTTGTAGTTCACAGAGCTTAAAGAGTGCAGGTTTGCTGGGTACACATGGCTCATCCTCCAAGGTGCAAATGTGAAGCACAGAATCCATTCTCACCATTCCGCAGCGAGCCCAAGCCCTGGGAGTATTTCCTAGTTAAGCTGGGCCCCCTGGCATCTGGGCACTCAGGGACCTGAAGTACGCCAAGGGAGCCCCAGACTAGCCAGCTTCTCAGAGCTGAGCGTTTCTCTCTTTAAATATCAATGCCTGATACAGGCCCCTATCAAGGCCAAAGGCTAGAGCTGGCCTCACCCATTTTCCTTACTTCCCTTACCTGCCCCCCCAAGCCACCAATTCAAGGAGCACATGGTTGGGAGCCATGTGTGACCTGAGACCCAAGTCTACCTTTCCCATTTAGCACCCATAAAGTCCAAGATAAGGCCCTCATCCCTGGAGCCTCATTTCCTCCTCAGAAAGACGGAAGGGTGAGGTGCAGGGAGAAAGGATTAAAAGATCAAAAACATCAATTTCTCCAACAAGCTCAAAATCACCAGAACCTACTGAATCACACAGGGGTGAGGGAGGAGGGGGCAGGGATCTCTATGGCCCGCCTGGGAAAGGGGAGGCTTTGTGGAACCAGGAATTGATGTGCCGACCACAGCTCTTATGATGCTATTAGGACTGGCCTTGAATTCCATCAGAGTGGCTTTCCTTGTTCAAAACTGCCTGGGTCGGCTAGCCTCAGGGCCGCCTGGCAGGGGCAATAAGCTGGCAAACATTTGCTAACTGGTATCAGTGACCAGGACAGGCCAGAAAACCATGTCAGCCAATCAACAGGTCCAAGGCTGGTGTCCTCTTTGGGCTGAAACCCCAATATATCCCATGCTATGGGGGTCACGGCAGGCTAAGGGCCTTTCTCCCTGGGTAGACTGTCACTTTACACTGCCTTCACACATAAGAGGAGGGGTAGAAATACCTCCTGTGGCACAGGCATCTTAATCACTCTTTTGTGGATATGGAAAGCCCCTCCTGGAGAACACCCCCATCCACTAATGCCCTATTTCTGAGCTCTAAATCATGCCAGACTCTGTTAAGGGTGTTTCATGCACTTAGGCGTCACAGCGGAGACCTTATTTTTAGCCCCAATTTGCAGGTGGTGAAACTGAGAACGCTCAGAGACTTGCTGAGGTCAGTCAGCCGAGCAGCGACAAGTTCTGAACCCAGAGCCCTTGCCCCTGACTTCTAGAATATACCGAGCTGCTCAGTAGAAAGGGCAGAGCCAGGATTCTAATCCAGCTCCTCCCTGCATTAAAGCCCTGCTCTTTTCCCAGCCAAAAACCAAGTGTGGCTGCCTCAGGCCAGAACATCCCTTGGGACTCCACACCTCAAAGGAACCTCTGGTGGAGATCTCTTCCCCCGCAGGCTTCCAGAATGCCCCGTGCAACCTAGACCATGAGGCAGCTGGACCCCACAAAGGGCCCATTGTGGTGACTGCAGAAAGCCAAGGCCAGACCCCGGTGGCCCTTCTGCAGAGCCCTGCCCAAGGCGCCTCCTCCCCTTCCCATGGTGCCCCCATACCCAGAGGACAGGGCTGGGGCTGAGGGCGGCGGGGAGGGGCGGGGTAGGCCTCTAGATCTGCCCGGCCTGGGGGAGCCTCAGGCTACAGAAACCTAAAACCCTCCAGCTGCCGGCAGGCTGCAGGGGGCCCCAGGCCCCTCTGGGCTCATTCCAAGTGCCCTGCCCCACCTGTCAGCTGGGGTGGGGTCCACCAAGGAGTCTCCGCAGAGGGAGGAGAGGGATGCTGGGGTGTAAGGGCTGTTCCCATCTTGGGGGAGGGAGGAAATCTCTTTCCGAGTGTGGGGGAGGGGAATGCAAGGTATCAGGGCAGGCTGGGGAGGGGCTCGGAGGAGGGAAGGTGGGTGGATTTGTCTCCCTCTGCACGAGGGGGCCTCCGCGGCTCTGGCTTGGCTTGGTGTGCGGCAGGGGGCTCGCCTGGGGTCCCTAGGGGCCTGCCGAGGCATGCACAGGGCGGGGGGCCGCTTCTGCATACAGGACGGGAGGGGTCCGCGGCGTGCAGGGGCGCTCCCTCTGCCCGCGAAGGAAACTCCCGAGTGGCCGGGGTCGCCACACTCACCTCCTGAAGTCAAAGGGCATCGTGCCGCCGCCGCCGGGGGTGGGAGCGCTGCAGGCCAGGCGGGCCACGGCGCCGCGTGGGTCCGAGCCCGCTGCCAACGCCTCCTCCGACCGCCCCGCCCCCGCCGGCCGTCCCCCTGACACTCGCCACTCGCCACTCGCCTCCCGCTGCCGGGAAGTGACGCTCCGCGCAGCCCATTGGGCGCCGCCCGCCCGGGCGCCCCTTCCGCCACCCGGTTAAAGGGGCCTGCGGGCCGGCAGCGAAGGGGCGGAGAGTCGAGGCTGCCGGAAGGGAAGGGAGTCCACTAACGACTTCAGTACTCGTTCCTTCAAGCCTCCCGCTTAGATTTCTTCTCCGTCTCTTTGGATGACCTCGGACAAATTCTCTGCTTCTCCGAGCCCCGTTTTTCGCATTTGTAAACAGTTTCACTGAAGCTGTGATTGAGTGGGGGGTGATACAGACTTTGGCTGTGCACAGCGTCTAGCTCTGAGTGAGGGCCTAATACTGTTGGGGAAGGGAAGAGGTCGAGCATCCTAGACTAATAAGGTGGACCCACCTCTGCCCCTGCTGTGCCTCCCTGGGAAAGCCACTGGGCTTCTCAGAGCCCCCCGCCCCTTTTGCACATCTGCACAAAGAGGACGGTGACACCTACTTGAGGGCGTTTTCCTGGGGATCAGCTGAGAAACAGGAGACTGGCTTAGCACAGTGCCAGGCATCTGAAACTACTGAGGCTGGCGGTGGCTGTCCCTGCTTCCATCTGCCCCTGTGGTTCACTTCAGTGGGCATTCATAGAGCACCTGCTCTGAGCCAGGTCCGTCCAGAACATGCAGGGTTGTAGCAGAGGCAGATGGGGCCTGCACTGTGACTTGGCCAACGTGGACTGTGCTGATTGTCTCCTTCTTAGAGCCTCAGTTTCCTCCTCAGGAATACAGAGCAACTGCCTCCGTGGCTGCTGGATTAAAGGAGATGGTAGTTGAGGTCACATAAGACCTGAGTAGGGGAAACTCACTCTGAACTTCCCCCAGGTTCTGTCACTGGCCCTTTCTCCAAGATTGTGGTGGCACAGGGCTTGAAAAAACCCGGGGGAGAATGGTGAGGACTCGGGTTCAAAAAGCAGAGTCAATGGAGTTTCCTGCTGTGTAAATAGAGGGGAACTGCAGTGCCAGTTCCTCCAGGAGGATTCAGAAGGGACAGCACCAGCACAGGATCTGGGGTAGGGTGGTGTGGTGAACCAAACCCTTCCCCTGGAGCATATGCCGGGCCTGATCTCTGCGTTCCCTTTTCATTCCTTCCTTCCTTCCTTCCTTCATTCATTCGGTGTCAGTGGTCTGACACTGTTGGGGGAGAGAAGGAAATCTCAGCCTGAACTGGAAACCTAGCGGCAGCAGGGAGAGTTAAGGGGCCTTGAGCAGCCACTGCTTCCAAATAGCCATTCGTTGGCCCTGTGTGGGAAGAAACCATGCAATGATGGATCTGTGATCTCGCATCCTCCCTCCTCAAAATGTGGTCCACAGATCAGCCACATGGCCATCACAGGACAGACTCTTGTCCCCAGGCCAGACCTA
Organism: Rhinopithecus bieti; assembly: GCF_001698545.2. Lineage (NCBI taxonomy): Eukaryota > Metazoa > Chordata > Mammalia > Primates > Cercopithecidae > Rhinopithecus > Rhinopithecus bieti. The sequence goes on along the minus strand of NW_016819845.1, from coordinate 839,750 downwards.
CTGAATCAAGTGTGCATTTGGGATGATCTCCAAGGTCAGCAAATGCCTGGCACAAAGTAAATGCAAGACAGGGTTGACCATCATTGCTCTTTTTGAGTGGGGATAGAGCTCCCAGCTTTTGGCCGGGCATGTGGGTGCTCACAACGAAAGCTGTGTTTCCCAGCTTCCTCTGTAGCTAGATGTGGCACTGAGAAGTAAAGGGAAGTGTCTTGTGGGGCATCTGGGATAGTTGGTATGTCTGCTTTACCCTCTGTGTCCCTTTCTCCATCTGGCTGCCGGGAATGTAGGTGTCACCCTCCTGGACCATAAGGTGGAGGCCACACAGAGCAGAGCAACAAGACAAAAAGCGCCTGAGTTCCTGTCTCTGAGTGGCAAAATACCTGTCCTCAAACACCTGCCCAAGAGAAACAAACATCTATCTTATTTAAGCTATTGTTATTCTGTATTTTCAGACACTTACACCTAAACCCAATGCTGATACACCTGTGCAGCCTGGTTAGCTACTTGACTGCTCCAGTGCTCATGGACTAGGCCAGTCCCCTATTATATAATCCCATGGTACCCTGTAGGTTTCCTTGGGAGAACTCGGCATGATGTGTGATTAGGTTATTACTAATTCGCTAGTAACTGCCTCCCTATCTGAATGAAAAATCCCTGAGAGGGGCCTGTCGGGAGGTAGGGGGCTAGGGGAGGGATAGCATTAGGAGAAATACCTAATGTAGATGACAGGTTGATGGGTACACAAAAGATGATGCCATATACAAATAGCACATGTATACATATGTGACAAAACTGCACGTTCTGCACATGTATCCCAGAACTTGAAGTATAAAAAAAAAAGAAAAGCAAAAGAAAGAAAGAAAGTTCCCTGAGAGAAGGTGGTATCATCATCATATCCTAGCATCCTGCCATAGCCTGTTCATGCTGGGGGTGCACTAACTATGCATTGAAGTCTGAATGGAGGCTTCCCGGGGAGACAGGCCTTCCCACAAAACAAAGGATGGGAGGGGAGGTATCAACATGGGCCTCCGCTCTGGGACTGGTGAGGTCTGTGAGCAGATCAGGGTGTCAGTCCCAGATGCTCCATCCACTCAGGAGCCAGTGGGAGATGGAGCTAAGAAAATCAGACTGTGTCTGCAGTATGTGGAAAGGCTCTGGGTCTCTTACAGCAGAGGAGTGACAATAAAAGTTAGGTTTTCAGATTATCAATCTTGTGGAACCCTGTGGTAGGTAACCAGGCTCCAGTGATCCTGATCTCCTGGCATTCCCATGCCCTTCTAGAATCACCTCCCACAATGAATAGGGCTGACCTATCCTGTGTAATCAACAGGATATTGCAGAAATGACAGTTATGACTCCTGAGGCTACGTCACAAAAGACACTGAGGCTCTGCTTAGCCACTCTTGAATCACTCGTTCTGGGGGAAGCCAACTGCCCTGTCCTAAAGAGGCTCAAGCATGATTATAAAGGGGTCTGGTCGGTGAGGAATGAAGCTTCCCACCAACAGCCATGTGAGTGGGCTCTCTTGGAAGTAGCGGCTCAGCCCTGATCAGGTCTCCAAAGCTGCATCCCCAGTCCACAGCTTAACCACAGGCTCTTGAGAGACCCTGAGAAATACTTGGCTTAGCTGCTCCAGAATTCCTGATCCATAGAAACTGTAAGATAATAAATGTTTGCTTTAAGCCATTAAGTTGTGGGTAATTAGTTACACAGCAGTAGATAAATAACAGAGACTCCATCCTCATTTTTTTTTTTCCTACCAGTAACTTCTCCCTGTCTTCTTCCATCACACCCCCTGCCAGCCTGGGGAAATAGAAAACCACTTTGGACTTAGATGACTCTCTGCTGGGTGACCTGGACCAGTTGCTTAACCAGCTGGGTGTCTAGGTATGAAATGAAGGTTAATAATACCTTACCTGTGGCAGGTAGCCTCTGAAATTGCCCCAATTAACCCACCTCTTGGTATTCATACCCTTGTGTAATATCCTCCCTTCAAGTGTAGGCTGAACTTATCGACTCATTTTTAGTGCACAAAATATGGCAGAAGCGATGAGCATGTTGCTTCTGAGATTAGGTTTTCAAGAGATGGTGACTTCTGTCTTGGACACTCTCTTGCTATCTCTTGGATTAGTCACCCTGGATAAGCTGGCTTCCGTGTTGTGAGGCAGTCCTAAGGAAAAGACCCTGTGGGTGAGTTTGTAAGCGATTCTTCTAAGGCAGGGGTGTCTAATTTTTTGGCTTCCCTGGGCCATGCATAAAATACAGTGACATGAGTTGGGTGTGGTGACTCAGGCCTGTAATCCCCACACTTTGGGAGGCCGAACACCTGAGGTCAGGAATTCAAGACCAGCCTGACCAACATGGTGAAACTCGTCTCTACTAAAAATACAAAAAATTAGCCTGGTATGGTGATGGGCGTCTGTAATCCCAGCTACCTCGTGAGGCTGAGGCAGGAGAATTGCTTGAACCCAGGAAGTGGAGGTTGCAGTGAGCCAAGATAGTGCCATTGCACTCTAGCCTGGGCAACAAGAGCAAAACTCCGTCTCAAAAACAACAAACAAACAAACAAACAAAACAGTAACACAAACAATAGCTGATGAGGGGGAAAAATCACAAAAAAAACTCATAATGTTTTAAGAAAGTGTAAGAATTTGTGTTGGGCTGGATTCAAAGCTGTCCTGGGACACATTGAAAGCCATTCTGGGCCATAGGCAGCCTGCAGACCACAGGTTGGACAAGGTTGAGCTAAGGCCTGACAACAACCCCATGAATGAATTTGGAAGTGGATCCTTCTGCTCCAGTGGAGCCTTGACATGACCCCAGCCCTGGCCCACAGCTTGACTGCAACCTCATGAGAGACTCTGAGCCACAGGCAGCCAGTTGAGTTGCACCTGGATTCCTCTGTGATAACAAATGTTTGTTGCTTTTGCCCCTAGGTTTAGGGTAATTGGTTATGCAGTAGCAGATAACAAATACATTGCCCTAAGACAGAGCTTGCTGTGAGGACGGAGTAACATGTATAATGCCCACACATAGTAGGTGCTAATTCATTGCTTGCCTAATGAGTCAGTCAATAAACAAATGAATGTTCTATAACACAGGATGTTCTCTGAATCCAAATGCTCACTCCCTTCCACCCACTCCTGTCAAAAACGTCACCAAAAGTTGTTTTAAGCAGAGAATGGCTGGATCAGATTTGTTTTTCTGTAATGGGAGATTGGTTTGTGTCCCATGGGTGCGGCCGGTTCAGCTGTGGTCTGGGTGAAGAGAGATTTAAAAATAATAATCCTTTGTCAACTCAGAGAGGATTTTAGTGTAACTTAGATCTCATAGCAGGTAGGTCTCCGGAGAAACAACTGTCTTTTCTCACTCTATTAAAGTGTCTTGACCAACTAGAAGACACTCGTGTGTTTGTTCATTCATCCTTTCTTGTATTTGTTCATTACACCATTATTCACTGAATACCTCTTTTAGGCAGGTACTCTGGATGTAGAAATAAACCTGACATACCTCAAATTTCAAGAAGGAAGGGAGGAGGTAAGTAAAAGTGTGATGCCATCACAAAAAAATCAGGGACGGGGCAGGGTCACGTACTTCTGGTGCAGTTTTTTGTGATAAGTGCAGTGACAAGGGTGGTACCAGAGGATCTGGGAGTCTAAGAGGGAGTCCCTGATTCCACCCATGGGGATGAATTGGTCTGAACTCTGTCAGCTGAAAGTGACAGAAATCATCTAAAATCAACACACACTGTCTATGGCACTCAAAAAAAAGAAAGAAAGAAAGAGAGAGAGAGAGAGAGAGAGAGAGAGAGAGAGAGAAAGAAAGGAAGAAAGAAAGAAAGAGAAAGAAAGAAAGAAAGAAAGAAAGAAAGAAAGAAAGAAAGAAAGACAGACAAAGATAAGAAAGATGGAAGGAAGGAGGAGGGAAGGAAGGAAGAAAGGAATGGAGGGAGGAAGGGAGAAAGACAAAAGAAAAATTAAAGTCCAAAAGTCCAGAAGTAGATTTGGGTTTCAGGCATAGTTGAATCCAGGCACTTCACAATCAATCGCATCAGGAATCTGTCTTTTCCCATTCCCAGGTTCTTTTTTCTCCTCTGGCTTCATCTTGAGGCAGGCTTCCCATTGTGCTGGCAAAATGTGTGCCTGTAGCTCCAGGCTGATATTTTCCCAATCAGCAATGCCAGGAGATAAAGATTACCTATTCCCCCCTCCCCAGTACCTCCTAAAAGGCTCCTGGGCTGACCCCCAAGGGTCTGACTTAGGTCACAGCCTAAACAGTGGCTCCAGGGGTTTGGAGAGTGCTGATTGGCCAGGCCTAGGCTGGCAGCCAGGCCCTCAAGCCTGGGGTGGAGTCACCCTCATCCTACACACACAGACTCAGATAGAAGAAGAGTGGTTCCCTAAAGAAAAGTCTGGGCAGTGCTGCCAGAGAAGGAGTTATTGGGAGGCTAAACCATCAGGTGTCTCGGACAGAGTCAGGGAAATTATCCGGGAGGAGGAAGAGTCTGAGCTGAGACCTGAAGAAGTTAGTCAAGGGAAGAGAAGCAGGCTGGGTACATTAGTTATCTATTGCTGCAAAATACATTACCCAAAATTTAAAATTTTAAAGCAATACACATGGTCTTAGTCCATTTTCTGTTGCTATACAGAATGCCACAGACTGGGGAATTTATAAGGAAAATACATGTATTTCTTACAGTTCTAGGGGCTGTGGGAAGGGCAAGACTGAGGGGCTGCCTCTGGTGAGGACCTTTCTCCTGTGTCATAACATGGTGGAGGGCATGGCATGGTAAGAGGGCATGAGCATGTCAGCTCAGGCCTTTCTTTGCCTTTTTTTTTTTTTAAGTAGAGACGGGGTTTCACCATGTTGGCCAGGCTGGTCTCAGACCGGCGACCTCAGGTGATCTGCCCGTCTCAGCCTCCCAAAGTGCTGGGATTACAGGTGTGAGCCACCACGTTTGACCTCTTCTTTTTATAAGGCCACCAATATCATCATGGGGACTCCACTCTGATGGCCTTATATAATCCTAATTACTTTCCAGAGGCCCCACCTCCAAATACAATCAACATGAATTAGGGGATTAAGTTTCCAATACATAAAATTTGGGTGATGGATTTAAACCGTGGCATAAATTGATTATGCCCCCATGTCTGAGGATCAAGAATCCAAGAGTGGCTTAGTTGGGTGGTTCTGGCATGGTCAAGGCTACAGACCCTGCAGATGACTGGAGCTGGGGGATAGACGCTCATTCACTTGGCTGTTGGCCGGAGGCTTCAGTCCTTCTCACAAGGACCTCTCCATAATGCTGCTCATGATATGGCTTCCCCAGTGTGAGTGAGGAAAGAGAGTTCCTTTTATAAAGTAGTCTTCAAGGTACTGGCTACATACTGGGCAAGGATCCAAATAACATGGGTGGTGGGAGAGAGGACAGCATGGATACAGCCTGGGCTAATATCAAGCTGGAGAGGTAGGTAGATGGGGGCTGGATGGTGAAGGACTTTCAGGGCTGTGTTAAAAATGTGAACTTTCTTTAGCAGGCAGTTAGGGGCCCTGAAGCATTTTAAGTTAGGATGTATTGTAATATTTTGGTTTGGGGGTTTTGGGGAACCCAATGTAGTTTCTATTTTCCGCCATTGCTCTGAACAAATGTGATTTCTATCTGCAGAGGGCTTCCTAATGGTGAATCTCAGAATTTGGCAGACAGACCCACACAGGAGGTACAAAACACAAAGAAAAAGTACAGGCCATCTTGGGGAGGGGAGAGCAAAATGCAGCTCCCTGCGGATGGTCTTCTCCCAAAAGGAAGAAGAAAGGAAACGCTGAGGCACCACAGTCTCAGACTCCAGTCCCATACTCACCAGTCAGAATTCACCCATCTTACCTGGTAGGGCTTGAGGGGAGCCCAGAGTTTTGAGGGGAGATCCTTCTTTGTAGAAACCAGAGCAGTAGGGAAGGTACATCACCCACAATTAGGCCACATCACACCACCAACAGTTTGTCATTTTTAGAAGCATAACTCTGGCAGCCAATGTGGAGAATGGACTGGAGTGGGAGGCCAAGGAGGAGGTTGCTACAATCTCCTCAGAAGATATGGAGAGTAGGCCCAGGTCAGTGGGAGTGGGGAATGGGTCTGGAGGCAGTAGAATTACTCAGAAGATCCAGGCACTAGGAGGCTCAAACACAAGGGCTTACAGGGGTCAGGCAGACAATTCCTCAAATTTCCCAAATTTTCCTTCCTTTCAGTCTCCTCATCTCAGTCGAGGGCAACTCCATTAACTTCCATTTGTCTGTTGTCCTTACCATCATCCCTGACTCCTCTCTGTCTCTGCAGCATCACTATAATGAGTATGAGTGTAGACTTGAGGTTCATTGGACTTATTGAATCTGTGGATTGACGTTTTTTCAATGTCCTGGAAAATTACCAACTACTTATTTGTGAATATTAACTTTGCCCTGTTATCTCTCTTCTCTTGTCTTGCTTTTATTCTCTGTTCATTTTACATAGTTTCTTCTGGTGTGTTTTCTAGTTTACTAATTCTCTCTTTGGTTGTGTTGAATCTGCTATTAAACCTGACCATTGAATGATTAATTTTATCATTGTATTTTCTAGTTTTGGAATTTGTGTTTGGTTCTTTTTCAAATATTTGTGCCTCCAGAATAACTCTGCTTCTTCACCCTTTTCTGTGTGCTGGGAGGTTGGCCTGTTTTGATGGTTCCTTATTTTTGGCTTCTGACTGATTTTGGCCTGTGAGGAATATCTGCAGTAGATTGGAAGGAAGGAGAAGAATGAAGTTTTGGTATGTATTTGCCCAGCTTCTGCCCTGAGTGGTCATCCAGTTTGATTGTGTCCCTCAGTGAACATCGTAATTTCTATTAGGCAGTACTCTTCACCTAGGTCCACTCTTCTTAGTTCCAGTAACCACTTCCTCTCCTTGCCCTTTTAGGCCTTGGGATAGTAATAGCACTCCACTGTTACTTACTCCAGGGTACTAGCTCTAGAGTATCTCTTGTAATTTCCCTATACTCTTTTCATTCTGTTAAAAGCATCTGGCCAGGCACAGTGGGTCATGCCTGTAATCCCAGTACTTTAGGAGGCCAAGGTGGGTGGATTACCTGAGGTCAGGAGTTTGGGACCAGTCTGGCCAACATGGTGAAACCTTGTCTCTACTAAAAATACAAAAATTAGCTGGGCCTGGTGGCACATGCCTGTAATCCCAGCTACTTGGGAGGCTGAGGCACGAGAATGGCTTGAACCTGGGAGGCGGAGGTTGCAGTGAGCCAAGATCATGCAACTTCACTCCAATCTGGGTGACTGAGTGAGAGCCTGTCTCAAAAAAAGATGAAAATAAAAATAAAGGCATCCCTTAGTTAAACTCCCCTCCAGCCATCTAGATTATGCCATCATGTTCAGGACAGGACATGACTGACAGTTACTTTGTATGGTTTCCAGTCTCCTTACAGAATTTTCAGGCATGACTTTTAATCTTCTTAAACATACGAGGCATAATTATATTATAATCAGTGTCTGATAATTTCCATGTCTGGAGTCCCTGAGGTCCATTTCTGCTTGTTACTATTCATAGTATCTTTTTCCCCTCATGAAATCTAGTTGTCTTGGTATTTTTTTGTTTTTTGCTAAAAAAAAAAAAAAAAAAAAAAAAAAAAACTGTGTTGGAAAAATATTTATAAAAATAGATTTCAGCCTGGATGATTTTTTTGGATGATTTTTTTTTAATCCCTTTCTCCAGGCACCTGGGGCAAATCAGCATTCTAGGATCACCTTATTTCAAGTTCAGAGGTTGAAATTTACTAGGTCACCCAGATGACCTGAAGCTCAGGGCTAGTTTGCTTTTATTTCACCCCTACTTCTAGGGTACAGCCCCTTCAGGGTCACAGCCCAAGCTAGGGAGGTTTACCAGGGTCATCAAATTGTGACAGACCCTGACTCTGATGTCAGTCTCCCTGGCTTTCAAAATTCAGATCCAGAATCAGCCCTTTTAACCACCTCACATGACTGCTGTCCTGATCTAAGCCATCATCATATGGCTTAGATCACCTGGGTCAGGCACTGCTATTCAACTGGTTTCCTGTGTTCAGTCTTGTCACCTGCAGCCTGTTCCCAACACCGCAGCCAGAACAGACCTTTTATCCGAAGTCGGACCATGTGTCTCCTCTGCTCAGAACATGCCAGAGGCTCCTGTCTCCCTGAGAATAAACGGCAAGTCCTTACGATGGCCTGCAGTTGGCAGGGTCTGCCTCAGTGTGCTTCTCACCTCCTCTCCTGGTCCCCTCCCCTTGCTCACTCGGCTCCAGTGCAGTGGCTTTTCACACCTTAAGCCAGCAGGGATGCTTCTGCCCCTGGTCTTTACACTGCTTCTCTCCCCCAGTGGCTGCTTCTCTCCCCAAGTCCAGCCCCGTCCTCTTCAAGTCTTTGCTCAAACATCTTTCCAGGGAGGCTTTCCTGGCCCCTTATTTTAAGTTACCTACCTCCCCAACACTCCTGATCCCCCTTCACCCTACTCTTATTTTTTTCATAGCATCCGTCACCTTCTAACATACAATTCCACTCATTTATTTCTCATCTACCTGTTTTGCGTGTTGTCTCTGTTCCCCACTAGAACCTCGGCTTCGTGATGATAGGGATTTTTTAGTACATGTTTGGTTCCCAGAATCTAGAATAGTGACTGGCACATACACAGTAGGTGATCGGTAAAGATTTATTGAAGGGATGAATGTAAATCAGAGTGAAGTGATACCTAGGCCAGCAGGAACTTGGCTTGTGTGGCCCCCATGTCCAGCAAGGCCAGGGCCAAAGAAGAGGCCTGTGTTAATGGGAGATTGCTACATACAGGAGCATTGAACAATTAAGTTTATGTGTTGGGGATGGTGGGAATCAGGTTCTTACTTTGGAGATGGAAATTGCAAATACGGAAAAAAGGAAGACTAGAAGAGGCCTTGTTGTTTTGTATTGGAATTGGAGGTATTGGTGTGAACTCGTGGATTTTACTATGTGCATAGACAGGTGATAGATTAGATGGAGAAAAGTGTGTGTGTGAATATGCATATATCTTCTTAGCTCTGTCATCTAGGAAGCACTAGTGACATACTTACTGCCCAGATTGTGGTTTCTAAATACCCATCTCCATGTAATAGAACCAGGGCTCCCTGGAGAAGCACAGGTTGAGCATCCCCAATCTGAAAGTTTGAAATAAAAAATGCTCCAAAATCTGAAACTTTTCGAGCACTGATGTGATGCCACAAGTGGAAAACTCCGCACCTGACTTCATGAGATGGCTTGTAGTCAAGATGTGGTCAAAACTTTGTTTCTGCCAGGTGCAGTGGCTCACGCCTGTAATCCCAGCACTTTGGGAGGCCAAGGCGGGTGGATCACAGGGTCAGGAGGTCGAGACCATCCTGGTTAACACAGTAAAACTCCGTCTCTACTAAAAATACAAAAAAATTAGCTGGGCGTGGCAGTAGGCGCCCGTGGTCCCAGCTACTCGGGAGGCTGAGGCAGAAGAATGGCGTGAACCCGGGAAGCGGAACTTGCAGTGAGCCCAGATCACGCCACTGCACTCCAGCCTAGGCAACGGAGCGAGACTCTGTTTAAAAAAAAAAAACAAAAACCACTGTGTTTCTGGCCAGGCACACTGGCTCATGACTGTAATTCCAGCATCATGGGAAGCCAACGCAGGTGAATCCTGCCTGGCAAGAGATGAGGATCACTCGAGGCCAGGAGTTTGAGACCAACCTAGCCAACACAGTAAAACCCCATCTCTACTAAAAGTACAAAATTAGCCAGGCGTGGTGGTGCATGCCTGTAATCCCAGCTACTCAGGAGGCTGAGGCTTGAGAATCCCTTGAATCCGGGAGGCAGAGGTTGCAGTGAGCAGAGATCATGCCACTGCACTTCAGTCTGGTTAACAGAGTGAGACACTGTCTCAAAAAACAACAAGCCCGGCATGGTGGCTCACGCCTGTAATCCCAGCCAGTCGGGAGGCTGAGGTAGGAGAATCGCTTGAACACAGGAAGCGGAAGTTGCGATGAGCGGAGATCACGCCATTGCACTTCAGCCTGGGCAACAAGAGCAAAACTCTGTCTCAAACATAAATAAATAAACAAGCAAATAAACAAAATACAACAACAACAACAACAACAACCAAAAACAAACAAAATCCTCAAATTATTTAAAATATTGTGTAAAATTTTATTCAGCCTATGTATATATGATGTGTATAATACATGAATGAATTTAATGTCTGGACTTGGATCCCATCACCAAAATATCTAATTATGTATGTGCAAATAATATTACAAAATCTGAAAAAGAAACCCCAAATCCAAAACACTTCTAGTCCCAAGCATTTCAGATAAAGACTATTCAACCTGGAGCTGATTCTTCGGCTGGGCTGGGGGGACGTGCCAGATGAGTCTGGAGCATCTTTTCAGGTCAGAAGTAAGGACATGCTCAAGGTATAATGGGCACGTGCATGTGAAAGGACATGAAGCCAGCTTGAAGGAGCTCCCACTGGCCAAATACGGGCCAATCTATGATAATTTCAACATCAAAACCAATAATGATGATCATGGATGATTACACATGGAATAAAATAAGAATCTGGGTTTATACAAATATAAACAAGTAGATCACTACATAGGTGAGAAGGGAGAGCTCTCCCTTGCAGTAGGATGCCAGCTAAATAGACATAGAAGGAATGATGGAATTGGAAAACCACTTGGTACTCATCCCAGTAATTGATTCAGGCAAGACTCATCCGTAGTGGTGATGCTCAGGGCATTTTTCACATTTTCTCCCACACTCACCATGCTGGGCTCTTCCTTTCACTGACAGTGAACATATATAGAAGTGCTTTGGAAGCCACAAAGCAACCTACCAAGCTAAGGCCTTTGGAGAGTGATGAGAAGTCTGAAGAGCTGACTCTTCGTGCCTATACATGTAGTCCACCTCGGAGCCGGGAATCACAGTAACTCCTGTTTGGACTACCTGTGTCTGGCAAAGCTCCATGTACACAGTAGGTGCTCATTAGTAACAGGAATACAGACAGTAGATATGTGTTCCCCTCTTGCTCCAGCCACACACATGCACACCCAGTGGGAGGATACATATGCATATGTGCGTGTGAGTGCACACCTATAACTGTGTGCACACATGAGCAAATAAGTGTGTGGGTAGTGTTTCCGTTTTATATGACATGCTCAGATGCTCCCCACAGCTATGTCAAAACCCACTTTGTCACCAGCCCCTGGGAGACAACTTTCTAACATTTTCAATGCCTGTGAGATCTCAGTTCTTTGGACCCTCATTTTCTGAGCCCCACCTTATCCTTCCTTCATGAGTTCTCACTCTGTCATTGAATCCAGATAAGTCTGGAAGCATCTAATGCCCCTGGCAAGGTACAGTGCAGTCCTGGCTCTTGCTGGAGACTTGCTTGCCTAGCCCTTTTCTGCTTGACACAGTAACCATTCCTGGGACCCCTGCTCTGCGAGACCCTTGCCGCAATGTGCTTTGGACTGAGCTAGACCTGCATTTCAGTGCCATCCTGGCTCCCCTGCTTACCAGCCTGTGTGACTTGAGGCAAGTTACTGATCCACTCTGTGCCTCAGTTTGCCCACTGGGAAACCAGGGTTAGTAGTGCCCATATCATCATGTCACCTGACTTGGTGGAGGTCCAGAGCTTGGCACAGAGTCAGGCACATAGCATAGACTCCACCAAGGGCAGCTTCCCTCATCCTCCTCCTTTGGGGGATCTCTAGGGAGGGTGTAAGTGAAGGTAGTAGCATTTTGTCCATAAAGGGGAAGAAAGGATGTCCAGGAAGGGGCCATTTGTTTCAAGCAGATAGTGGCCCTCTGGTCTATGTAGGGGTGCGGGCATTTCCTCCACACTTTTCAGGAGCTGTGAAATGTGAAGCGTCTCATCTAGCCAGTGCTAACTCTGCCTCAGCACTCGGTTTGGCAGGCTGCTGTGACTTGGCTCTGCTGGCTCACCTTCTTCCTCTCCAACCCGGAGCCCACCTGCACCCTTTCTTCCGTCGTCTGACAGTTGGGGCTGGGTGGGGCCTGTCTCACCGTTTCCCCCTCCATTCCCCAGCGGGGTTCAGTGCCTGCCCCACCGAGACATGCTCCTCTGCCATTCCCGCTCCTTGGTTGGACCTGGGGAGTCTGGGGCCCAAGTGTGAGTGTGTGTCATAGTGCGTGGGTGGCACCGTGTGTGGGCAGCCCTGACGTCCCGGGGCAGGTGGGTCTGTTCTCCTGGCTGGTGACTGTGCTGCGCCTCAGGGAGGACTGGTTTACAAGCCCAGCATGACGGAGGAGGAAACAGAAACAATCTTTCTTGTCTGAGAAAAAAAGGAGGCCTGACGATTCCTGGCATGATTCCTGTGTCTCTGAAGCAAGTCACTGCACCTCCCTGAGCCTCAGCCTCTTCCTCGGTAGAGCCGGGATCTGTGAGGATTAGCAGTTGTTCACTCATTCATTCATTAGCAAGTTGATGACACTTTAGTGAGCAGGACAGGAACTCTCTCCTTCCGCATATAAGTGCTTATCACCCTATAGATGATTATAAATATAAATAAGCCCAATCATCAAATGTTGCAGATGGCTCCAGCCAGATCCCCATTTTCCAAGGTGCCTCAGTTGGAGAAAGGCAAAATGAAAAACTGGCTCACTATAACCTTAAGAGCTGCAGGACAAGACAAGGGGGTCAAGGGTACAAGAGAGAGCTTTGGGGTCAGAGTTCAGGCTTCTAAGCTTAGCCCAGTCAATTTCCATTACCCACACTGGCCTCAGTTTCCACCTCTGCAGAATGGAGTTAGTGCCCACTTTGCCAGGTAGCTGGGAGGGGTCAAGTGTTGATTCTGTGATCATATTGTAGCACCCCTGCCCTCCCAACTCTGGATCTGACTCTGGCTGGATCTCAAGTCACATCCCCTGTCTGGGTTTCATGGTCTTGTTGGTGAAGTGAGGGGACTGGTCAGGACAGCAACCGAGGCCTCTCCTTGCTCTGTGGCTTCATTCCATCTTCCTTCACTTTTCCCCCTCCTATACAAAACAGCTACATTTTTAGCAGACCCTGGACTTGGCTTCCCATGTGAATTAAATTCAGTAAATCCTCACCCAAGCCTCAGGGAGTGCTGTAGGAGTTACGTGGGCAGGATACAGACATCAACTGTATCCTCCTCTCCAGAAAAGTAATACCACCATTGTTCATATTTAGAATCATCAAATGATCATTGTTCTTTCTGCTATAAGCCCCCAAATCATATATTCACCAAGAACCCTCATTTGGCCTAAATCAGAGCTACCAAAATAGAATTTCCATTTGTAAAATTTATTGTTTGTTTGCATCAACTAATTAATTAAAAGAATGGTCTATGGCCATACCATACTCTTATCTACCTCGTATACTTCCACTGGATACCATACTCTATCTACCCTGAATGCACCCAGTCTCATCCAATTAAAGGAATACTGTGTATTTAATTTAAAAAGTAACATAAGGCCAGTTGTGGTGGCTGATGCCTGTAATTCCAGCACTTCGGGACGCCGAGGCGGGTGGATAACTTGAGGCCGGGAGTTTAAGACCAGTCTGGCCAACATGGTGAAACCCCATCTCTACTAAAAATACAAAAATTAGCCTAGTGCGGTGCCTGTAATCTTAGCTACTCAGGAGGCTAAGGTGGGGGGATCACTTGAGCCCAGGAGATGAAGGTTGCAGTGATCTGAGATCGTGCCACTGCACTCTAGCCTGGGTGATGGAGTGTGTACCACTGCACTCTAGCCTGGGTGATGGAGTGTGTACCACTGCACACTAGCCTGGGTGATGGAGTGTGTGCCACTGCACTCTAGCCTGGGTGATGGAGTGTGACTCTCTCTCTCAAAAAAAGAGACCTAAATAAAACTAGATAAAAAATAAAAAGTAACATTTAAACATTTTTTTTTTCAAACAGGAAAAAGGAAGGCAAGTGTGGTGGGTCATTCCTGTAATCCCAGTACTTTAGGAGGCTGAGGTGGGACAATCACTTGAGGTCAGTAGTTTGAGACCAGCCTGTGACGCTTGGTAAAACTGCATCTCTACAAAAAATACAAAAATTAGCTGGGCATAGTGGCATGCATCTGTAGTCCCAGCTACTCAGGAGACTGAGGTGGGAGGATTGATTGAGCCCTGGAGGTCGAGGCTGCAGTGAGCCATGATCATGCCATTGTACTTCAGCATGGGTGACAGAGGATTTTTGACCTGTCTCAAGAAAAAAAAAAAGAAAGAAAAAGCATCCCTAAGCAGTAAGTGAAATCCCTCTGGCATCCCCCTTCTCCCCTGATGCAAAGGCCACCACTGTAGAGCCGGGATCTGTGAGGATTAGCAGTTGTTCACTCATTCGTTCATTAGCAAGTTGACAACACTTCAGTGAGCAGGACAGGAACTCTCTCCTTCCGCATATAGGTGCTTATCACCCATGCTAGTTTCCTTTATTAGACTGGGCTCTTTGGTGTGCCAGGGATAATCTTGGCCTTTCTTTGGGAAGGCAATGGAGGCAGAGATTACTCTGTCTTCCCAGCCAGGAGCTCTGAATCCTGAAAGGAACAAGAGTGGACGATTCCCAGGGAGTTCAGGGTCTACCAGAAGGCTAGAGGGATGGCAGCTACTCAGTATGGCTCAGGATGGCTGCTGAGGACTAGTTCAGTTCCTCTGTAGTCTCCAGGGTGTCAAAGCCTTGGGCTCATGGTTCTGCCAAGATAATCTTCAATTCACTTGCAAGAGATCAACTGACTCCTTCAGAGAAGGTTTTCTACGAATATTTATTGAGTGACTATGATGGGCCAGAAATAACTCTTGGCCTTGAACTGAAGTTGGAATGAGGGTAAATTAGGCAATGGAACTGGAAAGACCCTTACTGTGTAAGTGACAGGAAAGGGGATAACACTGACTGGACACCTACTCTCTGTCAAGGGCTTTAATTAGGTTATTTTAAAAAAATTTTTTTTTTTTTTGAGGCAGAGTCTCACTTTGTTGCCCAGGCTGGAGTGCACGATCTCGGCTCACTGCAACCTCCGCCTCCCAGGTTCAAGCGATTCTCCTGCCTCAGCCTCCTGAGTAGCTGGGATTACAGGTGCACACCATCATGCTCAGCTAATTTTTGTATTTTTAGTAGAGACGGGGTTTCACCATGTTGGTCAGGCTGGTCTCTATCTCTTGACCTTGTGATCCCAAGTGCTAGAATTACAGGTGTGAGCCACTGCGCCCAGTCTTTAAAAATTAATTTTTATGGATACAAGTAAAGTGATGTAGGAATACATTTTCCTTGTACAAATGAAAGCTACAGATGAGGCTAAATCTCCCTTTGATCTCCAGTTCCAATCTTGGCTTCCTTCCACCTCTCCAGCGGCAACCCCTATTTTCAATTTGGTGTGACTCCTTCCAACTTTTTTCTCTGCATTTTACATACATGTGTGTTTTGCTTTATTAGTCTTTTAAGTTTAATGATATTGTGCAAATTATCCAGCCACTTAATTTCTGGGTTAACAATATATCTGGGAGATCAGGTGAGTACAAACCTACCCATCCCCTATATGCCAAGGCCTTCCACATGGAACATTCCATTGGCTGCTCCCACACCGCCCCCACTTTGCAGATGAGCAGAGGCTCAGTGAATGTTTAAGTGACTCACCACAGCTGGTGAGTAGTGAGGCAGGATTCAGACAAGGATTTGTCTCTCTAAGTTTAGCATGAATCTGTCCTCCACCTAATCTGCCTATAGTTTCTTTTCTTTTTTTTTTTTGATTCTCTGACATCATCAAGAGGGCCATTTAAATAGAAGACTGGTCATAATGCAAAGAACTCATTGGCCACCTCCCTTCCCTGTTAAAATACCTCCATGGCTCCCCATTGCCCAAGAAACAGAGTCTAAGTCCCTCTACCTGGTGAGAAAGGATCTTCTAGACATGGTTCCCATTAATTTCTCCACCCTCCCCTGGCCAGGCTCTGCCACACAGTCACCTTCCCAGAAAGAAATAAACTACAGTACTTGTGGTTCCCTTCATGCCATGCCATTTATCTCCTACATGTCTTTGCTTATGTAGTCCTCTTTGCCGGGAAGAACTCACCTTAACCCCTCTTTGCCTGGCTTATTGCAGCTCATCCTTTATGACTTCATACAAGGGCCATCTCCTTTTGGTTGCTCTCCCTATTACCACAGGCTGGGTTAGTCCCTTCCCCATGGCCCACAATGTCTTGTACATTCCATTCTAATGGTCACTGTATCTGCCTCCCAACCTTGAGGGGGTAGCTCCTTGAAGGGACAGTCACTGTCTCATTCACCTGTGTCTCTAGGTGCCGAACAAGGCTTGCAGACCTGGTGGGTGCTGCATCCGTGTTTGTGGGGCACACAGATGCCTCAAGAGAGAGAATGGTTGAGTTTGTTATCTTGTGTTGGGAGTAATGAGGGGAAAGACACTAGGTACATAAGATGGCAGTACTAAGAAGAGAAACTGAAGATGTCCTGAATCAAATTTAGCCAAAAGGCCATTGCACTACGCAGAAGGATGTTACCCGTGTTGGGCCATATATTCTCAAGCCATCTCCCAGCTCTACAATTTCAATTAGCTCCATTATTTCCTCTTTTCATCTCTTTCATCTGCTCTGTAGGCTGTTGAAAGGGGATTTGTGTCAAGATTTTCATTTGAAATCAGTCCAATCAAGGACTGGCTGGGTCCTGTGGCTTTATCTCCTTGGTTATGTCCCCTTGTTTCCAAAGGACATCAAAACTCTCTGCCCACTCTTGAAACTGGCAGGGAATTTCTGAGAAAAGGGACCAGGGAATTTGCTTTTCGGAGGAACATTTCCCTCCTCAAGATAATGGTTAAAACTCATTATCTCCTAAGTAGCATTTAGCCTCAAAATTCCAATGTCATCTTTTATTGCTAGTAGAATTGGGGGAAGCCCAGAGCTTTCACCCGTCTTCTCTCACTTCCCTTTTCTCTGAACAAATTTGAGGGGAATACTCTCTTTGTTTCTTTTTTTCTTATTGTAATTTAATGCTTTTTTTCATCATAAAAGTACAAAAGACTATTTTAAAACACAAAAGTATAAAGTAAAAGAAAGTCCCACTACTGAGACACCATTATATTTAGAATTTTCCAGGCTTTTTTCTATATATAGCATTTAAAATAATTATGTGCTATCATTCAGATACCAAAAAGTGTATATAATATGTATGTATAAATTGAAGAATAAATATAGAATGAATACCCGTGTATCCATCACCCAGCTTAAGAAATAGACCATCTTCAATATCCAAGAAACCCTCTCACGCCCCACTCTGATCATGCGCCTCTTCCTACCCACCCTGAGTAGCCACCATCTTGAATTTATGTGAATCATTCTTTTTCTTTCTAGCTCACTGGCTGCTCCTCGACAGTATCCTCCCTGGATTCCTCCTCTTGTCCTTGACCTCTCAAAGCCGGAATGCCCAGCCCAGCCCTGGGTCCTGCTCCCTATCTAGACTCACTTCCTTGATGCTCTCCTTGACTCTACTCCAGAACTCTTTTCTGACTCCTGTGGTTGATCGACTGCCTATTAGGCATCTCCATTCACATGTTATTGAGTATATGTTCAAAACAGAGTTTCTGAATAGGACTTCCCTCCTGCACCTGTTCTACCACCGTCTTCCTCATATCTATAAATGGCTGTTTCACTCATGTGTCTCAGGCCCTAAGCCATACATTTCTCTTTCTATCACCCAATTTGTCAGGCAATCCTGTTGGCTGTAGCTTCAACATATAAACAGATTATGATGACTTTTCTCCATCTCCAATCTGGTGCAAACCACCATTCATCTCCATAGGGCTCAAGTGATCCTCCTGCCTCAGTCTCCCGAGTAGCTGGGACTACAGACATATGCCATCATGTTTGGCTAATTTTTTTATATTTTTAGTAGAGACAGTGTTTCACCTTTTTGGCCAGGCTGGTTTCCAACTCCTGACCTCAGGTGATCCGCCTGTCTCGGCCCTCCCAAAGTGCTAGGATTACAGGTGTGAGCCACCGCACCCAGCCTCCTTTCTATTCAGATAAATAATTATAGCACATCTCTGGTTCAGATCCATAAATAGGTGTTGGGTTACTCTCCTTCTCTTCTAATTCAAAGTCAACATACACATTCTTTATTCCCCCAAATGGAAGCTGCCTGCTTCTTAAAACAGGATTTTAACATATTCCATTTTATGTTTTAATTTGGAGAGTAAAAAAAAAACCCAGAATGCACCTAATTCCTGACAAAGCATGAGCTACTCACAAGCAGAAACAATTCAAAGGCCAGGACTGAAAATATGTGGTTAAATACACATAACTGAAAACGTGCCATTTCAATCATTTTTGAGTATATAGTTCTGTGGCATTAAATACCTTCCTATTGTTGTGCAGTCATCACCTCCATCTATCTCCAGAACGTTTTAATCTTCCTGAACTGCGATTTTGTATCCATTAATCAAAACTCCTCACCACTCCCAGTCCTCAGCCCGCAGCAACCATCTTTCTACTTTCTGTCTCTAGGAATTTGATTACTCTAAGTATCTCATGTGAGTGGAATCACAGAGTATTTGCTTTTTTGTGGCTGGTTTCTTTCATTTAGCATAATGTCTCAGGTTTATCCATATTGTAGCATGTGCCAGAATTTTCTTTCTTTTTAAGGCCAAATAATATGCCAGTGTATGTATATACTACATTTTTCTTATGCATTAAGTCTGTTGATAGACACTTGGGTTGCTTTCACCTCTTAGCTGTTGTGAATAATGCTGCTATGAACATTAATGTGCAAATAATTGTTTCAGTGCCTGCTTTCAATTTTTTTTCTTTTTTTTTTTTTTTTTTAACAGTCTCGCTCTGTCACTCAGGCTGGAGTGCAGTGACACAATCTCGGCTCACTGCAACCTCCTCCTCTCAGGTTCAAGCGATTCTCTTGCCTCAGTCTCCCAAGTAGCTGGGATTACAGGTGCATACGACCACACCCGGCTAATTTTTATATTTTTAGTAGAGATGGGGTTTCACCATGTTCAGGCCAGGCTGGTCTCGAACTACTGGCCTCAAGTGAGCCACCTGCCTCAGTGTCAGGCCTCTGAGCCCAAGCTAAGCCATCATATCCCCTTGTGACCTGCACGTGTACATCCAGATGGCCCAAAGTAACTGAAGATCCACAAAAGAAGTGAAAATGGCCTTAACTGATGACATTCCACCATTATGATTTCTTTCTCCCCCACCCTTAAGAAGGTTCTTTGTAATCTCCCCCACCCTTAAGAAGGTTCTTTGTAATTCTCCCCACCCTTGAGAATGTACTTTGTGAGATCCACTCCCTGCCTGCAAAACATTTCTTCTAACTCCACTGCCTATCCCAAAACCTGTAAGAACTAATGATAATCCCACCACCCTTTGCTGACTCTCTTTTTGGACTCAGCCGCCCGCACCCAGGTGATTAAAAAGCTTTATTGCTCACACAAAGCCTGTTTGGTGGTCTCTTCACACGGACGCATGAGACACTCGGCCTCCCAAAGTTCTGGGACTACAGGTGTGAGCCACCACACCAGACCCCTGCTTTCAGTTATTTTGGGTATATTCCCAGAAGTGGAATTGCTGGATCATATGGTAATTCTATGTTTAATTTGAGGATTCACCGTGTGTTTTCCACAGTCTCTGCACCACGCTACATTCCCACCAGTAGTGCACAAGAGTTCTAATTTCCCCACATGCTCACCAACGCCTGTTATTTTCTGGTATTTTTATTAAAAAAAAAAAAATTTTTTTAAATCATAGCCATCCTAATGTGTGTAAAATGGTCCCAGAATTTTATTTACGTTTTTGAGACGAAGTCTCACTCTGTCACCCAGGCTGGAGTGCAGTGGCACAATCTTGGCTCACTGCAACTTCTGCCTCCCAGGTTTAAGTGATTCTCCCGCCTCAGCCTCCCAAGTAGGTGGAACTACAGGTGCGCACCACCATGCCTGGCTAATTTTTGTATTTTTAGTAGAAACGGGATTTCACCATGTTGGCCAGGCTTTTCTCAAACTCCTGACCTCAAGTGATCTGCCCGCCTCAGCCTCCCAAAGTGCTGGGATTACAGGTGTGAGCCACAATGCCCAGCTGTTTCCAGAATTTTTAATAAACAACAGCTATGACCATTCTTGTATATATACCCTGATGCACATGTACAAGAGTTTTTCTAGTTATGTAATTAGAATTGGAATTGCTGGGTCATAAGATGTGAGTGTTCTATTTCTAAAGTGGCAGCACCAACGCAGTGTCATCAAGAGTAGTTGGTCATCACAGTTGCTCCACATCCTAACATTTACAATTGTCAGACTTTCAGTTTTTACCAGTTTGGTGGGTATAGAATGATATTTCATTGTGGTTTTATTTTGTATTTCCATGAATGATAATGAAATTGAGCATCTGGTCATAAGTTCCTTTCTCACATTTGTTTCCTCTTATGTAAAATATCTGTTTAAGTCTTTTGCCTATTTTTCGACGAGATTATCTTAGTTTTATGAATTGGTAGGACTTTATTTTGGATACTAATCATTTATTGATTATATATTAAAATATCTTCTCTAAATTTATGGCTTATCATTTCATGTACTATGATGTATTTTAAATTATTATCTAAAACGATTTTTTTTTTTGAGATGGAATTTCGCTCTTGTTGCCCAGGCTGGAGTGCAATGGTGTGATCTCTGTTCACTGCAACCTCCACCTCCCGGGTTCAAGTGATTCTTCTGCCTCAGCCTCCCAAGTAGCTGGGATTACAGGTGCGTGCCACCATGCCCGGCTAATTTTGTGTTTTTAGTAGAGACAAGGTTTCGCCATGTTGGCCAGACTGATCTCAAACTCCTGACTTCAGGTGATCCACCTGCCTTGGCCTCCCAAAGACTGGGATTATAGGCGTGAGCTACCGTGCCCAGCCAAAAACAATTTTTTTTAAGAGACAGTCTGGCTGTGTCACCCAGGCTGGAGTGCAGTGATGTAATCATGGCTCATTGCAGCCTCAACTTCTCAGGCTCAAGAGATCCTCCCATCTCAGACTCCTGAGTAACTGGGACTATGGGTGCATGCCACCACACACAGCTAATTTGTATTTTTTGTAGAGACAGGGTCTTGCTATGTTGCCTAGATTGGTCTTGAACTCTTGGCCACAAGCAATCCTCCCACCTAGGCCTCCCAAAGTGCTGGGATTACAGGTATGAGCCACTGTGCTTGACCTATGATGTCTTTTAATGAACAGAAATTATTTTATCAAATGTGCCAGTTTTGTTTTTTTTTTAATCACAAGCTTACTGTTTCAAAAAAAATGTCAGTCTTTTTCTTTGTGGTTGCATTTTCTGTATTTTGCTTAAGAAATCTGTCTCTACCCTGAGATCATAAAAATATTCTACATTTTCTTCTAAGAGTTTTAGGGATTTATTTTCACATTTAGGACTTTGATCCACCTATAATTGAGTTTTTATGTGTTAAGGGGTATTGTCTTTCCAATTTGGATAGCCAATTGTCCCAG
>NW_016819845.1:788396-816553 GCF_001698545.2 Rhinopithecus bieti | reverse complement strand
GAAAAAAAATAGAAGAAGAACAAAAGAAATAGCATTAGGACAATTTGAAGATAATTGCCTTTCTGTCCATGAACGTGGTATGCATCTCCATAGATTTAGGTTTTCTTACAATTTTCTTAAAGAGGTCTTGACAACTGCGCAGGGAAAAACTTTCTCAAACCATGTTTTTCTTCTGCTTTCACACCATCAAAACAATCACCAACACAGCAGAAGACTTCTGTGACCAAATAAATGTGTGGGATTTTCCCCATACACTAAGCAATGGACAATAGCTGAGTGTCCTCCAATTCAATTTCAACACTATCTGCCTGGAGATAGTGTCAGATACCACAGGGTGAGGGCTCAGTTCCCAAGACTGGCCATCCTCCCGCAACCCAAGAAGAAGAGATGTGTAGGGTGAGGTATAGGGGAAGGGATGCAGGGTTTCCATGCCCTCCCTGGGTATGCTACCCTCTGGGAACCTCCACATGTTCAGCTACTTGAAAGTTCTCCAAACCTCGTCCTCTTGGGTTTTTATGGAAGCTTCATGATGTCAGTCAGCATTCCTTCCTCCAGGATATTGGGCAGGACCCTTTCTGGGGAGGGTCTTACAACCCACAGACAAAAAGATGGGGGAAGATTAGAGTTCTTCCTTGAAGTAAGTGAAATGGGGGCAGGAGAGTTGCTGTTTCCTGAGACCCAACTCACCCAACATCATAATAAAACAATGTAACTAGGGCTATGGGATTATGAACCAGGAACTGTGGATGAAAATCAATACGGATCGTAACACCATAATGACTTACCTTGGAGACTTTATATTTGTGGTTGCTTTTGTAAATATTATCTTGTATCCATGTATAGGTTTCCTAAAAATATGCTTATAGTCACACTGCCTGTAATGTGCTTTTCTTTTCCTTATGGTGACTAACCTGCGATTACTGGGCACCCACATTTCTGGTTCTCATTTTGTTGTAGTCTCACTAGGTGTTTAGTTTTCCCCTAACAACTTGAGGTTTGGGGGCTGGGCTCAATGGCTTATGCCTGTAATCCCAGCACCTCGGGAGGCTGAGTGGGAGGATTGCTTCAGCCCAGGAGTTTGAGATCAGCCTGGGCAACATAGGAAGACCCCACCTCTACAGAAAAATAAAAACTTGGCTGGGTGTGGTGGCACACACCTGTGGTCCCAGCTATTCAGGAGGCTGAGGCAGGAGGATTGCTTGAGCTTGGGAGGTTGAGGCTGCAGTGAGCCATTATATCACTACTGCACTCCAGCCTGGACAACACAGTGATACCCCACCTCAAAAAAGAAAACAAAACCAAACCAAACAAAAATCAAATAAAAAAAGAATTTAGGGTTTTGGGCCTGACAACCTTGAATTGCAATCCTTGCTCTTAGACCACATCTTTAACCCCTCTATGCTTGTGTTTCTCATCTTTAACAAGGAAAGAATGAGGATACCTCCCTCGTGAGGTAACTGTGATGGTTAAATGAGATAATAGATCAAATGCCTAGTATGGTGCCTGGCATGCAGCAAGAGCTCAATGAAAGTGATCAATATATTACCATTTCTCAACAAAAACTCTTCCTTTTCTTCTATTTTGCTATATATTGATTGTTCTAGCTGAAATCAGTATTCAAAAAATTGGGACAGAAAAATCAGGGTTTCTGTTTTCTTTTGCACCTTCTCTCCCTCTCACACACTATCCCTCCTTCCGCTCATTTGCCAGAGCTAAATACAGGTGGTCAGTGCTGGCCTGAGGGCTTACGGACCCTCCAGTTGCTAGCAGAGTGGAGTGTGAGGACACCTCCTCCCTTGAGGATGCCACCTCCAGGCTGGGTCTTGAATCTGTTTCTTCTTCCCCAGCCACACTGCCCGAGTTCAGGTCTCATGGCTGTTCCCTGGTCTCCCTGCCTCCTACCTCGCCCTATCTTGCCACCTGAGCAAACCTTCCCATATCTCACCTATACCACCCAATGGTGCCACTCTCTGATTAGAGCCTTCCATGGCTCCCTAGTGCCCTCAAGATGAGGTCTAAACTCATTAATCTGCTTGTTTAGGCCCTGTATAATCTGGCCTCCACCTGAATCCACCTTTGCAAAAATTATAATGGTGAGAAAATTATGACAGTAAAAGAGATCTGACCTAACCAACTCCGCCTTGCCTTTAATTTCCAAACTGCTCTTGATCATTCCTGGGTATGGACCAAGTTAACTTTGGGAGAAATTTAGTTTATAGTTTAAATCAAAGGTGTCCAATCTTTTGGCTTCCCTGGGCCGCATTGGAAGAAGAAGAATTGTCTTGGGCTACATATAAAATACATTAACACTAATAATAG
The DNA here is from genome assembly GCF_001698545.2 of Rhinopithecus bieti. Taxonomy (NCBI): domain Eukaryota; kingdom Metazoa; phylum Chordata; class Mammalia; order Primates; family Cercopithecidae; genus Rhinopithecus; species Rhinopithecus bieti. The sequence continues at coordinate 814,234 of NW_016819845.1, read as the reverse complement.
CCGATGAACTTAAACAAAAAATGCAAAGAAAAAAAAAACCCCTCACAATGTTGTAAGAAAGTTTACAAATTTGTATTGAGCAGTATTGAAAGCGGTTCTGGGCCACGTGTGGCCTGAGGGCTATGGGGTGGACAAGCTTGGTTTAAATGACAGTAGCCCTTCCCAAAAACTAAACCACTTTTGTAAAACTAATGAAAGGCCACTAGTTTAGGAGAATGAGAGGGGCCTGAATTCTCCTAAGGTGTAGACATCATTAAATGATTACCAGCCATTATTCCAGAGGTCACAAGATTTGCAACTTCCCCCCAATTACTCCAGTAAATAACATCACTATTGTAGAACCTAAGATTGGCCTTTTAAGATGTCTTTTCAGAGTTTTGCATTTCTGACAACTGGATGGCCCTACCTGGACCCCTGACTCTCCACTCACCTAGTCCTGAGGCCTCCACCCAGAAGTGGACTCAGTACACGAGGACCATTTTCCTCACTGCTATGATTGCATCCCCATCCAGTCAGCAGCACCCACACCCCAGCCTCCTTAACCGTCTTTAAAAAACCCTAGCCTCCAGATTTTTTGGGAGGCTGATGTGCGCAATAAAAAAACTCCGGTTTCCTGTTCAGCAGGCTCTGGATGTGTAAACTCTGTCTCTATTCCATTCCCCTGGGGAGCAGGCAAGATGAACCCACTGGGTGGTTACATACCTATCACTTACCAAACACCTATTCTGTGTCTTACACATGTTGGTGGTTCGATATACAAAATTGTTGGGTAGAAATCGATCATTCTCTCTCTCGCTCGCTCTTTTTTTTTTTTTTTTTTTAAAGAGAAAGGGCCTTGCTCTGTCATTCAGGCTGGAGTGCAGTGGTGTGATCACATAGCTCACTGTAACATCGGACTCCTGGGCTCAAGCAATCCTGCTGCCCCAGCCTCCCAAGCAGCTGGGACTGTGGATGGGAACTAACATACCCAGCTAATTTGTGTGTGTGTGTGTGTGTGTGTGTGTGTGTGTGTTTGTAGAGATGGGATCTTGCTACATTGTCCAGGCTGGTGTGATCACATAGCTCACTGTAACATCGGATTCCTGGGCTCAAGCAATCCTGCCGTTCCAGCCTCCCAAGCAGCTGGGACTATGGGTGGGAACCAACATACCCAGCTAATTTGTGTGTGTGTGTTTTTTTTTTTTTTTTTTTAGAGATGGGATCTTGCTACATTGCCCAGGCTGGTGTGATCACATAGCTCACTGTAACATCAAACTCCTGGGGCTCAAGCAATCCTGCTGCCCAAGCCTCCCAAGTAGCTGGGACTATGGGTGGGAACCAACATACCCAGCTAATCTGTGGGGGTTTTTTCGTAGAGATGGGATCTTGCTATGTTGCCCGGGCTGGTCCTGGACTCCTGGGCTCAAGCGATCCTCCCACCTCAGCCTCCCAAAGCATTGGACATTCTTCCATTTTATAAATGAGGACCCTGAGGTTCAGAGAGCTAAAGTAAGTCATCAGAGACCCCACAACTAGAAAGTACAGATGCAAGATTTAAATCCAAGTCTCTTGCTCCCAGGCTGGCTTTGTTTGCAGTGGTACTTTGGCTTTCTCACCAGGGGACGAAACCTCAGTTTAAAAAGGAAATAACCCCGGGAAAGGTAACACACTGATTTGAGCTCTTTTACACGTCATCTGCAGAGGTGAGTAAGAGGGTCTGAAAGGGGGCAGGGAAAGGGTAAAGGTTCAAAGAGCGGCCGGAGGTAAAATAGAAAGTGTGCGGGCTGACACTTTTCACCTAAGGCTGAGATCTGGGCTGGGGCTGGGCTAAACGTGGGGCAGGCAGTGGTGACGCAGCTAATGGGAGGGGCAGGGCGGGCCGGTGGTGAGGTCAGGGCTGAGCATGACATAAGCCGGGGATGGAGGAAGTGATTATGACCAGGAAATAAGCCTGCTGAAACCACCCTTGGACGGCTGGCAGAATATTCCTGGCATCAATTGACATTTAAAAAATAGTAGTAACTACATCTTAAAATTTTCTGTGCCATTCACAGTGGTTATTATTATTCCTGCTTTACAGAGAAGGAGATTGAGGCTCAAGACAGCCAAGGGGACTTGCTCAGGGCACCCGGCTAAGATGTGACAAAATCCAGAATGCATTACAGGCCTTCGTGATTCCTCAGGCCTCCCCTTCACTGTGCTTCACTATGTAGTCATCCTGATTCCTCCAAATGTGGCCGCACAATTTGGAGACCACACAAAGATCGTCAGGGTTCTGCTTGATAGAAAATACAGAATACAGAAGAGGCGAAAGGAGAAAGATGCTGGTAATCTTATCATCAGGTGGACACAGTACTAACCTCCCCTCTGTTCTGCCCTTCCACACCCCATGCTCTGGGCACCCAGGACATAATTCCCTGCTCAAATATCCCCAAATCTATTTCCAGGGCCTACCTAGGCCTCTTTCCACATCTGACCAAACAAGAGTAGACCTTGGGCTGAGGGATGACCAAAGGGCAGCTTTGGGGGTGATGGTGTGGGCAAGGCAAGTTCAGGCTGGGTTGTCCACACAGCTTCCCAGAGGCTGGATCAGGGGCAGGAAGGGAAGGGGTAGGCAGGGCTTGAGGACCTCCTTTTGTTCTGTTTCCTTGTGTCCTAAACTGAGAGTGACAGGCCTGGGTGGGGGTATGATGACTGTCTCTCTAAAACCAACATACCTCCAAGGAAGAAGTTGTTCAAAAGTGTGGCAAATGGTAAGCTAAAGCCCCTGAGCCTTCCCCACAAGTAACCCCTGTAAAGAGTTTTTTGTGAGTCTGAGCAGCCTCCCAGGGACCTCCTGAAGGACCACAGCAATCCAGTTTGGCCCTCAGCCCACTGTTTGTTTTGCCCATTTCTCAGTCTCTTAGCTTTGGAACCGTTAGGAAGAGCAAGGAGAAGCAAGGCGGCCAGAATGCAGTGGAGCTGGGAGGGGCGTTTGACAGACAGCTCAGGGTGGGGCGCCAGGGATGCAGTGGAGAGAGGAGCTTGGGGAAAAGAGAAGGGGCATTTAAGTGGAGTTTTCAGAAGCCCTAATGGGCCTTGTGTGGTGTTACGCCCTCCTCCATCTCTAGAGGAAACCAGCAGTAAAATCTACGTGACCGAGACATCAGGTTCTGGCAATATGGTGGACCTGAATATATATACTCATTATATGTATATTTCATAATAAAGAAAATACTTTTTAAAATCCACACGTTTGGCAATGCTATAGGGTTGAATTTGTGGTTTAGAAGGAGATGGACTCTGGTGGGATTGACCTCAGTTCAGTAGGAGAGCAGCTGAAGGAGCTAGTACCAAGTGGGTATTGAGCCTGCCTGCCTGCCTGCCTGCCTGCCTGCCTGCCTGCCTGCCTTCCTTCCTTCCTTCCTTCCTTCCTTCCTTCCTTCCTTCCTTCCTCCCTCCCTCCCTCTCTCCCTCCCTCCCTCCCTTCCTTCCTTCTTCCTCTCTCACTCCCTCTCTCTCTCTCTTCCTCCCTACCATCTACAGATTATCTGTCTATCATCTATCTATCTATCTATCTATCTATCTATCTATCTATCTATCTATCATCTATCTATGTATCTATCTATGTATCTATCTATCTATCTATCTTCTATTATAATCTATCACCTACTCACTTTTCATGCACAAAATGGATTATGCTGTTCTGCAACCTAATTTTTAAATTCAGTGCTATCTCTTGGACAGCTACATCAGCCCGTGATGATCTACGACATCCCTTCCAAAGTTGGCTGCATGTGTTAGGAAACATATTCTTGAAGGTTGAAGAGATTCTGTGTCCACATGTGGCTTCTGGGCTGGACAGGCCTGCAGTCAACCATTCAATCTTTTCAAAACACATTTGTCGGATTCTTGAAGTAACCTCCCACCTGGTCTCCTTGTCTTCCTGTGAGAGTTTATTCTTGGTAAGCACTCAGAGTGATTGTGTCTCTCTCCTGCTCACAACCCTCCAGGGATCCCCATATCACAAGTGCTCACAGGCCCTGCAGCATCCGCATCATCTTGGGGTCTTCACTCTAGTGTCATGTTCTCATTGACGTCTTCCCTGGCTGTCATGTTGAAAATGGCAACCCCTCTCCACCCAAGCGCCCTCCCCCATGCTCCCCTGCTTTATTTTCCCACCACACTCACCTGACATAGCCTATATCTTACGTGTTTGCTGTCTCCCAGCTCCCCTACACTCAGCCCAGAATGCCAGCTCCACAAGACAGATTTTTGTCTGCTGGTTTTGTTCTTTGTTTTTTAGGATTTTTTTTGTTTTGTTTTGTTTTGTTTTGTTTTTTTGTTTTTTTGAGTCAGGGTTTCACTCTGTCAACCAGGCTGGAGTGCTGTGTCATAATCATAGCTCTTTGCATCCTTGAACCTCCAAGGCTCAAGCGATCTACTTCAGTCTCCTGAGTAACTGGGTGGGACTACAGGTGCATGCCACCACACCTGGTTAATTTATAATCATAGCTCTTTGCACCCTTGAACCTCCAAGGCTCAAGAGATCCTCCTACCTCAGTCTCCTGAGTAGCTGGGACTATAGGTGCATGCCACCACACTTGCCTAATTTTTGTATTTTGTTTAGAGACAGGGTTTCGTTACATTGCCCAGGCTGGTTTTGAACTCCTGGGCTCAAGCAATCTTCCTGCTTCAGCCCCCCAAAGTGCTGGGATTACAGGTGTGAGCCACTGCACCCAGACCGTCTGCTGTTTGTAAGTCTCGGTTATCTCCAGAACCTAGAACAAGCCTGGCACATCAGGAGTGGCTCACTGGATATTTGTTGAAGTGAATTGAATCTAGAAGCTGATTTCTGCAGGCGTGTTGCCTCTTGGCTTGTTATAGAGGAAGAAGAACTTCCCATCATTAAACCATCTACCTCTGACTCTTCTGGTTCTAAGTTGGATTGTTCCCCCTTATTACCATTCTCCCAATTTCTCTCACATTTCATCATATTGAGAGCAGTTAACAGTTGGAATGCTCACCATCTCATTGGATCCCCACGTAATATGGTAGAAGAAGAAATGATTATTGTTAAGCTCTATACTGTTACTCCCTGCTTAAAACTCTCCAAATGAAGGACATCCTGCTAAGTGAAATAAGCCAGGCACAGAAGGATAAATTCTGTGTTCTTACTCAAAAGCCGGAGCTAATAAAGCTGATTCCATAGAGGTGGAGAGTAGAATACTGGTTACCAGAGGCTGGGAAGAGAAGCGGGTAAGGAGGGTTAGGTTAATGGGTACAAATGGTTAGATAGAATAAACAAGTTCTGATGTTCTATGGCACAGCAGGGTGACTATAATTAACAGTAATTTATTATTTATTTTGAAGCAGCTAGAAGAGAAGATTTTGAAAATTCCTGGTACAAAGAAATAATAACTGTTTGAGATGATGGATATGCCAGTTACCCTGATTTAATCATTACACGTTGTCTGCATATATTGAAATATCAAGTGTACCCCATAAATATGTACAATTATATATTAATACCAATGAAAAGTTTTTAATGAAAATATTAGAAAGATCACAAAAAAGTCATCTTAATAGGTCACAAATGAATTTAAAAGTAAAACCTCTCCAAATGGGTCACCAACTCACTTAAATGAAAACCGGGTACTCTAGCCAGGCACAGTGGTGTGTGGCTGTAGTCCCAGCTACTCGGGAGGCTGAGGTGGGAGGATTGCTTGAGCCCGGGAGTTTGAGTCAAGCCTGGGCAACCAAGCAAGATCCTGTCTCCACAAAAATTTTTTTTGAAAAGGTACTTTATCAAGGCCCCTGTTCCCAACAGTGCTCCAGGTGCACTGGCCTCCTTCCACATCCCCAGGCTGCTGACACTTGCTGTACCATCTACCTGGAATATGTCTCTATTAGCTTTCTAAGGTTGGCATAACAAAATCCCATAGACTGGATAGTGTGTGATAGTGAAACAACAAAAGTTTATTCCTCACAGTTCTGGAGGCTGGAAGTCCAAGATGAAAGTGCCAGTAGGTTTGGTCTCTCCTTGGCTTGCAGATAACCATTTTCTCACTGTGTCCTCTTAGAGTCTTTTCTTTGTGCTCACGCATCCTTGGTGTCTGTCCTAATCTCTTCTTCTTATGAGGACACCAGTCATTGGATTAGGGCCCACCGTAACGACTCGTTCTAACTTAACTGCCTCTTTAAAGGCCTTATCTCCAAATACATTCACATGCTGAAGTACTGGGAGTTAGGGCTTACACATATGAATTTTGAGGGGGTAACAATTCAGTCTATAACACTGTCCCAAGTCTTCAAAAGCCTGGTTCTAGCTGGGCATGGTGGCTTACACTTGTAATCCCAACACTTAGGGAGGCTGGGGTGTGAGGATTGCTTGAGCCCAGGATTTTGATACTAGCCTGGGCAACAAAATGAGACCCTGTGCCTACACAAAAACATAAAACAAACAAACAAACAAAATAAAACAAAATAAAAGTCTGATTCCTTACTCCTCATGATCTAGATATTAGCCTCAGGTGACTTCGCTTCCTGGAAGTCTTCCCTGGTTATCCCCATCCCATCAGTCCCTCTGTACCATAAGGACCTGCTGATATTTTCCTTTATGTACAATCTATTGTTACTACATTTGCCTATCTGCCTACTTGTTTATTGTCTGTCTCTCCTAGTGGTATCTTGGCAAATGTTTAGCAATCAGCTTTTGGGGGCAGGATGGTTGTGGGTAGCGGGGAGGCTGCCTTATAGCGTCTGCCAATTTCTGTGGTGCAAACATACCCACTGTGGCCAATTTCAAGCTACCAATGTGACGTCACATGGCTATCCAAATTCCTGAAAATCTAAAACAACCTATTCTTGTGTTCTTGTGAGCAGGTGCAATCTGGCTCCAACTCTCCCACTACCAGGTAGACTCCCCTGAGGGAGGGGGCCTTGCCTTCTTTGTAGTCAAGTCTCTAAGGTCTAGAATATTTCCTAGGGCAGAAATATGGCTCAACAATTCATTGAATTCATTCTTGAATTCATTCTTGAATGAATAAGTTAAATTCTTAATCCCACTCTGAAGACCTTCCACGAGTTTGCCCTTTTGGCCACCCTCATCTCTTTGCTGGCCCTTTGGCTGCCTGGGCCCCTTTACCTCCTAGATGTTGTGGTGCACCCCTGGCTATGTCCAGGTTCCCCAAAGGCCACATGTCCTTTCACTCCTCTCTGCCCAGACAGCCCTGAACCTGGATAACTTCTATTAGCCTTTCAGATGTAGCTGATGGCAGGCAATGTTTTTCTTAGCCCTGTAGGGTGACACAACCCCTGGGCTCACCAATTCCCTCTGCCCCTGATCATGGTGGCTGCTTCTTCCTCTGCCTCCCTTGGGGCTCCTGACCCAAGTTCCTGGTGCACAGCAGGGCTTATGTGAGTGAGTGAAGGCATATGGCAGAATATCAGCTATGGGGCAGGGGTAGAGTCGGTGGGGTGGGGAGGACTCACCTACGGCACAATTTGATCAAAGCCTGCACTTGCCCTGAAAGAATGAAGAAATTCTCCATTCATGAAAGTATGAAGAAACTGATGAGCAATTAAATGCCTGAGCCCAGAGTAATGATGATTAAGGAATGTTGGAAAAGGCATGATTACAAGGCTCTGACAGCATTTGAAAGTTCTAAGTTCCAGTGAGTTCAGGAGAGTGCTTTGGGTGGGTGGGGCCTGACTGTTATCAGAAGATGCCAGGCCCCTCGTTCCTGATCCATTAGATCACCAAGAGCTGAGAGTAAGGCGAGGTGTCACCATTGGTGCCCCACCTTACCTCACTGCCTCTTTTTTTTTTTTTTTTTGAGATGGAGTCTCGCTCTGTCACCCAAGCTGGAGCTCAGTGGCACGATCTTGGCTCACTGCAACCTCTGCCTCCCGGGTTCAAATGATTCTCCGGCTCAGCCTTCCGAATAGCTGGGATTACAGATGTGTGCCACCACACCTGGCTAAATTTTTTACATTTTATTTTTAGTAGAGAGGGAGTTTCATCATGTTGGCCAGGATGGTTTTGAACTCCTGATCTCAAGTGTTCCACTCACCTCGACCTCCCAAAGTGCTGGGATTATAGGTGTAAGTCACTGTGCTGGCACCTCACTGCCTTTTGAGAAGTAATTTGACCTGAAGGATGAGAAGGACCATGGGAAGATGTGGGGAAGGGGGTTCTTGCTGGTGGGTTCTTCAGGCAGGAGAGTGTGTTCCGTAAAATAGGATAATAATAAGGATTGCCTCCTACAGTGACAGAGAGGATGAAATGAGATATCACCAGCACAGTGCTTGGGACAGAGCTCACTTTACGGTAAGCACTGAATGCAGGAGGACAGTGTTCACATGCATTTGTGCACCAGAATGTCACCTTCCTGAGGCAGGGCCTCTGTATCTGTCCCAGCTATATTTCCGGAGCCTAGAAACAGTGCCTGGAACCTGGTTGGCACTCAATACATGCTTGTTGAAGGCATGAGTGGGCCAATTACATAACCATCTTCTGGTAACAAACCCAGGGAGAACGCTCCAGTACCCCGGCGCTTGGTTCCCACCGCTCAGTGCCGCAATCTGCTTATTTCCCCACTCGCCCTGCGCAGTCCTGGCAGGCAGTGACCGCATGCAGCTGATGACTCGGTACTTCTCTAAATGCTGCCTGGGGCTGGCGGAATCTCCAGGGCCCGGCTCATCGGGGTGAGCTGATGACTTGGGGCCCAGTGCGGCCCACTTTCCTGTTAGCTGAACCCGGGTCAGCGGGCTGGCTCAACCTTCAGGTTCTGTCTGGGGAAGGGAACAGAACATTCGGCCCCAGGCAGGAAAGACGTTGCACAGGCCCCTGAGAAGCAGGAAACAAGCCCTGGCCTGTCCCACTCCACTGCCTCTCTTTGTTTGGAGCTCACTTCTCTCCTCCCTCTGACCCTGAGGCTGCCCTCATCCTGGAAGATGATGAGGCTGTCACAAGGAATATAGGCTTAGAGCTGGGGGCAAATTGATGGACGATCTAACAATAGCAACCTGTCAGACCCATGCTCAATCACTTAACTGAGCACTTGCTTGGTATCTGGTCCTATGCTAAATGAAAAGGCTTGATTTCACTTACTCTAAACAGACACCCAACTGCTTCCCAAATACTCTGTTCTTTGATGCCGCTGGGCCTTCACCTGGGTTGTTCTTGTTTAAAATGCCCTTCCGGGTAAATACTCATCCTTCGGCACCCAGCTCCTCTATCACCTCCTCTCAAAAGCCTTCCCCAGCTCACCCAAGACAGTAAAACCATAGTCTCTCCTGGGACCCCCAACATTTGGGCTTGCGCATCTGTCTCTCACTGCGCTGTGGACCCTCCAAAGCCCAGGCGGGGCCCCATTCTCCTCCTGATCCTGGGGGTCCTTCTCCACGCCCAGCACACAACAGGGGCACTGCAGATGTTGGCTTCTCCCTTCCCAGTCCCCGGCCACTTCCTCTCCATCTGTCGTACGCCCTTCATCCATTTGTCTGCTTATCATATTTTTGTTTACTAAGAACAATGCTCATCATCATGGTATAGTTATTTGTAAATGTAAGTCGAATGATACAGATGAATCAATGAGCTTCTGGCAGAACACCAGACTGGAGGTGTTCAATTAGTTGCCTATAGAATCCATGGTCACTTCCAGCAAGAAATCATTAGAAGAGGTAGAGAAGGAGAGGATGAGGCCAGGACAAGGAGCAGAATGGGAGAAGGTGCTGGAACTAACATTTTCTGAGCTATATGTGTCAGGCATGTTTTGTTTATTTCTCACCAGAATCCTGTGATGTGGATATTATGATCCGCCTTCTTATGGATGGAAAATGAAGGCACAGAGAGGTGAGGCGACTTGCCCAGCATCACACAGCAAGTGAGTGGCAGAGCTGGGGTTTGAGCCCCATCTACCAAGCTCCACCAGTTGGACAGGGAAGGTGGAGTGTGCCTGTCGCAGGAGAGCGCGCAGAGAAGCAAGGCAAGACTGCAAGACACTGCCAGGAGAATGAATGGGTTAGACGCAGACCCCGGGCTGCGCCGTCCCTGCCTTCCAGATGTTCTCTGTCATGGCTCCGCCCCAGACTCCTCCAACACGCTTAACCACTTTCCCTGGAGACCACTCTGCATTTCAAGGAGCTTTTTTCTAATATTGACCCAATCTAAACACTTCCCTTTCACTCGCTGGACCAAGGTTTGGGTTACCTTGACCCCTCAGGATTGCACAACTCCCACTGAAAGCTTCAGGAACCCACAACTTCTCAATAATGCTGAACTGGGGGAAATTTCCCAGTAATGACCTCCTCCGCCTGACTAATGCTTCTTAGTTCAGCAATGCAATGTCCTATTTTTAAGGAACCCAGTCATTTGGTTTAGATTCTTTATTTGTTTTATTTTAATGACCTTCTGAATCATTCATTTTTCTACTTTTGAACTGATTCACTCTTCGCCACTTCCTTGTATAGAAATCCAACCCCTCCTTTAGGGCTCAGCACCAACACCCACCTTCTCCCGAAAATTATCCTCATACCACCCTCTCTCCAGGAAGAAGTATTCCCTCCCTCCCCCATTTCTGTGCCGTTCATCTGGTATTATATTGTCATGATCATTATCATAATGATGATAATAGTAATAATAACGATATGCCAGCTATTTGGGTCATTGCTTTTCATTTATATCATGACCCCAGGAAGAAAGTGAGTATTATTTACATTTTCCAGAAAATGAAACTAAGCCTCAGGGAGTTTATACCTTTTGCTCAAGGTCACACAAAGTAAGTGATGCAGCTGAGGTGCTAGCCAGCGGAACCTGACTCTGAAGAGAGTGTCTTGAAAGGCGGCTGTTTGCATGGGGTGCCTGGCACTATGACTGGGGCTTGGGGTGATTGCGCTTGCAATATGGATGACAGACAAGACAGAATTTGAGGAGACTGGGGCTTGGGGTGATGATGGTTTTGATGTCTGTCACCCCCCGCTGGAGAGTGTGAGCTCCACGAAGCGTTGTGTTTCCTGTTGCACTGTATGTAATCAATATCTGGGAGCAAATAGCTGATGTTCCATGGGCATCGACCCATGGCTGGAGGACTTCCTGTCCTTTCTATAGTGGTAGCAGCTGGAAGCCTTACATGGTTTTGCATTTCTTACAACATCAACTGCTTGGTAGCAATCTTGATCAATGCTCATTGAATGAAGGAAGTAAGGGACAGGCATGGGCTTGGGGGCTTCCAGTGAGCTTATTTTCTAGCTGAAAACATTCGGTAGGAAGTTTTCTAGAATGATCTCTATCGCTTAGGTTGAATACTGTCAGATAAGACCTCCTCATCACTTTTTTCAAGTTAAAGTAACAAAATTTGATAGACTAAGGGTTCAATTGAGTTTATGCAACACGCATTTATGGATATCTACTGTGGGCCAGGCCCTGCACTCAAAGACCAGTGCTGGAGACAGCTGTGTGAGCAAGCAGCCAGGCAGAGGGCCTTTGGGTGTCCACCCTCGCTCTCACTCCTTCGGGGAGGCAAGCTCCCCAGTGCCCTGAGAACAGGCAGAGTTGGAACCTCGGAAACAGGGGGAGAGAGGGGACAATGGCCCTGTCTGGTCAAAGAAGACCAAGCAGTAAAGATCTCAACCTCGTCTGGGCACGGTGGCTCACGCCTATAATCCCAACACTTTGGGAGGCTGAGGAGGGCAGATCACAAGGTCAGGAGTTCGAGTCCAGCCTGGCTAACATGGTGAAACCCTGTCTCTACCAAAAATACAAAAATTAGCCGGGCATGGTGGTGTACGCCTGTAGTTCCAGCTACTCGGGAGGCTGAGGCAGGAGAATGGCTTGAACCCGGGAGGCGGAGCTTGCAGTGAGCCGAGATCGCGCCACTGTACTCCAGCCTGGGTGACAGAGCGAGACTCTATCTCAAAAAAAAAAAAAAAAAAAAAAAAAGATCTCAACCTCCCAGCAGTCCCTGAGAAAGGAAACCAAGCAGCAGTGGGAGGCCTGGAGGCTGGCTCATCTCTCGTGGGGCATGAAGAGGGCAGGCCTTCGCCATGAAGGGGTCACAGAAGAATTTGATGAGGTGGAACAGGTCTAGGAAGGATAATAAAAATGAGAGACCAGTTGGAGGTGGCACATGGAGACAAAGAGGTCCCCTTATCCCTCAATTTCATGCTTTTCTCCTCGAATTCTGTCTTGTTTGTCATCCATATTGTTAGCCCTGCTTTCTTTTTGTTTTTTCCTGATCCTCCTGTACCCAGCCTTTCACTTGGAACCTCGAAGGGATGCTTTGTCTCTGGGAGGGCTTCTGTTCCCAGCATCTCATTGGCTTTTTGGTTTGGGAGCCCAAATTGCAAGCTTCACCTTTTGACAGGAGTGGTCTCTCGGGGAAGCAGAGAGCCCAGTGGTTAAACCTGGCCTCTTGGAGCCGAGCTGCCTGGGCTGGAGGGTCACCTGACAATCTGCTGACATCTGTGGGGCGGCAATATTCACCCAGCACTTCCTCTCCTGTTTCCACCCTAAGGACAAGGGAGAGCATCCCCCTTTGGCAGGCCACATGACAAGAACATTCCATTGGCATGCAAGGGACCCCCACATTTGGGGTGAGCAATTGGCTCTCTTTAACTCAAGAGCATCTTGACTGCTGGATTTGGCCAGAAGGGCAGGGATCCCTGCCCTGCTTCTTCTCGTGTGCAAGGAGAGACTCAGAAACGCTGGTGAAGTAATAGTAATAGCAGTAATAGTACTAGCAGCAAACACTTACTTGGAGTTCACTGTGGGCCCAGCACTGTGCCATGCATGGCCTTTCGTCTTGTTTGCATTTCTCTATATTGGGATTAAGAGAATGGACTCTGAAGCCAGACAGCCTGGCTGTGAATCTCAGCTGTGCCACTTACTGGTTCGGGCAAGCTACTTTACCACTCTGGGCCTCAGTTTCTTCACCTATAAAATGGGGTGAATAATAACACCTGATAATAGATCCTTTACACATATTAAATGGCATATAAATATTACTACTCCATTTCAAAAAATCTAATATCAGCTTTCTCTTTCCTTAGCTTATGAAAGGTAAATATTTAAAAGAGAAAGCTGATAGAGAGAATGGTTCAGTTTTCAGAGCTTCAGGCAAAAGGGAAGGGACTTTTGCAAGAAGGAAGACATCAGAGTGGATCATTGTGGTCTGCATTTCCAAATGGGGAAACAGAGGCTCGGAGAGGGTGAATTAGTTGCCTGAAATCACACGGCCAACAAGCAATAGAGAAGGATTTGAACTCAGACCTATCCGATGTCACAGCTCATGTCTTTGATTCCGATGCTATATAGCCAGTCCTGGTGGCCATGGAAAGATCGGGCTCCTGGCCGCACATTGAAAATGGAAATATGAGTCACTGGCCATCCCTAGGGGAAGCTGGGGAGTGAGAAGAGCTCAACTATGGGGCAGAATGTTCTGCCAGATGCTGGAGAATGGCTGCCAGCACCAGTCAGTCTCCTTCACGCTGAGGAAAGGGAGGAGGAGAGAGCATGGAGGAACAGGGGTCGCAATCCATCGGAGCGCAGCCTGGAATGGGGCCACGACTTGGTGGGTGATGTCAGGCTCACACATCTGGCCTCTGGAATGCTGAGGCCTTGGAGGACGGGCCCAAGTTTCTGCTTCTCCATGCAGCAGGTTCCTCCTCTGAAATAACCCAGGCTGTTTTGTCGAGAAAAATCTCTGGCTTTCTAGGCTCTCCTAGACCAACGCAGATGATGATGTGTGAAATGTGCCTTCAGTGCCTGCTGATGAAGAGTAGGTCTCTGTAGAGAAAGCATCAAAAGAACAAAGGTTTGGGGTCAGCCACTCTGGGATGGATTCCTGGCTGTGTGAGCCAGGCCAGTCCCTTGGTTTTCTTTTCTTTTCTTTTCTTTTTTTTTGAGACGGAGTCTCACTCTGTTGCCAGGCTGGAGTGCAGTGGTGTAATCCCGGCTCACTGCAACCTCCACTTCCTAGGTTCAAGCGATTCTCCTGCCTTGGCCTTCCAAGTAGCTGGCATTACGGGTGCCCGCCACCACACCTTGCTAATTTCGTATTTTTAGTAGAGACGGGGTTTCGCCATGTTGGCCAGGCCGGTCTCGAACTCCTAACCTCAGATGATCAGCCTGCCTCGACCTTCCAAAGTGCTGGGATTACAGGGGTGAGCCACTGCACCCAGTCACCTTTGTTTTCTTGTCTGTGAAATGAGGCTCCTCTTCCTCTTACGCAGGGTCTGGAGAAGAGATGGCGTGTAGAACACCTGGCACCAGCTAGATGTCCTGTCAATGCTTGCTGACTACCTGTCTGAATCCATGGGCAAATGAGTGGGTGTGATGTAAGGCGTCCCAAAGTACTAGCGTGCCTGGGTAGGGGGCTACCCCCTTGCTGACTGGCCTTGTTTGAGATATCGTGCCTGACCTCCCTCTTCTGGGTCCAGTTACCACTTTTCTCCAAGGAGAACAAGGTCTTATCTGGCCTCTTGAGCGAGGAGAAGCTCAGCCTTTTTGCTCCTGTTCATGCCCATTGATGGGGCCTCACCTAAGATCTGATGCTTGCAGTGGTTCTACCCGGGAAAGTTGGGGACTGGCCGGTGTGACTTAATGAGATCAGTGATTCATTTTGGTCCCAAAAGGAACAAAAGCCCAGGTCTTCCCAAGGCCCCTCTGCTGTAGCTGGCCTGGTCCCTCCGTCAGGGAATGAGTCACCATCTTTCTCTTCGGTGCTCCTATTTTCACTTTGCCTGGGCCTTCGGAAAGCAAACAGCAGCTTCCTCTTTTCTTTGCTCTTGGGGGTAAAAGGTGATAGATAATAGAGGCCTGAAAAGAGCAAGTAAGTCGGCCTTCCGTGGCGGCTGCTGGAAGGACAAGGCTTCTCCATGAGGGACCTTTGACCCAGTGATCTCTCACGTGGTTCCGTGATCTCTCACGTGGACCTTTGAACCACGCATCTCTCACGTGACCTTTTCCTCTGCCTGGCTGAAGGCAGGGCCTGCAGGCTGAAGTCCAAATTCCTTACCCAGAAGTGGAAAAACAACCCACCCTCTCCAGTCTTCTGGAATTTTAAAAAGCATCCTTGATAATATTATCTGCCTGGGGCACCACTCAATGATTCCCGGCTTGGATAAACCATTCGACCTCAATTTCCTCATCTGCAAAACGAAGATCCTCATCCCGAGCCAGCAAATTGTCACAGGCCACAAAGAAGATAATGTGGGTGCAGCACAGAGCAGATGACCCATGTGGGATGAAGACCCTGCTTGGGTTTCAGGGAGGAAGGAGCAGTGGAGAGTGTATGGCCTTCCATGATCTGCGCCTTTCTTCCCTAGAGCTCAAGTTTATCTGGAGGTCAGACCTCTGGCCAAAGGCTAGACCCTTGGTTACCTGGAGTTCACTGTAGGCCCAGAGTAACTGAACAGGAATTCTGAGGAGGAACTGGGAGTCACAAAGCCCAGGCACATTTCTTTGAAGCCTCAGCTGAGACCATTGGCATCAAAGAAGATAGAGAGTAAAGGCAGAATGTCCTCAGAGGCCATCATCTCAAACAGTGGGATGTGGGCTGAGTCACTTCCCCTCTCTGGGCAGCGGGTTTTGGTTTTTCTTTAATCAGTAAATGGGAGATGAAAATTCCTCCCTCACAGAGCAGTGGGATTTGGGCATGGTTTGGTGATTACGTCCAAATTGGCAGAATGAGGGCATCTCATCATGTGGAACCTGCTTTGCTCATCCTTATGGCAGGGATGATCATAATTCCTCCCCAGAAGGGAGTTGTAATGATTAGGTAAGACGCTCGTGCCACGCGCTCATGGCTGGTGGATCCAAGCATGCAGTAACTGATAGCTACCGTGATACAAACCACCAAGTTCAGTCTCTGGCATGTAACAGGTGTTCAATAAATGCTCATTACTGTTGAGGATAACGATGCTATTAATGGAAGACACAAAAATAGAATAACGGAGTCTGTGCCATCAAAGAGGCAGTGGAGATCACAATCTTATTTTAGATCATCCCCTACCTTACCACGAGAATGTGGAGGCCCCGAGGGGAGAGATGCCCCGCCCCAGGCTGCTGCAAACTACAGGCAGAGCCAGGATGGAAGCCCTGCTCCACTCCCCAGGGCTCTTGGCTGACCCCACTTCACCCAGCAGACTGGGGCCATTTAGAGTAAGGAGGCTCATGGGCCTCAGTGCCCCCACCCCCGGGAATTGCTGGGTGCCCAGGACAGGAATGAAGGGGCTTCAGAAGGACTGGAGTCATCTGGAAAGATCCAGAGGGAATTAACTGTAGCAGCAGAGGCCAAATGCAATGACTTATGCCTGTAATCCCAGCACTTTGGGAGCCCAAGGTGGGAGGATTGCTTGAGGCCAGGACCATCCTGGGCAACATAGTGAGATCCTGTCTCTGCAAAAGACCAAAAAACCAAAAACATTAGCCAGGCATGGTGGTGCATATCTGTAGTCCCAGCTACTTGGGAGGCTGAGGCGGGAGGATTGTTTGAGCCCAGAAGTTTAAGGATGGAGTGAACTAGGATTGCCACTGCCCTCCAGCCTTGGTGACAAGAGTAAGGCCCTGTCTAATAAATAAATAAATAAAAATTAAAAAAACAGCAGCAGCAGGGAAGAGCTGATGCCCTTCAGAAAGCTCTGCCCCAGTGAGTCGTGGTAACAGCTCCTCTTTGGCAGTGTGGCTCTCTGGGACCGCACATGCATATACAGGCATGTGCATGGCTTGGAGCCAATGATGGTGGAGGGCAACAATGGCCACCATCGGGTGAGTGCTGACTATACTCTGGGCCATGCCAAGTGCATACATCTCACTAATCCTCATGGCAACCCTATGGGGTCAGCACTCCAGGACCCAGCAAACTGAAGCACAGAGAGGCTAAGGCACTTTCCCAAGGCCCCACATTTGGTCCCTGGTAAAGCTGGGATTTAAACCTGGACAGTGTGGCCCAAAGCCCATGACCCTTCACACAAGCCTGCTACCCTAATAAATCACGCCTGTGCCACCCTCCTCACTGATTCTCATGGTTTCCACCTCTGTGACCTCAAGCTTTCCTTGAGGGCAGCCCTGTGAGGGTCCAAGGGTCCTGCCCCCTGCGCCCAGCGCCAAGTAGGGTCTCACTTGCGCAGCAGGTATTTCCAAGCCCTACCACATGCCAGCGCCTGAACCAGGGAAGATCAGCTTGGTGCTGGCAATCATGGGGCAGAAATCAACCTGTCCACAGTCTGTCCTCTCTTGGGCACTGGAGGTGGGCAGGGTGACCTCAGTTGGAGTGCCCAGCCAGGTGAGGGGCATGGCTGGGGTCAAAAGCCAGGCATCCTGGTCCCTGCCAAGTGCCTGCTGGGCACCTTGGCCAGTCCCTGCCCCTCACTGGGCCTTGCTTTTCCCTATCAGGATGAAGCAGCTGGGTGTGGGTGGGGGTGGTCCTGGCAGGCTCTTTGAGCTGGCCAAGGCAGTGGGGCTAGGACCTGCCTGAGGCCCCTGACCTGGCTGGCATCAGCCTTGGGCTCTGGTCTGAGAATCCACCGGGCAGCCCTCAGCGGGTTCTTCTGGGCCAGAGCAGGCAGCCTGCTCCCAGGCTGGCCCCATTCGAGTCTCAGGCCGTGCCTCGGATCCTTGGTTGGCCCCATCACACGCTGGCTCACAAGGTGACATCAAATATCCCTACGAGTCCCTCCTCTGAGCTGAGGCCCTCACACCTTCATCCTGACCTAGGAAAGTTCTCCTTCTGTCTGTGAACTCAGGAAGTTCAATGGCAGCAGAACGTATCCGAAGACACTGGGTCTGCTCTTCAAAGTCCCTTTGCAGACACTTCCCCATTTCCAATTAAAAATGGCAGGTACCATTTATTAAGCATTGCAGGTGTAAGGGGACTTTATACGCCCCTCTTGCCCTTGAATCCTCACAATCCCCTTTGTGGTACTATTACTATGATTGTATTTTACAGATAAGGAGACGGAGGTTCCAAGAGGCAGAAGCAATCAGGCAGTAACAGAGTGGAGAAGTGAGAGAGCTGGCAAACAGTGGGGATGGGGGGACGGAGGGGAGTACTCACTCCAGAGCCCAGGGAATTTCTGTTGCTGTCTTGCCATTCAGAGTACCGACTCTGCACCAGGCATCCTGCTAGATGCTGGTGCTAGGATCCACAGTGAATGGGCCAGGCCTGACCCCTGTGTGAGCCACAGTCTACCAGAAGCCCCTAAAGTGCTAAGAATACTAATCAGAGGCCAATGAGACTTCTTTTTGCCTCTACTCAACTACCCCCAGCTCTACCACCTGCCAGCCGCGTGACCTTGGACGGTTACCTTCCCTCTCTGTGCTTTAGTCCCGTGAAAATAAAAATGACAGAAATATTAATTTCCACCTCACTGGGTGATTGCAAGGAATGAATAGGAAATGCACGTCAATCAGTAATACCAGTGCCTGGCCCAGAGAAGGTGCTCTGTGCCCCATCTAGGTCTGTCTTTGTTCCAGCTGCAAGCATGCTCTACCAGGCTGCTGTCATTGCCAACTCCATTTGACAGCTGAAGAAACTCAGGCTCTGAAGGGTGAAGTGGCTCATCGAAGGCATAGGCTAAGAGGTGAAGCTGAAATAGAGCCCTCCAGGGTCCCAGATGCATGCTTGCTTTCCCTGGAACCCCTGGGCATCTGTACACCTGTGACTCTTCCCTCTGGGTTCTGAGTCACCTCAGAAGGAGTGGGAGGTGAGGGGTTAAGCAGGCTGCTTGGCACTGAAGCAGAAATCTCAGGAAGTACTGGGCTGAGAGTACTTCTAAGAAAGAGGGAGGCAGAAAAGGACATACTCCTCCTGGCCTCCGTGGGCAGAGGTCAGCCTGGCTCCTGGCCCAGAGGCTTGCCCTCGAGGGGCCCCCCGCCTACAGCCCAGCTTGGCTCAGCATACAAATGAAGTATTTGATGCCCCATGGTGGACCTCCTCCTTCCAGATTCTTCTCCAGGCCTGCCTCTCCTGGCCTTCCTGGGTAGATGCCTAAGGCTGAGGCCTGGGGCAAGATGACCAGGGCTGGGAAGAAAGCCCTCAGCCCCCTCCACCATTCAGGCGCTCTGAAAGCACTGTGAGGCCTGCACGTCAGGGTCAGGCGACTTGGCTCTGCTCCTTTTGCAGGGAGGGCCCTGGTCATGTGACCAAATGGCTCAGCCCCATAGTTCTTGTCCATAAACAGGAGAAATAATAGTATTGCCTCCCAGGATTGGGGGAGGCCTTCATTTCTCTAAGTTCCTGGCCTGGCAGGTGCTACGCTTCTGGTTGGGGAAGCACTTGCTGGGACCCTGCTCCAACAGGCTTAGGGCTGGAGTGGGGATTTCCCACTGCTTTCCCATGCTTCAGTTTTCCAGGGGGTCTTCCTTAGGCTGTAGAGTTACCTGGCTCCTGCTCTGTGTCTAGCCAGGAGAGCCCGAGGCAGAGTCCCAGGACGGTGTGGGAGGGGAACCGAGCCTCAGGATGCCAGGAATTTCAGAGTCCTAAAATTCAGGAGCTTGTGTGGCTTAGGACCAGCACTGAGGGACCCTGAGCCTGGCCTTGGTGTCCCTATCAGCAGCCCAAGGACCCTGATCTGGCCCTCACAGAGCGCCACATGTCTTTTACCCTAGATAACAGCCCTTGGAGCGTTCTCCGTACCCAGTGCCTGGAGTTTTCTCTGGAACACCCAGAGGCGGGGCCTGGTGGCTGTGTCAGTGTGAGCTCACTAGAATGACTTGTCTCCATGACCTTGATCTAGTGGAGTACCAAGGCTAGCTGACTCAGGAACCCAGGACCACCCCAACCCCAACCCCACCAGTGCCACCAGCCCCCAGGGCCTCCCCAGCTTTTCTGTTACCACAACCCACGGCGGGATCCAGGCTGCTTAGGGACTCTTGAAGGGGTTTTGGAGGGCTCAGCAGCTCAGCCCTGTGCGCTTCAGCTCACAGATTCAGCCCCCGCTGAAGTGTTTCCTTTCCATGGCTATTTATGAGCATTTCCTGTCCCTTGAATAGGGAAAGAAAAAGGAAGCAAAAGAAACTGACCTGTGGGTCCTTGAACAGCTGGCAAATCCTCTCCATTATCATTGATTTTAAAAAGCATACAAGTGGCTGGGAGTGGTGGCTCATGCCTTTAATTCCAGCACTTTGGGAGGTCGAGGTGGGCAGATCACCTGAGGTCGGGTGTTCGAGACCAGCCTAACCAACATGAAGAAACCCCGTCTCTACTACAAATACGAAATTAGCGGGGCATGGTGGCGCATGCCTGTAATCCCAGCTACTTGGGAGGCTGAGGCAGGAGAATCGCTTGAACTCAGGAGGCGGAGGTTGCAGTGAGCCAGCAGTGTCCAGTCTACACTCCAGCCTGGACAATAAACGTGAAACTCTGTCTCAAAAAAAAAAAAAAGCATACAAGCTTGGAGTAAAGAATGCCAAAGCTGGACAGCATAAGCATGGAAAAGTGCAAGTCTAATAACAGGAAGGAATCCATGCTGATACTTCAACCCTCCAGTGAACATATGCTGAGCACCTACTATTTGCCAACCACCGTGCAGATTCCTTGACTTGCTATTTTCACTCCATAATGTATGCTGGGCATGAAAGATAACCCTTTAAGTCAGTAGTTTGCAGCCCTGAGACTGTACATTGGGATCGTTGTGAAGATGTTTACAGTCCCCATGCCCAGGCCTCCCGCAGGTGAGTGACATCAGAAGTCTGGAGGTGGGACCCAGGTGGCAGGAATCATGAAAGGTCTTAGGTGAGGAGCCTGGGCTGGAGTATTGCTCTGGGCTTCTCCTGGCCGCTAGGGTCGGAGCCGGCCCTCCACGTGGTGTGTGAGGTGAAAACTGTGTCCTTGCATCTGAATCTCACTGTGCTGCTTTCTGCCTGGGAAAATGGGGGGAGAGAAGTCAAGGAAATATTCCTTTATTTTAATCATAATGGCATAGTCTCTCTCTTTCTCCATGGGAAGATTGTGACAGCTTGTCTTAGGAAGACCTTACCTAGGTCATTACTGAGTAGGTTAGCCCCGGTGTCACCTCTTCTGTTCATTTCTACAGGAAGAATTTCATCAACGCTTAGCTCATTCTGGAATTTGTTATTCTGACAATTTGGCAGTTCAGTTTACTAATGTATTATGTGTGCTTCCATGTGTGTGTCTGTGTGTGTGTATGAATGTGTGTGTCTGTGTCTGTGTGTGTCTCTGTATGCCTTTCTGTGTGTCTGTATAACTGTGTGTCTCTGTGTATGTATGTGTGTGTCTGTATGTCTGTGTGTCTGTGTGTCTCTAGAGGTCTCCCTGGATATCTGTGTGTCTCTGTGTGTCTCTAGATGTCTCTCTGTGTATCTGTGTGTGTCTGTGTGTGTGTGTAATGGTATGCGATGTTCTGTATGTCTCTGTGAATGTCTGTGCTGTGATTTGTATTGCGATTTCATGTTGTCTCTGTGTGCGTCTGTGTGTTCTCTGTGTGTCTTGTTTCTTTGTGTGTGTGTGTGGCCACCTTAAATGACCTCATGTAGGCAGTGTCACTGCTACTCCCCTACCCCCTAGGTAAGGGACAGATTTAGAGGCCAACGGTGCCACGGTCACCATGTACTCTGCCCATTCCTGCCCAGCAGCCAATCTCCCTCTGGACTTCCCGCTTGCTTAGCCCGGATCCCCACGGTCCTCTAGACAAATGTCTGTGTGTGTGTCTGTGTGTCTCTGTGGCTGTGACCTTGAGCAGGCGCTTAAACTCTCTAGGCCTGCAGGTATTGGGGGATAGAATAGGGCTCATGATATAAGTGGTGGGCTTGGTGCTTACTGTGTGTCACTGTGCTGAGGACTTTCCTGTGAACCCATCTCCTCCTCAACCTCCCAAATGAAGTGTGTCCTACTGTCCCGGTACCATACACGTCCATCCTGTCCTTGCTCTGCCCACTGTGTCCAGGGTTCCTGCTTCACTCAGGGGAGAAGCCCCCCATCCTTTTGATGGCCTGAGAGGCCCTGCAGAGTCTGGTCCCCTACCTTTCCGCACTCTTTCCTCCTTTCTGCCCCTTTCTCCCCCTCACTCATGCTGTCCCCCTACACTGGCCTCCTCTCTCTCTCCTTCCCACTCTTCATTCATTCTTCCTGTCTCTCTGTATCTTTCATATAACATGTTTTTATCATCCAGATACATCAGCTTCTCCAACCAAAGTGTTCATTTACCTATATTTTTTTCTTTCTATTCTCTGCCAACCTGTTTTAGGGAAACAGTAGGTTGTTTGCTCACTTTGTTCGCCTTAAGTGGGCTATTTTTCCTTTTGCCCAGCATTCTCTTATATCTAGGATAAAATCACATTAGGTTAAAGATATTGTACTTTTACCATGCTAATTTTTTCTTTTTTATTGTTCTCACACTAATGTAAATCTCAATCAAAGACTTCCTTGATGAAATAAAATTCAGAAGTGGCATTCTCTTTCTGTTTGACTCTGGCTTTCCAAATCATGCTTATTAACTTTGTAAGCCTTTATTAAGTCCCATTTGTCCTCAGAAGTTTATACCGAAGTGGAGAGCTGACTATATAAATGAATATAAACCAGTACCCATCCTACATGGGGTGGGGAGGTGTCTATAATGCTACCACGCACAGCGAGGGTTCCATGGCAAAAGGAGTGGGTCCTATCCTTGCCTAGCACAGCCAGAAGGCCTTCTGGATCAGGTGTTCAACATTCAATCCTTGAACTTGAACCTTGGTATCTGGACCCTGTGGTTCCCTGGCCAGAGCTGTGCTGAGAACAATGTGAACAACGTGCTGAGATTGTCCAAAGTCACAGGGTAAATGGTGGAAGTTTCACCCTTGCTATTGCCAGAAAGAGACATTTATGGATTTTCTTTCCTTTTCTTTTTCTTTTGACAGGGTCTTGCTCTGTCATCCAGGCTGGAGTGCAGTGGCACAATCTTGCCTCACTGCAGCCTTGACCTCCTGGGCTCAAGCGAACCTCCCACCTCAGCCTCCTGAGTAGCTGGGACTAGAGGCGTGTGTCACAACACTCAGCTAAGTTTGGTATTTTTTATAGAGACGGGGTTTCGCCATGTGGCCCAGGCTGGTCTTTAAATCCTAGACTCAAGTGATCCTTCCACCTCAGCCTCCCAAAGTGCTGGGATTACAGGTGTGGCCACAGTTCCCAGCCTTGTTTTTTTTCTTATGTTTCCAGTTTAACTTCATACTGTATATTGTGTGGGCCTTTATTCCTGAATCACGGTTAAACTCCTTAGGCTTGGCCGGGCGCAGTGGCTCAAGCCTGTAATCCCAGCACTTTGGGGGGCCGAGACGGGTGGATCACGAGGTCAGGAGATCGAGACCATCCTGGCTAACGCGGTGAAACCCTGTCTCTACTAAAAAAAGTACAAAAAACTAGCCGGGCAAGGTGGCGGGCGCCTGTAGTCCCAACTACTCAGGAGGCTGAGGCAGGAGAATGGCGTGGGCCCGGGAGGCGGAGCTTGCAGTGAGCTGAGATCCGGCCACTGCACTCCAGCCTGGGCGACAGAGCAAGACTTGGTCTCAAAAAAAAAAAAAAAAAAAAAAACTCCTTAGGCTTGACTTATGGGCCTCAAAATTATTGGGCAGTTACATTACTTGTCTACCTCCTTACTCCTTATTTTAGTAATCAGTTATTGTGTTAGGCCATTCTTGCATTGCTATAAAGAAATATCTGAGACCGAGTGCGGTGGCTCACACCTGTAATCCCAGCACTTTGGGAGGCTGAGGCAGGTGGATCACAAGGTCAGGAGTTTAAGACCAGCCTGGCCAATATGATTAAACCCCATCTCTACTAAAAATACAAAAATTAGCTGGGCACAGTGGCAGGAGCCTGTAATCCCAGCTACTTGGGAGTCTGAGGCAGGGGAATCGCTTGAACCAGGGTGGCCGAGGTTGTAGTGAGCTGAGATTGAGCCACTGCACTCCAGCCTGTGGGACACAGTGATACTCCATCTCAAAAAAAAAAAAAAAAAAAAAAAAAAAAAAAAAAAATCTGATACTGGGAACTTTACAAGAAAAGAGGTTTAATTGGCTAATGGTTCTGCAGGCTATACAGGAGGTATGACACCAGCATCTGTTTCTGGGGCGGTCTCAGTCTCAGGAAGCTTCTAATCATAGCAGAAGGCGACAGGGAGCAGGCACATTACATGGTGAAAGCCGGAACAAGAGAGACAGGGTGTGGGGGTGCCATATACTTTTATTTTATTTATTTTTTTGAGATGGAATCTCACTATGTCCCTCAGGCTCGAGTGCAGTGGCGCAATCTTGGCTCGCTGCAGACTTCCTCTCCCAGGTTCCACTGATTCTCCTGCCTCAGTCTCTTGAGTAGCTGGGATTACAGGTGCCGACCATCACGCCTGGCTAATTTTTGTATTTTTAGTACAGACGGGATTTTGCCATGTTGCCCAAACTGGTCTTGAACTCCTGGCCTCAAATGATCTGCTCGCCTTGGCCTTCCAAAGAGCTGGGATTACAGATGTGACCAGATCTATCATGAACACAGCACCTAGCCATGAGGGATCTGCTCCCATGATCCAAACACCTCCCACCAGGCCCCACCTCCAACACTGGGGATTACAATTCAACATGAGATTTGGGTGGGGACAAATATCCAAACTGTGTAAGTTATGCACTCTTACTTGGAATTAACACAATAGATACCCCTCCACTCAACTCCATTCATACAGTCACAGATAACTAGGCCAAAAACCAACAACAAAAGGAATACCGAAAGAGGCCATCCAAGGTATTAAGAGATACTTCCTGTACATCCAAGGCATTAAGAGATACTCCCCGTAGTGAAGTAAAACGAATATCCTTTCTTGCAGCCAAAAAGCTTTACACCAAATACTGAGTTGTGTGTAGACATACTAATACGAAGCATTTGTTTTTAAGTTTTTGGCATAATTTTGACCATAATTATTTTGACTTTTTAAAAATTAATACCCAGTATTGAGATATTTAAAAAAATAAGTTGAATTTCTCTCAGATTAAGCTCCATTAATATTGTAAATGTTCTCAAATAATAGCTATTAATGGGCAGAACAAATACAATACTGGATTACCATAAAAAAAGAACCTTGAATCTTTTTTTAAAAAATAGATCTATTGAGGTACAATTTAAATATTGTAAAATTCAACCTATTCAAGTATACAATTCAATGTTTTTTGTAACTTTACCAAGTAGTGCAACCATCACTATAAATCAATTTTATAGCCAGGAGCAATTGCCTGTGCCTTTAATCCCAGCTGAGGCTGGAGGACTGCGTGAGCCCAGCAGTTTAAGACTAGCCTGGGCAAAAGGCAAGACCCCATCTCTACAAAAAAAAATTTAAAAATTAATCAGGCATAGTTGTTCATGCGTACAGTCCCAGCTACTCAGGAAGCTAAGGTGGGAGGATTGATTGTGCCTGGGAGGTTGAGGCTACAGTGAGCCAGGATCACACCACCATACTCCAGCCTGGGCAACAGAGCAAGATGCAATCTCTTTTTTTTTTTCTTTTTTTTTTTTGAGACGGAGTCTTGCTCTGTCGCCCGGACTGGAGTGCAGTGGCCAGATCTCAGCTCACTGCAAGCTCCGCCTCCCAGGTTTATGCCATTCTCCTGCCTCAGCCTCCTGAGTAGCTGGGACTACAGGCGCCCGCCACCTCGCCCTGCTAGTTTTTGTATTTTTTAGTAGAGACGGGGTTTCACCGTGTTAGCCAGGATGGTCTCAATCTCCTGACCTCGTGATCCGCCCGTCTCGGCCTCCCAAAGTGCTGGGATTACAGGCTTGAGCCACCGCGCCCGGCCCAATCTCTTAAAAAATTAATTAAAGGGCTGGGCTCACTGGCTCATGCCTGTAATCCCAGCACTTTGGGAGGCCAAGGGGGGAGGATCACGAGGTCAGGAGTTC
>NW_016819845.1:782574-785560 GCF_001698545.2 Rhinopithecus bieti | reverse complement strand
GTAGAGACGGGGTTTCACCGTGTTAGCCAGGATGGTCTCAATCTCCTGACCTCGTGATCCGCCCGTCTCGGCCTCCCAAAGTGCTGGGATTACAGGCTTGAGCCACCGCGCCCGGCCCAATCTCTTAAAAAATTAATTAAAGGGCTGGGCTCACTGGCTCATGCCTGTAATCCCAGCACTTTGGGAGGCCAAGGGGGGAGGATCACGAGGTCAGGAGTTCAATACCAGCCTGGCTAACATTGTGAAACACTGTTTCTACTAAAAATACAAAAAATTAGCTGGGTGTGGTGGTGTGTGCCTGTAATCCCAGCTACTTGGGAGGCTGAGGCAGGAGAATCCCTTGAACCCGGGAGGTAGAGGTCATAGTGAGCCGAGATCGCACCATTGCACTCCAGCCCAGGCGACAGCGTGAGACTCCATCGCAAACAACAACAACAACAAAAAATTAATTAAAAATCAATTCTGCAGGCTGGGCGGGGTGGCTTACGCCTGTAATCCCAGCACTTTGGGAGGCCGAGGTGGGCGGATCACGAGGTCAGGAGATCAAGACCACCCTGGCTAACACAGTGAAACCCCATCTCTACTAAAAATGCAAAAAATTAGCCAGGTGTGGCGGTGGGCGCCTGTAGTCCCAGCTACTTGGGAGGCTGAGGCAGGAGAATGGCGTGAACCCGGGAGGCAGAGCTTGCAGGGAGCCGAGATCGCGCCACTGCACTCTAGCCTAGGCGACTGAGTGAGACTTCATCTCAAAAATAAATACATAAATAAATAAATAAATTCTAGAACATTCTCATGATTCCCAGGAAGATTCCTCCCTGATGCCCACTTACAGATAATCATGTTCCCACCTCAGCCCCAGCCATTAACCTGTTTACTGTTTCTCTAAATTTGCCTTTCTGGACATTTCATGTAAGTGGACTCGTACAATACACAGTTTCTTGTGCCTGGTTTCTTTCACTTTCCCACCTCTGAGGTTCATCCATACGGCAGCGTGTGTCAGCAGTTTGCTCCTTTCTGTTGTTGAATAGTGTTCCAGTGCATGGATAGAGCACATTTTGCCTATTCATTCATCAGTGGATGGATATTTAGGTAGTTTCCAGTGCTTGGCTATTATGGATTATGCTGTATGAACAGTGACTCACAAATCTTTGTGTAGTACCTGTTTTCATTTCTCTTGGGTAGATACCTAGGGAGTGGAATTGCTGGGTCATATGGTAATTGTATGTTTAACTTTTTGAGGAACTTTCAAACTGTTTTCCAAAGAGGCTGCAACACTTTATATTCCCACCTGCAACGTATGAGGGTTCTCGTCTTAGTTTGTTTTCTGTTGCTATAACAGAATACCACAGGCTGGGTAATTTATAAAGGTCCCACTACTTAATACTGCAAATGGCAATTACATTTCAATATGGGTTTTAGAGGGGACATTAAAACCATAGCAGTTCTGTTTCTCCACATCCTAGCCAACTTCTGTTATCTGTCTTTGATTAGTCATTTTAGTGTGTGTGAAGTAGTACCTCATGGTGATTTTAATCTGTATTTCCCTAAAGACTAATGATATTGAGCATCTGTTCATATGTTTATTAGCTATTGGCATATCTCCTTTGGAGAAATATCTGTTCATATATTTTGCTTCTTTTCTCTTTCTTTTTTAATCCTAACCGATAGACCACCAGGGATTTTGCTCCTTTGTTGTCGTTGTCGTTGTTATTAAGTTGTAGAAGTTCTTTGCAAATACTGGATACAAGTCTGTTATCAGATTTGGTTTTACAAATATTTTCTCCTAGTCTGCTGCTTCTCTTTTTGTTTTCTTAGTGGTGGCTTTCTTTAGCTTTATTAAGGTATAAATTGACAAATAAAATGATATAAATATAAGGTGTACTCGATCTTAACCCTAACCTTAATCCTTATTCATCCTCAATAACTGAAAGTTTGTACCCTTTGACCAACATCTCCCAGTGTTTTGCAACCACCATTCTATTCTTTGGTTTTATGAGTTCAACTTTTAAGATTCCACATGTAAATGAGACCACGTTCTGTGTCTGGCTTATTTCACTCACCATAATGCCCTCTGGGCTCAACAGCATTGCACATGAACACCCTTATGCCCATCACATAGACTCAACAATTGTTAATGTTTTGCCACATTTAATTGATTTATTTGTGTGCATATTTTTCCTCCCCAAACCATTTGAGACCAAGTTGCCAACATCATGACCCTTCTCTGCTAAATACTTCAGCATGCATCTCTTAAGAACAAGATATTCTTCTAGGCACCCACCAAAGTTAACAATTCTATAATATCACCTAATATCCAGTCCATAGTCAGGTTTCCCTTGTCCCAGAGGGTGCTGTCAAGTTTTTGGATTTTGGCTAATCTGATGATGGATGAGAAACAGTCTCTCAAGTAATTTTCTTGTCTCTTATTATGATTAACAATGGGAATCTTGGCCAGGTGTGGTAGCTCATACCTGTAATCCCAGCACTTTGGGAGGCCGAGGTGGGCAGATCACCTGAGGTCAGGAGTTCGAGACCAGCATGGCCAACATGGTGAAACCTGGTGAAACCCTGTCTCTACTAAAATTACAAAATTAGCCAGGTGTGGTGGCAGGTGCCTATAGTCCCAGCTACTCGGGAGGCTGAGACAGGAGAATAGCTTGAACCCGAGAGACAGAGGTTGCAGTGAACTGAGATCATGCCACTGCACTCCAGCCTGGGTGACAGAGCGAGGCTCTGTCTCAAAAAGGAAAAAAAAAAAGAATGGGCATTTTACGTGTTCAGAAGGACTGTAGTTCTTTTCTATAAACTATCTGCCCACGGTTTTGTCTATTTTAAAATCATATTTTGGCTTTTCATCTCTGTTTGTAAGAACTCCTTTAATATTGGTGAAATTGGCCTTCATCTGTAAATTAGAATTTTTTTTTCCCATTTGCTTTATTTTTTATTTATTTATTTTTTTAAAGACAGAGTCTCCCTGTGTTGCCCA
>NW_016819845.1:766222-782413 GCF_001698545.2 Rhinopithecus bieti | reverse complement strand
CAGTCTCCGCCTTCTGGGTTCAAGCGATTCTCCTGCCTCAGCCTCCTGAGTAGCTGGGATTGCAGGTGTGGATTACAGGCACGCACCACCACATCCAACTAATTTTTTGTATTTTGATTAGAGACAGGGTTTCACCATGTTAGCCAGGATGGTTTCCATCTCCTGACCTTGTGATCTGCCCACCTCGGCCTCCCAAAGTTTTGGGATTACAGGCGTGAGCCACCACGCCCAGCCCCATTTGCCTTTTTTAAAAATAAAATTTAACTTTGCTTACAGAGCTTTAGGCACAAAAGCTTTCTACAAATTTGGATTTTGTTGTTGTTGTTGTTTTTGAGACGGAGTTTCACTCTTGTTGCCGAGGTTGGAGTGCAGTGGTATAATCTCGGCTCACTGCAACCTCCGCCTTCTGATTTCAAGTGATTCTCCTGCCTCAGCCTCCCAAGTACTGGGATTACAGGTGCCCGCCACCACACCTGGCTAATTTTTGTATTTTTAGTAGAGATGGAATTTCATCATGTTGGCCAGGCTGGTCTTGAACTCCTGACCTCGTGATCTGCCCTCCACAGCCTCCCAAGGTGCTGGGATTACAGGTGTGAGCCACTGCACCTAGCCAGCTTTAATTTTTATATAGTTGAATTTATCAAGATTTTCTTTCGCTGTTTGAGTCTTTTGAGTCCTAAATAAAAAATTTTCTAACTCCTGGGTCATAAATAAATTTCCCTCTGTTTTCTTTTAAAAGTTGTACACTGGGCAGCGTGGTGGCTCACACCTGTAATCCCAGCACTTTGGGAGGCCAAGGCGGATGGATCACTTGAGGTCAGGAGTTTGAGACCAGCCTGACCAACAATGGTGAAACCCCATTTCTACTAAAAATACAAAAATTAGCCAGGCAAAGTGGCAGGTGCCTGTAGTCTCAGCTACTCAGGAGGCTGAGGCAGGAGATTTTTGAACCCAGGAGGTGGAGGTTACAATGAGCAGAGATTGCTCCACGGCACTCCAGCCTAGGTGACAGAGTGAGACTCTGTCTCAAAAAAAAAAAAAGAGTTGTCAACTTTCCTTGGCTGGTCCAAAGGTAGTGAGTTATCTCAATTAATTGTTGACTGTCAGTTACTGATCAAACTTCTTGTTGTACCCTTTCCCCTCTTCTCACTACTGTAGTTGACTAGTCTTAAAAAATGAAAAAATAAAAATAAAAAAGAAGTTGTAAGGTTTCATTTTTAAAAATCTGGATCTCTGGACCATTTGGTGTTTATTCTGATGTTTGGTGTGAGGTATGGATCCACTTTTATCTTTTTTCCAAATGGAATGTCATGGTTCCAGCACTGCTTATTAAGAAGTCTTATGTCCCAGTGATCTGAGACACCACCTTGGCCATGCACCAAATCTTCACGTGTACTTGAATACATTTCTGGACTTTCTATTGTGTTCCATTGGTCTGTCTGGCTATTCGTTTCCAGGTACACCATTTTTATTACAGAGGCTTTAAAACATTAAAAATATATATATATATTTAGAGGCTGGGCGCGGTGGCTCACACCTGTAATCCCAGCAATTTGGGAGGCTGAGACAGCTGGATTATGAGGTCAGGAGTTCAAGACCAGCCTGGCCAAATGATGAAACCCCATCTCTCCTAAAAACTACAAAAATTAGCTGGGCGCAGTGGCAGGCGCCTATAATCCCAGCTACTTGGGAGGCTGAGGAAGAAGAATTGCTTGAACCTGGGTGGCAGAGGTTGCAGTGAGCCGAAATCACACCACGGCACTCCAGCTTGGGCGACAGAGTGAGACTCCATCTCAAATAAATAAATAAATAAATAAAATTAGAGACACAGTCTCACTCCATCCCCCAAGCTGAGTGCAGTGGTGTGATCTTAGCTCACTGCAGCCTCAGATTCCTTGGTTTAAGCAAGCCTTCCACCTCAGCTTCTGAATAGCTGAGATTACCAGCGCACACCAGCACACTTGGCTAACTTTTAACTTTTTATTTTTGTAGAGATGGAGTCTCGCTATGTTTCTCAGGTTGGTCTGAAAATCCTGGGCTCAAGCAATCCTCCCATCACAGCCTCTCAAAGTGCTGGGGTTACAGGCATGAGCCACTGTGCCCTGCCAATTACAGAAGCTTTATGCTATGTTTTAATGTCTGGTAGGGCTTACCTCCACCCCACTGTCCTTTTTAAAAAAAAAAAACAATTCTGGCTATTTTTGCTTGTTTATTATTTCATATCAACTCCAGAATCAACTTGTTTAACTCCAGAAAAAAACACCTACCCTCAATATTTTTGTGACGATCATGTTAAATGGATATATTTACCTGAGCCAATTGGACTGTTTGTGGTATTGAGTCATCCTATCCAAGAACAAGGGGTGTTTTCGTCTCATGTTTATAACTCACACCTTCATTGCACACAGAAGGAGGCTCTCTTTGGGGCACAGGCCCTCCGATGGGTTGAAGTGTGCCCCCCAAAAATATATGTTCAAGTCCTAATGCCCAGCACCTTGATCTCAGACTTTCAGGCTCCAGAACCACGAGATGATACATTTTTATTTAAGCTGCTCAGTCTGTGGCATTTTGTTGCGGAAGCCCTAGCAAACTAATTCAGGACCCCCGGAGGATCTCCTAGGGAAGAACTGAGCAGCCCCGCAACAGTTTGAGGATATCCAGAAACACTTGTGTGCTTTCCTGTCCCTGATCCTGGGCAGGCTCATATAGGCCTGTTTCTTGCCTGCCATGAAGCTAGGTGAGTGGATCAATGAATGCATCGCAGTGCTGGAGGTGTGACTTCACTCTCAATGGGTGGCCAAACCCACTGAGGTCAAGGCCAGTGAATAAATCATTTGTCCAATGCAGCTCAGACAGTCAGGCAGGGCCAGGCAGAAAGCCTGAGTTTGGGGCATATTTCTTTTTCTCTTTCCTTTGGAATCTAGAAGCAGCCCCCTATAAATTATTATTCCAAGAAACAAACAGTGAAATTGTGCAGCACACCACCCTCATACCATGCCTGCTATGTGCTGTGAAGAGATAAGAACAAAAAACTTAGAAAGCGAAGAGTCAGAGCCCATGCTGTGTGTCTTTGGACAAGTTAGTTCACCTCTCTGGTCCTCAGTTTCCCCATTTCTTCACATGGAGATAGTAAGGGTACCCATTTCACAGGGTTAATGTCATGATCACACCAGGAAATGAATATAAAGCACCTAGCAAAGTACTGTGTCTTAGTAGAGATTGGCAATTATTAATAAGAACTGCCCCCACGTTACTTACAAAGGCAAAATTGGGATGAACAATTTCTGCATCTTCAGCTATGATTCTGAACATAGTGCCAATAACTTTTCCTCCTCCTTTTCCCAGAGATGAGTTTGGAACGGACAAACTGTGTTCATATTTGCTTCCAACAACATTAGTTACTAAGTGTTTTCTCATTATGAAAATGAAATTATGTCTCAATTCATATTCTGTTTTAAAAAAAGAAAAAAAAGAATCAACAGAAAGCTGTCACTTCTCACCGCAGCATCAGTTCCCCCAGTGGCGGGTGCGGCTTGGGGCCATTGTTGGCAGCTGCATCCTTGCTTCAGGGATGAGGCTTGTGTGAGTCATGGAGGCCCTGCTGTTCCTGGTCCCTTTCCTGGGCTCCTGGGCTCGTCTTCATTTATTTGTTCAACAAGCCTTGCTTTGAGATTTGTACTGGGGACCAAGAGAGACAAGAAACTATGCTCTTGCTTCCAAGCTAGTGGGAGAGATAGAAATGATCACTGACAGGCCGGTTGCAGTGGCTCACGCCTGTAACCCCAGCACGCTGGGAGCCAAGGCAGGTAGATCATGAGGTCAGGAGTTTGAGACCAGCCTGGCCAATATGGTGAAACCCTGTCTTTACTAAGGATACAAAAATTAGGTGGGCGTGGTGGCAGGCGCCTGTAGTCCCAGCTACTCAGGAGGCTAAGGTAGCAGAATCGCTTGAACCCTGGAGGTGGAGGTTGCAGTGAGCTGAGATCGCGCCACTGTACTCCAGCCTGGGCGACAGAGCAAGACTCCATTTCAAAAAAAAAAAAGAAAGAAAGAAAAAAGAAAATGAAATGACAAAGTGGTCTTTAGGGGTTACTACTATTCTTATTTTATGGGGAGGTGAGGCTTCCAGGAGAAAGTGGTAGGTAACTGAGGCCCACCTCTCAAAGGCATTTCCTCCAGGTATTTCTATCCTACATCAGCCTTTACATCTCCAAGTAGACGTCCCCTCCTCTGGGCATCTTTCCTGGGTACCCAGTTTCTATCCTGGCACTTAACAAGTCTGTCCCACCACTGGAACGGCTGTTGACTGAATGACTGTAGCACTCAACTCTTTTCCATCTTCAACCTTTTACACTTTACTGCATCTACTGGTCCTAAGATGTCATCAGTTCTGAGGCCCTTTCATTAATTTATGCACCATTAAGAAAGGAAAATGCTGTCAATTAACGATGACATGCTTCCAATTGTTACGCCCTGAGAAATGCTAAAATATGAAAACTGTGCCTTCAACACAATGAATTATATGATGAAAGCAATTACTGCTTTTAAAAACATCCGAGGGGAAGAAGATTTTATAAATATCTATATAATAATAATAACAAAGTTTTCTAAACACTTACTCTGTGCCAGGCATTGTTCTAAAGTACTTTTCATCCATGAGCTCCTATCAGGGTTGGCAAACTTTTCCTGTAAAGGGATAAGGGTAAATATTTGAGGCTTTGTGAGCCATACTGTCCCTGTCACAATATACACCTCCCATTGTAGTGTGAAAGCAGCCACAGACCCCACGTAAAGGAATGGGTGTGGCTGTGTTCCAATAAAACATCATTTATGGACACTGAAGTTTGAATTTTATATGACATTCACATGTCATAAAATACGATTCTTCTTTTGATTTTTTCCCCAACCATTTAAAATATAAAAACCAGTCTTAGTTTGTGGTTTGTACAAAAAGAGGTAGCGAGCTAGGTTTGGCTTACAGGCTATAGTTTGCCAATCACTGTCTTATATTAACCTTCCTATCAACCCTACAAGATCGATACGATTATTATTCCCTCTTTAAAGATGAGAAAGCTGAGTCTCACAGAGGTACAGTAACGTGCCCAAATACACACAGCTGGTGAGTAAGCAAGCTGGGATTCCAATCCAGGAGGTCTAACTCTGTAACTTGGTTTTAAGGACAATGCTGTTACCTTCATATGGTTGCCTTCTAATCTTACCTTTTATTCTTTGTTACAAAAGTGACACATATAAGTTTAAAAAGTTCAAATCGTTCAGAGTCATAAGGAAGAAAAAGAGAGGAACTCCACCCTCCAAAGATAAACACTGTTAAGGGTTTGGACACACAGCTCACACAATGCTGACTGGTTAGAATGTTCTGAACACTGTGTGACTTTGGACAGATTGCCTAACCTCTCTGGGCCCTTGTCTCTCAAATGAGGAGGTTAAACAGGATGACACAGTTCTGTGGGCCCTGCCAGGTCTGAGCATGGAGATCTGTTTGTAAGGATTGTGCAATGACAGCTAGCTCTGTCCCAACTGCCTGGGTGTAGAGGGTGATGTCAGCCCTTTGCCAGTCCCTCAAGGTAGGTCCGCGTGGCTACAGAGTCTCTTGAAGCAGAGGCACGAGGGCCTGAGTTGGGAGTCTTAGGAGGCTCCAGGCTCCCTGCCGGGCTGACACCAGGGACCACTCTGTCCAGTGAGAAGAGCTCCAGGAAGCTGGGAGGCAGAGGCTTCAGGCAGTGCTGCCGGACGTGGGGCTGGCAGACTGGCAGACGCGGAGGCCTCAACAGACCCAGGCCCAGCTCCCTCTCTCAAGTCAGACACGTGCTGGGTTTGGATCTATGTCTGATGATTATCAGCTTTATGACCTTAGACATGTGACCTTTGGCATGTCTCCTCTCTGAGCCTCTTTTCTTGCCTATAAAATGGGGACAACAAGCACCTCACATCACTGACAGATTCATGGAAAGATACCTGTAATGCACCTGGCCCAGAGGTGAGGCCTAATAAGTGTCAATGACCACCCCCCATCCTTCTGACACTTTTCAACAGTACCCTTTGAAACAATTCTACTGTTTCCCAAATTGTGAACCTACTATGTGCCAGGCACCACATCAAAGGTTGTAGGCTGGGGAGTGCAATGAGAAAAACACACCCCTTGTCTTCAAGCTGACAAGCTTACACCCTGGGGGGAGTACAACAAAGATCTAGGTGACTTGTACACAATGAGAATACATGGACAATGTCCTCCAGGCCAAGAAGAGGGAGCAGTTGGAGAAACCAGAGGAGTCTTCACTTGGAAAGCCCAGAGGGGCCCCTGTCTGGCAAGGGGGTGGCGGAGGAATGTGAGCAAAGATGTGGGAGAGGACAAGAACATTCTAGGAACACAGGCCCACAGAATTTTCCTGGAGCACAAGAGAGAAAGCAAAGAGAGTGGGAAGCTGAGCCATATAGATGGCGAGGCTCAGTAGCAGTGAGTTTTGGATTTGCTAAGAAACGGGGAGTTGTAGAAGGATATTGAGGGGAGGAATCCCCATACAGCACAGGGGAGACAGGAAAAAGGCCATGGGTTTTGAAAGAGGGAATATGAATGTGGGACCCTGCTCCCTCTCTTGAGAGCACCCCCTTTGGGTGTCATCCATATCAGGTTCTTACACAGTATTTTACTTGGTCCTAAATGGATGTTACTCCCAGTTTACAAATGGGGAAACAGACGCTCAGAAATGGTAAGCTGCTTGCCCAAGGTCACCGAGCAGACAGTGATCGGGGGCCTCTTTCTGACTGTCATCAGGGGGAGCTCCGCTCTTTTCAAACTGTGATCCCAAGAGAGATCCAAAGTCGCCTTTGAGAGCAGGATTAGGACAGGGACTATGAGCTAGGGCCAACCCTGGCTACACCCAGTCTCCCCAAAGTCCCTGGAGGTGTATGTTATTATTATTCTCTCCATCATGGGAAGGAGGGGGTGGAGCTCAGCACCATGAGAGGACTTACTCAAGGCCACACATTAAAGGTAGGGAATCCCGGCCAGCTTTTGGAGGAGTATGGAACTCTGAACCCTTCTTCCCGCTACTCCACACTGCCTCCAGGTTTATTCCTAAGCAGGGCTAGGTAGAACTGGGAACAGCCCAGGTCAGAAAGGCCCAATTCTCTCCCCTGAGTCAACATCCACTGATTTATCTGCTTTATTCCCTCTGGCAGCCAGGCCCACAAGGCCAGTCCCTCACTCCTGTGGTTACAGAGACCAGATTATGCAGAGCTCTCTTTGGCTCCATCCTCAGTCAGAAGCAGCATCTCCACTGCCTGGATTGGGGGCCTAGGTGGCTACACGTTTACCACTTGCCTCCAGGCAGGTGACCCACCGACCTGAGCACTGTGTGGTAGTGGGTCCTAAAGAGGAGCTCTCCCTGAGTTGGGCCCCTGTCCACTGATGTCTCTCATAAGCAGATGGCTTGCAGTGACCTTCTCCCTGGTTCTGAGGCAAGTCTCTGAAAGGCACAGGGACAGAACCATTCTGCTGGGAAGGGGAAACCCTAGAGATACGGTGAATCATAAAGAGCAGGGGTGGGGTAGGGCCTGGGTTTCCTAACCCCCCCATCTCTCACTTGGGCCTCAAACCATCTACAAAGTGGGCCAGTGTAGACCCACGGTACAGATGAGGGTTTGGAGGCTCAGCAGGGGTCGAGACTCACCTCTGACCATCCAGCAGCAAAATGACAGGGTTCAGGTCTACTCTTATACTCTTTCCAGCAAGGGAGGAGAGGCCAGAAGACACCTGGCTCTAGGGCCAGACTGTGCCACTACTACTGTGATAATGGCATTAAAGAGAGTCTTGCTCTGTCACCAAGCTAGAGTGCCGTGGCATGATCTTGGCTCACGGCAACCTCCGCCTCCCGGGGTTCAAGCGATTCTCCTGCCTCAGCCTCCCGAGTAACTGGGATTACAGGCGTCCACCACTACACCCAGATAATTTTTGTATTTTTAGCAGAGACGGGCTTTCACCGTGTTAGCCAGGATGGTCTCGATCTCCTGACCTCATGATCTGCCTGCCTCGGCCTCCCAAAGTGCTGGGATTACAGGTGTGAGCCACAGCACCCAGCCCTTAAAAGAGTTTTCTTGTTGAAAAATTTCAGTAGGGGAAGGTATAATGAATGCTCTTGGTGAGAGAAAAAAAAATGGGACAAATCAAGTCGGTATGCAGTGAAAAGTCAGCAGCTGTAACATTCTATGATTCAACGCAAAAAGTATGTTGAGTTCCTCAGCTGAATAAGTAGTATAAACAAATAATTTCTTTTTCTTCTATCTCTCCATACAGGGAGGGTGTTGCTCTTATCTGAGGACCTCTTTGCTGTCCTCGACCAATGTTCAAATGAAGGTGGAAACGCCCTTTTTAAAAAAAGCACTCCATTCCCTGAACTCTTCTAGAAGAATCCAGGCAGAACGTTTGAGCAGGCGAAAACACACAAGCTAAGCGAGGCAAATGCAGAAGTTGCCTCTGGTGATACAGCTTGCACAGCGACGACAGAGGGGGGCCAGCGAAATCCCCTCCCCCAGGAGGGGAGGAAACCGCAGAATGTTCCTGACTCGGCACCCGGGCGGGTGGCGCAATGTTTATGTTTGTGTACCTAGCGCGTCGCGTCGCTGCAGCAGGCTGTGCTGTCCAGGGGGCCGTCACTGGGACTCAGGGCACGGATATCGCTGGGCGTTGGGGGCGGGTGGGGGTCTTCCCAAGCGTTGCGATCCATGTCTTGGCAATCCGCCCAGAACGGCCCGGGATTAGATTTTGCCTTCAGCCTATAACGGAAGCGACGACAGGGAGCGAGGGTTGGGGCCGGCTTCTGTTCCGGGTTGGAGCCCCCCAGCCCAGCGCTTAGTGGGCGCTCATTCAATATACTGCCTATTTGTGTAATAAAGGGATGGAGAAGCTCGGTCTGGAGCCAAGGTGACAGAAAAGTGTCGGGCGGCCCCTGGGGGGCGCCGTCGAGTCGAGTGCGGGTCGCCCCTCACCCCTCCAAACGCCAAACCCGGGAATCCACCGCGGGGCCTTGCGACCCCCCACCGGGATTTCAGCCCCTTGACCTGCCCTCCTTGGCTCCAAGTCTTCCGGGGGCCACAGACTAGGAATAGCATTATTCCCGGTGGGGGTTTGCTCGCTTACACTTTCATGGCAAATGTAGATATTTTAAAGTCACCTTAAAGAAAGTCTGGGAAACACGAAAGCATTGCTCTGAACCTCTCCACCCCAACTCGCTCGAGTCGTTCTTGGTAGGAACGACTTTTCTATCGGCAGAGTTGTTCATTTTTCTCTAAACTTCATCTTAGGCGCCTCTGTGCTGATCCCCGCGCCGCCCCACCCCACACCCCAGTAGTGTGGTTCTGGGCAAGTCAGTAGCTTCGCTTGGGGAACCTCAGTTTCCCCGCCTGTTAGTGATGAGGAAATGAGAGAAAGGGGCACAAGAGTAAGCAAAAGCGCAGGAAGCCCCTTTCGGCTCAGGTCGAAGGCCGAGGGGTACGGGGAAGGGGTCTCGGAGAGGGAGAGACGGAGGAGCGGCGAGGCCAAGGCAGGTGGCACGTCGCCCATTCTCCCGGCCGCTCGCATCCCAGAGGTCAGCCTCAGCTGGCAGCGAGCCCTCCGCCTCCCCGCTGGGCCCGGAGCGCGGCGCGGGCCCAGTCTCTGGGGACTCGCCAAAAGCAGGCCGGACGACAGGGCGGGGGCCGGGCCGCGAGCCAGCGCGCAGCGAGCGGACCCAGCTCCGAGGCTGATGACGTCTTCTCCTCTAGCTCGGCGGCGCCGGGCCGAGCCGGGCGGGTGACGTCACCACCCCGTCACGTGATCACCATTCAAACAAACACCCTCCTCCCCCTGCGCGCGGGTCTGGCCCGCCCCGTCCCCCAGAGGCCGCATATAAACGAGCTCCGCGGACCGGGCTCGCTGCGAAGGACATTCGGGCTGTGTGTGCGACGTGGTTCGAAGGGGCAGTCGGAGCAACCGCGAAGAAGCCGAGGAGCCCAGAGGCCCGCGTGACGCTCCTCTCTCAGTCCAAAAGCAGCTTTTGGTTCGGCGCAGAGAGACCCGGGGTCTAGCTTTTCCTCGAAAGGCGCCGCCCTGCCCTTGGCCCCGAGGATAGACAAAGAGTACCGCAGGGCCGATCACGCTGGGGGCGCTGAGGCCGGCCATGGTCATGGAAGTGGGCACCCTGGACGCTGGAGGCCTGCGGGCGCTGCTGAGGGAGCGCGCGGCGCAATGCTTGCTGCTGGACTGCCGCTCCTTCTTCGCCTTCAACGCCGGCCACATCGCCGGCTCTGTCAACGTGCGCTTCAGCACCATCGTGCGGCGCCGGGCCAAGGGCGCCATGGGCCTGGAGCACATCGTGCCCAACGCTGAGCTGCGCGGCCGCCTGCTGGCTGGCGCCTACCACGCCGTGGTGTTGCTGGACGAGCGCAGCGCCGCCCTGG
Organism: Rhinopithecus bieti; assembly: GCF_001698545.2. Taxonomy (NCBI): domain Eukaryota; kingdom Metazoa; phylum Chordata; class Mammalia; order Primates; family Cercopithecidae; genus Rhinopithecus; species Rhinopithecus bieti. Next base: position 771,958 of record NW_016819845.1, on the reverse strand, counting down.
ACGGCGCCAAGCGCGACGGCACCCTGACTCTGGCGGCCGGCGCGCTCTGCCGCGAGGCGCGCGCCGCGCAAGTCTTCTTCCTCAAAGGTACGCCCTCGGGGAAGCTCGGGGCGGGCCGCACACCCCTGAGATTTTGCCCGGTACCCCCGGCTCTTGGCTCCCGGGGGGTCGCCCCACCTGCAGCGCGTGGGCGCTGGAGTACATTTATCTCTGGAACTTGTCATTGGCTTTGTTTGGCTTTGGGAACAAAGACTTGCCTGGGCCTTTCCGCTGTAAATAAACTTCCAGCCCTTGGTGGGTGGGGGAGTCGTATGAAGGTGCCCTGTCCCGGCGTCACTAATGAGGAAAAAAAATGTCTTTGTATTTCCAGGAGGATACGAAGCGTTTTCGGCTTCCTGCCCGGAGCTGTGCAGCAAACAGTCGACCCCCATGGGGCTCAGCCTTCCCCTGAGTACTAGCGTCCCTGACAGCGCGGAATCTGGGTGCAGTTCCTGCAGTACCCCACTCTATGATCAGGTTAGTAGGTGTCCCTGCCACAGGGGAGAAGTAAGAACTGGCAAAGGCATGGAGGAGTAATGCCAGGGAGAATATGGAAAGTGACCTGCAGCGTTATTTATAACGGAGGGGACACAGGGATATGATTGTAGGCTCTACAGAAATGAATTTGCTGGTCCTGCCCAGGCAAATGGGCTTAGTCCCCTATTTATTTATCCTCCAGCAACAGAACTGAGTTCACTCGGTATCTGAAATTGACTTTTCCAGCAGAAAGTTTTTGTGCGTGTGGGCACTGGCCTTGGCTTTGAGCGAGCTTGATGAATGTTGGATATTTCTGGATTTCAGGGTGGCCCGGTGGAAATCCTGCCCTTTCTGTACCTGGGCAGTGCCTATCACGCTTCCCGCAAGGACATGCTGGATGCCTTGGGCATCACTGCCTTGATCAACGTCTCAGCCAATTGTCCCAACCATTTTGAGGGTCACTACCAGTACAAGAGCATCCCTGTGGAGGACAACCACAAAGCAGACATCAGCTCCTGGTTCAACGAGGCCATTGACTTCATAGGTAAATGGAATGGATGCCTGGGGCTTTTCTGCCTCTCTCCTCATTTTAGCCCCTAAGCCCAACCTTTGTGGCAAGAGCTTGAAGTCTTCTGAGCCTTCTTCCAGACATTCAGTATCAGTCTGGTGTGGGCAACATTCCTGCAAAATGTGAATTTGATTCGATGTCCCACTTTACAGATTTGCAAACTGGGGCTCACAAAGTTGAATTGACTGGTCTATCTGCTGAGTGGAAATCCCCAGTCTGAGTTTAAATCCTGTGCCATCCTTTGCACAGTGCCCACGTTGCCTCCATGAACAGTAGCCAAGTGATGGCATGTGGTGATGACCATTTCTAGACAAGACACACATGACCTTTCTCAGATATACTGTACCTGGGCTTGGGGTGGTTCTCCTGAGCTCTCGAGTAACCAGCCGCTCCTTTTGTTTTCCAGACTCCATCAAGAATGCTGGAGGAAGGGTGTTTGTTCACTGCCAGGCAGGCATTTCCCGGTCAGCTACTATCTGCCTTGCTTACCTCATGAGGACTAACCGAGTCAAGCTAGACGAGGCCTTTGAGTTTGTGAAGCAGAGGCGAAGCATCATCTCCCCCAACTTCAGCTTCATGGGCCAGCTGCTGCAGTTTGAGTCCCAGGTGCTGGCCCCACACTGCTCGGCAGAAGCTGGGAGCCCCGCCATGGCTGTGCTGGACCGAGGCACCTCCACCACCACCGTGTTCAATTTCCCCGTCTCCATCCCTGTCCACTCCACGAACAGTGCGCTGAGCTACCTTCAGAGTCCCATCACGACCTCTCCCAGCTGCTGAAAGGCTGTGGGAGGTGAGGCTCTTCACATCCCACTGGGACTCCAGGCTCCTTGAGAGGAGAAATGCAGTAACTCTGGGAGGGGCTCGAGAGGGCTGGTCCTTATTTATTTAATTTCACCTGAGTTCCACTGGGTTCCTAAGCAGTCGTTGTGATGACTTAGCGTCAAGACATCTGCTGAACTCAGCACATTCGGGACCAATATGTAGTGGGTACATCAAGTCCCTCTGACAGAATGGGGCAGAAGAGAAAGGACTCTGTGTGTGAGCCGGTTTCTTTTTGCTCGCCCCTGTTTTTTGTAGAATCTCTTCATGCTTGACATACCTACCAGTATTATCATTCCCGACGACACATATACATATGAGAATATATGTTATTTATTTTTGTGGAGGTGTGTGCCTCCACAAATGTCATTGTCTACTCCTAGAAGAACCAAATACCTCAATTTTTGTTTTTGAGTACTGTACTATCCTGTAAATATATCGTAAGCAGGTTTGTTTTCAGCACTGATGGAAAATACCAGTGTTGGGTTTTTTTTTTAGTTGCCAACAGTTGTATGTTTGCTGATTATTTATGACCTGAAATAATATATTTCTTCTTCTAAGAAGACATTTTGTTACATAAGGATAACTTTTTTATACAATGGAATAAATTATGGCATTTCTATTGAAATTTCAATGCTTTTATTTCTTTGGCAACCACACCCAGTCCCTCTCCCACTAGTGAACTAGGGAAGAATTTCAACAAGGGCCTGCAGAATGTGTTGAGATCTGATCCCATGCCCTGTGGTGGTCCATTGGTCCTGTGAAATGGCTGGGTTGCAAGGGAGGAAGACAAGTGAGTATCATGAAACACCAGACGCTACAACTGAACTCTTAGTATTGGATCAGTGTGTCTACCCATGCCCATTTTAGCAGCTCTGTAACCTACCATGTCACCCAGGATGCTAAGGTGTCCCCAGAGCTAAAGCTAGGAGGAAATTGCCACTTGCCTGGATTGCCTTTTTCATTTAATACCCTCCTCAGGTTAATATAAAAAGTCGCCTGACCATCTCTGAGCTGTGCTGGAGTTATGAAGAGACAAAAGTTTTTCCAAACACATGATATAAGGCAGTGTGTGCTACCTGCCCCCAGATAAACTCAGCAAGGCCTCTTGCAGATGAGATGCTGAGACCCAGCATGGCTAAGTGGCAGAAACAGGAATTGGAATCTACATCTGTTCTGGACTTTCATTTGCCCATCTCATGGCACTCTTTTTGCTTTTTTTTTTTTTTAGACGGAGTCTCACTCTGTTGCCCAGGCTGGAGTGCAATGGCGTGAGCTCGGCTCATTGCAACCTCCGCCTCCCAGGTTCAAGCCATTCTCCAGCCTCAGCTTCCTAAGTAGCTGGGATTACAGGTGCACATCACCATGCCCGGCTAATTTTTGTATTTTTAGAGACGGGGTTTCACCATGTTGATCAGGCTGGTCTTGAACTCCTGACCTATCTTTTTGCTTTTGAAAAGGCTTTTGTTATTGTGAAAATAATACATTGAATGGCAAAAAAAAAAAAAAAAAAAAAAAAATTCAAGCACTATAAGCAAATACCCATGCAAATACATCACCTGCAACAGCCTGTCCCCAACCTGACCATTGCTAACATTGCGGAGGACATTCACGCTGGTGTTTCTGCATATAGACATGGCATTTTTGCTAGTTGTCTCCTTCAGGTCACCTGATTTCATAATTTTATTGAAGATAAGCAATTAAACCTAACTTGATCTAGGATAATATTCTGAATTTGTACTCCTTTGCCAAGCAGGCAAAAAACAGAAAAGATGTAATTGCTAACAACCTGTAATCCAGTCTACAATGTTGCGTTAAGAAACTGTGAAGTTCTTGGATTACTGACCCCTTAGTGCCCCACCCCACTCTGTTTCTGGACAAAGTGCTATGGGAAGCAGAAAAGGAAATACCCCATTTGCCTTATCCAGGAGCACCCTGTGCTATGGTTCTGGTCCTGTCCTGTTGTTCAAGGTCTTTACACAGAATCAGTGTCCTTGACTTTGCCCCTCTGGCTCACTGTCTGCCACTTGACTCCCAGGGTCTGAAAGATCCCTGTGTTCTAAGTTTTAAGATTCCCTGGGCTGGCAAACTCATTTCCTCAGCTGGGTTTCCGATTACAAGTATATTCATGTCTATCAAAACAAATCGTACCCAGTGTTTTTATCAAAGCCTAGAAATTTACTATTGTAAATATCTCTCTCTGTGGAAATGTACCAGCGACATCGAGTCTGTGACAGATGCCATGGCTGACTTCCCTGTGGGTTAGGGCCTTCACTTTTTGCTTGGCAGGCACTGGCTGAACCAAAATTAATCTCCAGTGTGATCCACGCAGTGGAAAAATACAGCAGCTGCCTAAGGGAGCTGCCAGTGAAAACAAGTCACTCACTTCTCCCAGCTCAAGCCACTCTGCCTCATGCCAGCCCTGAGAGCCAGGGATGATAACCCCTGATCCCCATGTACTGGAGTCACTGTGTTCAGACCCTCCAGAAAATGTCATATTTGGCCTCAGACTGCTTTCCTTGGGAAAAAAATAATGCCTCCTGATGAAAAGAAAGACACTTAAAGTCTATTAACGTGTTTGTTTCCCAGGAAGAGATTGAAATAAGACTTTTAATACTGATAATGTGGCAGTGATGGTTGCCAGTTTTAGAGTGAGCACTGTGTGCCAGGTACTGCTAAGGTTAAGTAACCTCTGACAGTAATACCCATTTTACAGAGGACAAAGCTGAGGCTCACTTGTGAGAAAGACATGGGCCAATGAATGTAAAGTGCCTGGCACACAATGGGCCATGGAGAAATGTTTCCATCCCCTTGTCTCTGTCCTAATGACTTCTGGCAGTTCTCCTGGTTCAGTTTTCCCACCTCGTAAAATGACCAGTTTGCACTGGATCTCAGTACTGTTCTTCCCATCTCTCTAATTCTGGGATGCAGAAAATGCATCAATGCATACTTTATGCTTTTCTGTGGTTTCCAGGCACCCATTATTTCATTATAATACCTCCAATCCCCCCACCCACCACCTCCACCGCATCCTCTCCTTTCCTTGGAATTTTGCAAATCGTAGCTAATTTGCTTTGGACTTGCAGCCTCTGGCGTCCCCTTCCCTCCCTCCCCTGGCCCGTCGGAGGATGACATCATTGACATCATTGTGTGTACACCTTTAAGATTATATAAATCTGTGATCCTACAGTGGCCTCCATCCCCATGGTAACGCGGAGGAGTTTCCCTTTTGTGAGGAAAGCTGTCATGTCACTTCCTGCTGCTGACAAATCAGTTTAGGAGATTAAAATAAAGGGGGGCGGGGTGCCTCTGAGAAGTGCTGGCTGCGGTGGTTTCTGGTTGCCATACACAGAGGCAAACAATGCTGCTGCGGCCCCGCCCCACGCCCGCAGGGTGGATCCAGGTCACTCCGGGCTGTTTTTCTCTGCAGGTTGCTTTCTGGAGAGCAGGTGGGAGGGCTGCTCATCTCTTTTCCGGAGCTCTGCGGGGCGAGTCTGTTTGAGAACAGCCTGTAGGTGCAGACCAGCAGTCCTGCTCCCCTCTGACGGCCGAGGAGGTGTCTTCCACCCTGTGGAGAACAAAGGGTGTGCTCTCTGTGCTAGCGACACAGTGGACTAAACTGTGCTCTGCCAAGGAAGATAACCTTATAGCCACCTTTTCCTTGACTGTGACTTTTAAAGCTAGGCAGGAGACCCACACATTCATTCACTCATTCATTCATTCATTCGTTCAACAAATATTGATAAATATAGTCTCAGGGGATACTTTGGTGCAAGACAAAATTCCTACTCATAAGTAGCTAAAATTACTTTTTTTTTTTTTTTGAGATGGAG
>NW_016819845.1:729727-762960 GCF_001698545.2 Rhinopithecus bieti | reverse complement strand
CTCCCCTCCCCTCCACCTTGAGGCACAGCTTCACTCTTGTTGTCCAGGCTGGACTGCAATGGTGTGATCTTGGCTCACCGCAACCTCGGCCTCCCGGGTTCAAGCCATTCTCCTGCCTCAGCCTCTCAAGTAGCTGGAATTACAAGCATGCGCCACCACGCCCAGCTAATTTTGGATTTTTAGTAGAGATGGGGTTTCTCCATGTTAGTCAGGCTGGTCTCGAACTCCTGAATTCAGGTGATCCACCTGCGTCGACCTCCCAGTGTGCTGGGATTAAAGGCGTGAGCCACTGCGCCCAGCTCATCCTTCTGACTTTTCTTCTCCCAGGTCTTGATCCCAAAGTTCCTCACTGCCTTTTAGTGTCATAATGCCTTTAAACGAAAATATGTTAATATTTTGTCCAACTTACCTTGTCCTCACCAGTAGAATTGTTCTGAATTACATGCTCTGCCATGACTGGAAGGGAGTCAGGCTTTTAAAAATCCAGAGGGAAACTTTTAGCGCATCAGATAATTTTTCTCCTCTATTCAAACCCTCTCATGGCTCTCATCTCACTCAGACTAAAAGACACATCCTAACAAAGGCTACGAGACCTGATATTTGTCTTGCTGCACATCTCTGACTGCATCTTTGCCACTCCTCTCCCTCACTCATCTCTTCTAGCCAGCCCGGCTTCATTGCTTTATCTAGCACTGGCAATGTTCACTCCTGCGTTGGACCCCATGCTCTTCTTTCTGCTTGGACCTTGGCCATCCTGCCCTTAGAACAGTGCCTGGTATGCAGGGGAGTGCTCAATGAATGTGATGGATAAGTGAAAGATCTTTGCAGGCTGTGGACAATTCCCATCCCTTCTGACTGGGTCCTGGGCCCAAGCTAGGGGGAAGTGATTCTCTTCTGCTCGACCAGCCTCTTTCCCTTCCTCATAAAGCAATTTGGAGACCTTCCCATAACACACAGTGGTGTGCAGATGAAATAAAGTGTGTGAAAGCACTTTGTAAGCAGGAAGCCACATGAGGGTCCTGGCTTTTCAAGACTGGGGCCATCCTGGGGCTCAGCTTCTGGGGTCAGGGCTTTGTGTCTAGAAAGATAACGGGAAAATCTACCTCGGGGACTCCACTCTGAGCCCTGTCCTCCCACCACTTCCCCCATATTTCCTCCCTCCCGTCTGAAGGAGAATTCCCCATGGCGTGTGCCTCCAATGAAGAGAGCAGTGAGTGATTCATGGGGAAGTCTGTAGGGCTGCTTGGGGCTTATGACTCACAGCTTCTCCTCCAATAGGAAGATTCGATATCCATGCTGAGTCTCCTGGAAAGCTCCTTCGCCAAGGCCTCTAGTGACCGCTGGGGATTCTTCTCGGGACTCCCGCAGAGCTCCCAACAGCCACCTTCCTGGCACTTGTCACTCTGCATAGTTGTGCGTCTCTTGCCCAATAAATACATATGTAAAGGAAAAGGAAGACAGGCAAAGAGGGAGGGAGGCAAGGCAGAGGATATTGGCCTCCCTCACCTGACTGTGAGCCACCTGAGGGCAAGATCGTGCCTTTTTCATTTCTGTGTGCCCAGCCCCCACTGCAGGGCTAGGCACATTGTGAGGAAGTGAATGGTTGAATACAGGAAAGAACACTTTGTGGGTGAGGGACCTCCTTCTAGGATCTGACCAGCCCAGCACAGCCTCAAGGCAGCGGCAGGGTTTGGGGTCCTGTTCTGGGTGTTCCTAGGGAGGCTTTGGAAGACAGTTCTGATGGAGACACATGCTTTAGCCCCCGCCCACAGTTCAGTCAGGGAACCAACCATACTGAGCTCTTAGTAGTGCCGGGCCCTGCATGGGACGCTGGGTGCACAGGGATGCAGGAGACACAGTTTCTGACTTCCGGCTCTCCTGGCAAGTGGTGGAGACGGATACATTGGCCCATGATTTCAGCACAGTGATCTGGGGCTGCGGGTGAGTTGTGGGCAGAGCAAGGGGGTGAAGAAATGCAGGGAGGAGTGGGCAGATGAGAGAACAATACAGGAAGGCTTCCTGGAAGAGGTGACCCTTGAGCCCTAGAAGGGTGAGCACATGGCACAGGAAGGACTCCCATCTCAAGTGTTGAGGGATGACCTGAAGCCAATTTACTGCTGTTCCGTAGATTTTAAGAGGAATAAAGGCCCCAGTACTTGTTCCAGGCCCAACCTTCTTCCCTAGAATTGAATTCCCAAGAGCCCTCACAAGGGTCGGTCACTGCCCTTATCCTACTATTTTACGCAAAAAGGATCAGAGCCCCATGACCTCTCTGGTGGGTGTTTCAGAGTGTGGGCACCGTGCTGCTCTGAAGCCAAGGAAATGACCAGCCGGGAAGAAGGACTGGGAAGAACTAGCCTGGCCGCTGGCCCCAGCTCCCCTCAATGTCATCATCGGATGAGCAGTTTAGGCTGTTCTCCCTTTACCACGAGCCAGAGGAAGGGTCTGTTGTAGGTTTCACTGGCCACTCTCCTTCCTCATATCCTCATCATCACCAGCGACTTAACACTTTCTGAGCCATCACCAAAGACTTCAGGCAACAGCTTTGTGTTCTAGCCCCAAGTGTAGCATTTCCTTGCTGTGTGAATCTCAGCAAGTTGCATCACCTCTCTGGGCTTCAGATTCCTACTTATCTGTTTTATTTTGTGTTTTAAGACAGAGTCTCACCCAGCATGTGCTTTACATATGTGACTTATTTAGTACATCCATTTAGCCTGCTGGACGGGCTTCTTCTTATTGCTGCGTTTACTAAACCGCTGATAGGGTTTGGATGTTTTGTCCTCTCCAAATCTCACCTTGAAATGTCACCTCCAGTATTGGAGGTGCGGACTAGTGGGAGGTGTTTGGGCCATGGGGATGGCTTCGTCCCTCATGAATGGCTTGGTGCTGTCCTCAGGGTAATGAGTGAATGAGTGAGTTCCTTTTTTTTTCTTTTTTTGAGACAGAGTCTTGCTCTGTCACCCAGGCTGGAGAGTGCAGTGGTGTGATCTCGGCTCACTGCAACCTCTGCCTACTGGGTTCAAATGATTCTTCTGCCTCAGCCTTCTGAGTAGCTGGGACTACAGGCACCCACCACCACACCGGGCTAATTTTTGTATTTTTAGTAGAGACGGGGTTTCACCATGTTGACCAAGCTGGTCTTAAACTCCTGACCTCAAGTGATCTGCCTGCCTTGGCCTTCCAAAGTGTGGGATTACAGGCATAAGCCACTGTGCCCAGCCAAGTGACTTCTCACTCTATGAGTTCATGTGTGATCTGGCTGTTTGTTTGTTTGTTTGTTTATTTATTTATTTATGTTTAAAGATGGAGTCTCACTCTATTGCCTAGGCTGAAGTGCAGTGGTGCAATCTCGGCTCACTGCAACATCTGCCTCCCAGGTTCAAGCAATTCTCCTGCCTCTTGAATAGCTGGGATTATAGGCAACTGCCACCATGCCAGGCTAATTTTTGTATATTTACTACAGACGGGGTTTCACCACGTTGGCCAGGCTGGTCTTGAACTCCTGACCTCAAGTGATCTGCCCGCCTCGGCCTCCCAAAGTGCTGGGATTACAGGTATGAGCCATTGCACCTGCCGAGATCTGGCTGTTTAAAAGAGCCTGGCCCTTCCTCCCTCTCCCTCTTGCACCCTCTCACCATTTGATACACAGGCTCCCTTCTTTACCTTCCACCATGACTAGAAGCTTCCAGAGGCCTCACCAGAAGCTGGGCAGATGCTGGCACCATGCTGCCTCTACAGTCTGCAGAGCCGCGAGCCAAATAAACCTCTTTTCTTTATAAATTACCCCAGTCTCATTACCATCTTTTTAGCAATGCAAAACAAACTAATACACCATGTCATCTGGAGTAAGTAGCTGAGGCCTGGAGAAGGAGAGGACTTGCCCACACCTCAGGTTTAACAGAGTGTGTGTTCTAAGACCCAAGCCTGGCAGGGCCTTCCACTGTGCTGGGCAAGACAAGGGTGAATCCCACCCTCACTCAGGGGCCTAACATCCTCTTTAAGGTTGGGGAAGGTAGGAAGTGCCAAGGATGGCTACTAAATGAGAAGCTCCCCCACGGACTCCTGGAATAAAGGTTCATGTGTCCTCAGCACTTGATAGACCACTCACAGACCATTGTGACAGACCATTGTGACGCTGACTATGTAGAGATTCGCAGACCACTGTGACACTATGTAGAGCAGAAAGGCTGGTTGTTCCCCAGGCTCTAGTCTTCCTTAGTAATAGGCTTTTAGCCAGATATATGTCCCACATTCCCCAGCCTCTCTTGCAGCCAGGCATAGCTATTTGAATAAGTCAAACCTAATGTGTGTGCAACTTCCAGGGAGTGTCCTTAAAGAGAGGGCTGATACATTTCCTCCCTGTTTTGTCCTTCCTGTGGTCTGGAATACAGAGTGATGGCTGGAGCTGAGGCAGCCATTTTAAACCATGAAGTGATGTTGGGAATGTTGGCAGAGCAGTAAGACAGAAGGAGTCTCCTTCCCTTAGGACTGTTGAGGGGCAATTCTCCATGGCATTCTTATACCTCTTGTGACACCTTTTGTGTGGAACCATCTTTTCAAGGATGTTGTATGGCAAATAGCCTGGGGGAGCAGGAATAGTGTCTCACTCTGGAGCAGAGGACAGATTTATTTCCTGACCAGGATTATAAAGATAATGCCTTTCCCCAGGTCGAATGTTGACCAGGTTTGTTATCAGCCTCTAACGCTTATAAGATTAGGAGTTTCCTAAGCTCAGTATATCTCAGCTCTGACATGAGCCCACTGTGTGTACGGCATCCACCTGGGCCTCCTGCTCCAGCCCCATGGAACTTAGGGGGCAAGTAAACCAGAGCAAAGATAAAGCTTGTGCTGCCTACTGTGTTGTGAGTAATAAAGTCCTTTGTCTCTGACCTAAGAGTCCTGTGTCTTCTGCTAGCATCTGTGCAATTGTGATAAGCTCAGTTGTTAGTTTGCAAGTGGGAGAAAATAAATCTCAGATTCTTCGTATGTCTGACAAGGACTTCATGGAGCAGAGCACTATCATTAGCTCTGGTGCACTTTTTAAAGTTTTCCTTTTTCTAACTTCATTGAGCTAGTATTTATTTTAATAAATATATCTCAAGCCTACAGTTCTGACAGATTTATACAATTTTATATGTTTTTAAATTTCAACAAATGCTTACAGAGTGTATTATACCTACCAATACATTCAAGATCTGGAGCATATCCATCATCAAAAATCCCTTTGTGCTCCTTCCCAATCAATCCCTAACCTCCCCACCTTAGTCAACTAGCGTTATGCTTTCTGTCACTGTAGATTAAAGCTGTGTTTTCTAGAGTTTTCTATAAATGGAATTATATAGTATTCCTTCATCGTGTCTATTTCAATTAGCATGCTTTTTTGATTAATCCATGTTTTTGTGTGCATCATTGACTCTTTTTAAAAAATTTTTTTCAATGGACTCCATTTCTTAGAGCAGTTTTGGCTCACAGCAAAATTGAGCAGAAGGTACAGAGATTTCGCATATACTCCCTGTCCTCATGTACACTTAGACTCCTCCACTATCAACATTCCCCACCAGAGTGAGTGGTGCATTTGTTACAGTCTGTTAACGACACTGACACATCAGTATCACCCGAAGTCCATAGTTTACATTAAGGTTCGCCCTTGGTATTGGACATTCTGTGGGTTTGAACAAATGTGTAGTGATAGGTATCCCCCATTGCAGTATCATACAGAGGAGTTTCACTGCCTTCAAAATCCTCTGTACTCTGCCTGTTCAGCCCTCCCTCCCCATAACTCCTGGCAACCACTGTCTCCGTAGTTTTGCCTTTTCAGAATGTCATATGGTATGCAGCCTTTTCAGATTGATGTCTTTCACTTAGTAGTATGCATTTGAGATTCATCCATGTCTCTTCTATGGCTTTGATAGCTCATTTCTTTTTAACACAGAATAATATTTCATTCTCTGGATGTATTACAGTTTATTCACTTACCTACTGAAGGACATCATGCTTACTTCCAAGTTTTGGCAATTGTGAATTTGGATGCTATAAACATCCACGTGCAGGTTTTTGCGTGGAAATATTTTCAATTCCCTTAGGCAAATGCCAAGAAGTGCGATTGCTGAGTTGCATGGCAAGAATATGTTTAGTTTTGAAAAAAGCTGTCAAACTGTCTTCCAAAGTGGCCGTAGCATTTTTCATTTTCACCAGCCCTGGGTGAGACTTCCTATTGCCCCACATCCTCTCCAGCATTTGGTGGCATCAAAGTTTTGGATTTTGGCCATTTAACTAAGTGTGTAATTGTTGCTTTAATTTGTATTTCTCTGATGATACATAATGCTGAGCATTTTTTCACAGGCTCACCTGCCATCTGTGTATCTTCTTTGTAAAGTATCTAAGGTATGTTTTATTCATTTTTAAGGTGGGTTTGTTTCCTTACTGTTGAATTTTAAGAACTCTATGTGTATTTTGGACGACAGCTCTTTATCAGATATATCTTTTGCAAATATTTTCTCCCAGTCTGTGGCTTGTCTTCTCATTCCCTTGAATCTGGTGGGCTTTTTGTGTGTGTGAGCAAACTATATTTTTATCTTCCTATGTTGTTTAAGCCAGTATGATGCTGGGCTTTTATTGGAAATGAACCTAATTCTAATACATGAAGTCATATTTCTGCTTAGAACCTTCCGGTGGCTTGCCATCATATCCAGGATAAAGCCCAACTCTTTCTGTGTCCTCCATAGGCCCAGCTAGTCTGGGTCTCTGGCAGAGTGGTTAAGAGCAAGGCTTGTGGTTGAAATTCTAGTGGTGTTGCTTCCGATGTCTGTGACCTTGGGCAAGTTATTTAACTTCTCAGTGTCTCAGGTTCCTCATCTGTAAAATGGGTTAGTAATAGAATATAGCTCATCAGGTTGTGGAGAGAGCCAAATGGGTTACTGTAGTAAGCACAGGGTCAGGCACATGGCGAGCCCTCACTATGTGTCACTATGGATAGTGTCCCTTCCACTGACCACTGCAAACAACACATGGGTTTTCTTTCATTTCTTCAAGAAACTGAGCTTACTCCCACCTCAGAGTGTTTGCACCTTTCCCTCTGCCTGGAACTCTACCCCTCCACCCAACAAACACACACCATGCATGCTCACATACACGCTCAAATACATGCACTCATGCATGCTCACGCTCACACATGCTCACACCCACCTGCACATTCCTGAACACTAACACACGCACATGCTCACAAGCAACCACACACACACACACGCGTAATATTCACACTCAAATACGTTTGCTCACACAATACTCATTCCCATACACACTCATGTGCAGTCACAAACATGCACACTCACACCCAACACATTCCCACCCCTCTCCACACCCTTTTGTGAGGCTGACTTCTCCCCCTACTCAGAAGGTCTTATCGACCGCATTACCTCCTGTGGCCTACGTTGCTCTGTCTGGGCATCCATTCCTTGGTTCCATAGCACCCTCAGCCGTGGCTGTCCCATGCAGCCCGCATTCCCTGAGCACACGATGGCCCAGGCACTGCTCCAGCTTCTGTTAAAGGGTGACTGTGGCTTCGTGTTGTCTCCCTGACTGCCCTGTAGGCACTTGTAGGGCAGGGACCTTGGCAGTCTTGTTCACAGTTGTTTCTCCCAGCGCCAGCCCAGGACTAGAACATAGTGGGTACCCAAGAAATGTGTTTTGGAATAAATGGATGAGTAGATGAACAGGAAGGACCATGGGCTGTCTGCACAGGAAGGTGCCCTGTGTACACCACCTGCCAGTGGGAGCTGAAGCTTAGTGAAGGGAAAGTTCCCAGCACAGGTCAGAATGTGAGTGGGAGGGTCCTGACGGGAACTCCACTTCCTGCCCCCTGCTGGGGTCTTGTCAGACCCTGGCAGGCAGTTCTTCTTTCTCTGCTTTTCCACAGGGCAAGGATGTGGCCTCCACATTTTTGGTGGGCTAGTTCCAGTATAGATCTCTCTTCTTCCTCTTCTGTTTCCCCTTCAGAGAGCAGGCAGGCAGCCTGGGGCTGAATCTAGGTAGAAGCACCAGCAAATGCTTCTGCTCCTGCGTGTAGCAATGACCCCCAGGTGTCCTGGCCTCCTAGCCCTGGTTCCTCACCCTGGGCAGGGCACCTTCCCACCTTCTCCCTCCCCAGGCTGTGAGGGTCAAGCCTCAAGGCTGGGCTGAGCATCTGGAACCCCATGGGTGCTCCCCAGGGATTTCCTTCCTTCCTTCCTCTCTTTCTTTCTTTCCTTCCTTTCTTTTTTCTTTCTTTCTTCCCTCCCTCTTTGCCTCCCTCCTTTCTTTTCTTTTCTTTCTTCCTTTCTTTCCCTCTTTCTTTTCTTTCTTTCTTTTCTTTTTCTTCCTTTCTTTCTTCTTTCTTTCTCTCTCTCTTTCTTTCCCTCCCTCCCTCCCTCCCTCTCTCTCTTCCTTCCTTCCTTCCTTCTTTCTTTCTTTTTCTTTTCTTTCTTTTTTAAAACAGAGTCTTGCTCTGTTGCCCAGGCTGGAATGCAGTGGCACAATCTCAGCTCACTGCAACCTCCACCTCCTGGGTTCAAGCGATTCTCCTGCCTCAGCCTCCCAAGTAGCTGGGATTACAGGTTCCTGCCACCACGCCCAGCTAATTTTTGTATTTTTAGTACAGACAGGGTTTCACTGTGTTGGCCAGGCTGGTCTCAAACTCCTGACTTCAAGTGATCCATCTGCCTTGGCCTCCCAAAGTGTTGGGATTACAAGCATGAGCCACAGCACCTGGCCAGATCCTCTTTCTTTATTGGCCTTGGATTCTCATTGATTTGATAGGAGGCAGATAGAGGACAGATGTCAGATTGGGGGGAGCAGCAGACAGTTTGAAAATATTTTGAGAATGTATATTCAAACTTCTTGTTTCTTCATTCTCAAGCTCCAGGTCCCAACAGAAAAATGCAAATTTAACAAAAATCTTCCTGGGATGGAGTGGGAGTTGTGGAGGAATAGATGCAAAGATAGAGAAGTTTGGAACCATTGTGTTAGGAATGCAGAGGACAGCTTGACATTTATGTAGTGAAAATGATATGTTAGCCATGAATGCATGTGTGTGGCTGTTTTGTGTATGTTGAAGTGTACAGAAGGCAGGGAGAGTGTGGCTGTATGTTCCCGTTTGTATGGACGCCTGTGAGGCTGTGGGTGATTGTCCAGGTGTGGACGCGTGCGACGGTGCCGCGCTTGCCTGAGTCAAGGACATAAGCACGCCAGTGGGTGGAGGAGGGGATGGCTCTGGGTGGGCGGCCCGCGTGGTCCTGGCCTGATAGCCGGTTTGAGGAAGCTGAGTGGGAGCTGACCTCCTCTGCGCCCTTGGTCAGCCAGACCAGCAGAGCTCTTGGTCATTTAAGGCGCTGGCTCAGGCGGGCAGCTCAGTAGGCCGTCTGGGGTCGAGATGGCCCAGGCCTTCTGGGGGGCAATGAAAGCTATTTTTAGTGGCCTGGGCTAACTCCCAAATCCTACTGACTATTTCTGGCACCAAAAGATTGCCCTGAAGGATGTGGAAAATTTTCATGTCAAGAATGTCTGGTTTCCCTTTGGCTAAGAAAGGGTGGAGCAGGGAGAGCAGGACAAAGGGCTCGAGGCCCAAGGAATTCTGGGAAAATCTCAATAGTGAGAGCATGAAATGGCCCTCGTCCTGTCCTTTAGAGAGGAGCATGGACTTTTAAAAACAGCTTCGTTACTTGGGAGGTTGAGGCGGGAGAATCGATTGAACCTGGGAGGTGGAGGTTTCAGTGAGCTGAGATCGTACCACTGCATTCCAGCCTGGGCAACAGAGTGAGACTCCGTCTTAAAAACAGAACAAAACAAAACAAAAACAAACAAACAAAAAACCCCAACAGCTTTGTTATGGGTGACCATCTGTCTTGGTCTGCCAGGGACTGTCTTGGTTTTATCATGGAAATTCCTGCGTGCAGGGCTCTCAGCTCCAGCAAACTGGGACAATCAGTCACTCCGGCTCCATTTCACAGGTTTTAAAGTTCTAGAAGCTAAATTACAACAATAGCTTGAACTACATGCATCGTTTTCTAGAATGTTCACAATAACCCTATCAGTATGGACTGTTATCATCTCCATTTTACATGTAAGAAACTGAGGCACAGAGAAATGCTGCAACTTGCCTTTGCCTGGCCGCTAGCTGAGTGATGAAGCCAGGATTTAAGTTCTGTTGTGCTGGTGTCAGAGTCCACCATTGTGCTGTATGGAGAAATGATGTCTTTGGACCCGGGAAAACCTGGATTCAGTTACTTCCTAGAAAGACACTGTATTTGGCCAGGTTGTCAGGAGGATGAAAGGAGAAAAGTAGGTGCTTAGGAGGTACTGGCGCGATCTCTCTCTCTCTCTCTCTCTCTCTCTCTCTCTCTCGCGCGCGCGCGCGCGCGCGCTCTCTCTCTCCACGGTCTTGCTCTGTCACACAGGCTGGAGTGCAGCGGTGCCATCATGGCTCACTGCAGCCTCGGGCTCCCTGGCTCAAGCGATCTTCCCACCTCAGCCTCCAAAGTAGCTTGCGCCATCATAACAGGCAAATTTTTGTATTTTTGTGGAGACAAAGTTTCACCATGTTGGCCAGGCTGGTCTCAACTCCTGGGCTCAAGCGATCTGCCCGCCTCGGCCTCCCAAAGAACTGGGATTACAGGAGTGAGCTCCCGCACCCGGCCTCTGGGCTCCACATTTCTTAGAATGGGCTCATGCGCCCATCCTCGCAGGGCTCCCGGAGGGAGGGTTCGGGAGATCAAGTGGGATCTACTCCTCTGACTTCTCCGAAAAAGTCTCTCTCTCCCTAAGCAGGTCGGGCCCCGATCGCCAGTGAGCCTGTACGCTGGGAGCGGAGGAGGTGCGGACGTGCGTGCGGCCGGCCGGGGCATGAATGGAATGCGTTTGGTCCCGAGAGACGCGCTGTTCCTTCCGCAGGCCGCGCGTCAGCGACGGAGCAGGAAGGGCCGGGGCCTCCTCGCGTTCCCTACGGCCCCCTTCGGGCTGGGAAAGTGGCTGAACAATAGGGCTGCCCGGCTGGCTGCCGGGGCTGCTGGGAGGGACTGATGCCCGGTGTGTGTGCGTGTGTGTGTGTGTGTGTGTGTGTGTGTGCGCGCGCGCGCGTGCGATCCTTAGGGTAGGAGGGCCCTAGAGCCCTCTGCTTCCTGAGGGGGAAAAGGGAGGACTCCTTACTGGGTTTCCCCAAGTGTCAGGCCCTTTGGCATTATCTCGTGTGGTACCCACAACCACCCTGGGAGGGAGGCACTGGCATTCTCATCTGCAGAGTGGGCCACAGAGGCAAACTGGATTTGTGTCTTGCTTAGAATTTGTGCATTGCTTAGGGAGGGTCCTACTGGCATTGGCCATCTTTCAACAGTGGGTTTGGGGCTGAGGCTGGGGCCAGGGAAGAGGCTGGGAAACTTTGCCAGGTGCCCTGGAAAGCGTGCATATGCACACAGGATTTGCTAAGAGAATGAGCTCTCCCCAGATACCAGGATAAAGCTGTGAGGTCACCAGCACCTCCAGTTTACACCTGTGGAGACAGGCTCAGAGGAACCTGCCCACTCACACTGCAAGCCCATATTCACTGTGCCAAAAAGGATTTGAATAATTAATTCTGCCTTTTCTATATAAACGGCACTTCCAGGTAGTCAAATGGTTGATGAATGGAAGTTTCTATTTCTGCTTAAAAATGTAGAAGGGATGATAGACTAGAAAGTCATTGTTCCACTCCTGATGGGATAATGGAACTAGGCATTAGGCAACTATGGCTGCTCACATCACAAAGAGACAGAGAAGCAGGTAGTATGAGCCTCTGGGTGGAACAACGTGGCACCGCCCATGGAGCAGTCTTGCCCAAAACTGTAACCTGAATCTGAATAAGTCCCTAGATTCAACCAGGTTACAGAAGCTACAGGGGACAGAGGAACATGTTAAGTGGCACCACAGGGATGTAGTCAGCACTCTTCAGATGTGGGACATTCTATAGATAAACAACTGGTCTCTTGTACAAATAAAATGCAAGAAAAAAGAGAGACAAATAATAAACAAACAGTAAATAAATAAACACAGGGCGGGGGGAATCTCTAGAGTAAAGCAGATTAGGAGACATGTCAACCAGTCACCATGTCTGGACCTCATTAGGACTCTGATCTAAACAAACTGTAAAGCAAACTCACCAATCAAACAAATGAAAAACATTATGATACAATCAGGAAATTCAAATAGATCCCTAAGAACCACCTGTCTGGGCCCTAGTGATCTGTTCTGAGCTGATGGTTCCAGATGGAATTCTTAGGATCAGGCAGCTTTGAGACTTGGGTAAAATGGGAACTGCCCCCAAGGCAGTGATATCTGCCTGTCTCCTGCTCCTTGGAGCTCCTGGAGGATAGGTACTTGCTGGAGAAGTCAGTCTGTGGGAGGAGAAAGGTAGGAGGGAGAGACTGTTTTCTCTTTTCCGTTATCTGCCCTCAGTCACCTTTTGTTTTTTTCAGTACATGTGTCTTATAGGCACCCAGGGTCTGGCCTTTTTATTCTGTCTGCCCAGAACCCAGTGTTTAAAATTAGGCCCCTTGAGCCAGGGGCTGCTGTAATCCTGCTCCCTGAAAACGGTGAAAGCAACAAGCTTCTGTTATTGGGACATAAATTGTGTGCTTGAATCTGGAGTGGCTCAGGATGGCTGATGTCCCATTCCCTCTGAGGACAAAGCTGCCTTGATTGGTTTGGTCCCACTGAAATGCAATGTTCTGCCCAGGCCCACAGCCCTGGGTGCTGGGACTCAGGAATGGGTCTCTGATGTGGAGCCTGCATTTCTTCTTGAGACAGTCTTTTCATTTAAAAGATGGAGATATGGAGTCCCCATGAGTCCTACCCAAGGTCAAATAGCAAGTTATTATTATTTCATACATATGGGCCTTACAAAATCCTTATTTAAAATGGTTTGCTTTCATTTTTACAGGTTAAATCACATCCATAGCAAAATACTTAAAACTACTCAAGGGTCTGATCTGTGACAAGTGACTTCTTTGCAAACCTACCCCCAGTCACCTCATTCTCTATTCCAGGAACTGATGTTATCAGTTTCTTGCATGTCCTACCAGAGATGGTCTAGCCAGGCTTTCTCAGGGGGCTTCCACAAGAGAACTAGGTCTCAATGCCCCATGGCATCTGTGGTGTGTAAGGAATTAACTTCTCTCCTCTACATCCCGACAGTACCAGGTCTGCACCATCTTTGGGCAAACTGAGCATTAGTCCCTCATGCCATTTTCTCTGTTCTGTGGTTAGACACTGACCCCCAGCTGCTCAATCCAACAAATTATTCCATACCTTTCTTTTTCTCTTACGTTATCCGGGAGTTGACTTACTGTGAGTTTGTGGAGAGCTGCCTCTTTGTTACGACTGTGTGGCACCCACTGCATGCATGCAAGCAATTCATTGATCTGTTTCTTCTAATGGGCATGGAGGTTGTTTCCAGTCTTTGGCCTCTATTCACAATACTTCAGTGCACATTCTCATGCACATATGTGAGGGCACCGGTGAGAAATTCCTGGAGGAATAGGACCTTACTAATTTGTGTCAGAACTGGACCTATTGCCAAAGCTTAGAGGAGCAAGGACAAAAAAGGTATTGCAGCTGGTCTAGGAAGAGCCTGGCTTAGGATATCTCATTTGCATCCTAGACATGCAAACAATCTGGAAGTTAGGGGAGAAGAACAGGAATTCCAGATGTTCAAGGAGGGGAATGAACACTTATTGTGGACCTGCTACATGTTAGACATTTTCTATTGACTTATATAACTCTAGCAGAAGCTCTGTGAGGTGGGTGCCTGTTCCCAGAAGCTCAGAGAGGTTAAGTCATTTGTCTGGGAGCACACAGTAGGGAAGTGGCAAAACTGAGATTTGAACCCAAGTAAGTCTGAATGCAATGCCTGTGCCCCCTTTGCTCCACTACCTGGTGGCTTTCAAATATTTCCAGAATGGGAAAAGGTCAGGGCTGGCATGTTGCCCATCTCCAGACAGTGTAATTCACATCGCTGCCTGTGTGCTCAGCACCCCAAGGCATTGTGCAGTGCACAGTCTATGAGGTTGCACATGGCAACCCCATCAGCGTGCCACACTCTCTCTCAACAACCACAAAAATCAGTAAACACAATTGCAGCTCTTAAAAGCATGCAATGGCAAAGTAGTTGATTTATGAATTCTCTTATTTGTTCATTAAGAAGTTATTAGTAGGCTGGGTGCGGAGGCTTATGCCTGTAATCCCAGCACTTTGGGAGGCCGAGGCGGGTGGATCACGAGGTCAGGAGATTGAGATCAGCCTGGCTAACATGGTGAAACGCCGTCTCTACTAAAAATACAAAAAATTATCCGGATGTGGTGGCGGGCGCCTGTAGTCCCAGCTACTAGGGAAGCTGAGGCAGGAGAATGGTGTGAACCTGGGAGGCGGAGCTTGCAGTGAGCTGAGATTGAGCCACTGCACTCCAGCCTGGGTGATAGAGCGAGACTCCGTCTCAAAAACAAACCAACAAAACAGCAACAACAAAACAAACAGAAAGTAAGTTATTAGTAGACACTAAGAGGATCAAAGTTGAAAGTCTGTTCTCTCTTTGGTCATTGTGATTTAAAGATACCCTGTGATCAAGGAGGATGATAAGACTGACTCTGTTGGGCGAGGCTTCTTGGAGGAGGCAATTGGGTTGGGCCCCAAAGGATGAGTAGGAGTTTGGCAGATGGGAGAGGAGTGAAGTGGGGAGCGAGGGTTAAGGAAGAGTATTTCAGGTGTGGAGGATAGCCCGCAGAAGGCACAGGGTGTGAAGTAAGCAGAGTCTTCAGGGACTGCAAGTGGTTCCCTATGACGTGGGTGGAGGGAGTGAGGGAGGAAATCAGGGGTGGGGCTGGTGGCCAGAAAGTCTGGTTGGGGGGCCCTTGGAGGGACTCAGACCACACAGACACATGCACTTGTGTGTGCAGGAGACACAGAAGGAATCCTGGAGCCCCTACCTGAGTTTAAATCCTGATCCTGACTGTGTGACCTTGGGCAAGGCCTCTTTGTCTGCACACTGGAGGATAAAATGGGCTGTGATAAGATCCAGCAAAGGAGTCCTTGGTTGGGATCGTGTGTGCAGAGGCCAGAGCACACGGGTCACTTAGCTGTCCTTAGCAATGTGTATGCATCTCATTCACCATGACCTGCCCATCTGGGAACTCCCGGGTATGGAGAGTGGCATGGTGGGGCCAGGGGAAGGACAGGCTGGGGCTGGCTTAGCTGGTCTGGCTTCTGCTGGGCTGGGCATGCAGACTGCTGGGAGTCTCCTTCCCACCCTCCCTGGGTGGCTCAGCTCGCTGCACACTGCAGTGGGGGTGGGATGGGGGGTGGGGACAAGAACGAGGAAGCCTGGCATTGAGTGCCTACCGTGAACCAGGCCTGTGCCCAGCCCTTTATTCACATTGTCTTGTTTAACTCTCAGCAAATCAGGTACCTCATTCCCATGTCACAGATGAGGAAAATATGAACCCAATTTGCACAGGGTAAAAAGTTTCACGCCATGGCCATCTACTCTGGAGGCTGAGTTCTTTCTATTCATCTTTGAACCACCAGTTTCTTTATCTCTACTTAGGCTCAGGAGAAAATGGAGGCGGGAGCATGGGTTCACAGCCCCCATTGATTTAGGTGCCTTCCAAGCTTGAGGTAAAGGTAGGACCTGGCGGTATCTCCATCAACCTCTTGCACTTTATGCTCTAGTAGTTTCCTACTTCAGGCCTCCATACCTTTGCATATGCTGTTCCCTGTGCCTGGAATGTTCTGATTCCTCTCTGTCTGCCTGGCAAACTCCTATTCATCCATCAAAACCCAGATTAACCAGCACCTTCTCCTAGAAGCTGTCCATGACTTTGCCCTAGGCAGCAGCAATCCCTCCTTCCTCTGGACCACCTGTACCCCTTGTAGCATCCTTTTACTATGCCCCTTTTACTGTGGGTTGTGATTACTTAGAGGCTTATCTGTCTTTCCAGTTAGATGATTAATGGTATTAGGGCAGGGACTGTTCTTGTTTACCTCTGGACCCTTAGTCTTTATTGCAGGGTCCAGGACATAGTAGGTGCTCAGGAAAGCCTGGTGGAATTTTTTTTTTTGTTCTTGAGACACAGTCTCACTCTGTCGCCCAGGTTGGAGTGCAGTGGTGCACCCGGCCACCTGGTAGAGTTTAATTGTGCCTGCTTGATTTGTGTAACTAGATATTGTGAGCACTAGCCAGTGCTCTGTGCAGCACCATTCTAAACACTTCTCACACATTTAGTTCTCACAACACCCAGATGAGGTTGGGGCATTGTCTCCACTTCACTGAAAAGGAAACTCAGGCTCAGAGAGGTTAAGTAACCAGGGCAAAGCCTCACAGCCAGGAAGTACCATAGCCAGAGCCCAGCTGGTGTGAAGTCCCCAAACCTAGCTTACGTATTGCTATTTCCCAAACTTGCATGAGATGATTCAAACTGGTACTTGGGTTAACTTTTTAAAAAAATAATTATTTTATTTTAATGTATGTTAGAAAAAAATACTGTATCAAATCCATGTGTTCCCATAAGCCTTTATTCTTATAATTTCACTATTCATCTTTAGTATTAAGACTATATTTACTCAGTCACCTAAACTTTCAAAATAGTTACATATTTTGGAGGCTGGGCACTGTAGCTCATGCCTGTGAACCCAGCATTTTGTGGGGGCCGAGGTGGGTGGACCACCTGAGGTCAGGAGTTTGAGACCAGCCTGGCCAACATGGCAAGACGCTGTCATATAAAAATACAAAATACAAAAATTAGCCAGGCGTGGTGGTGCATGCCTGTAATCACAGTTACTTGGGAGGCTGAGGCAGGAGAATCACTTGAACCCGAGAGGCGGAGGTTGCAGTGAGCTGAGATCACACCACTGCACTCCAGCTTGGGCAACAGAGTGACACTCCATCTCAAAAAAAAAAAAAAAGTTATATATTTATGTTCATGTGGATTAGAAAACATATGTAACCTGTGCATCAAACCCATGGCCTTTGGTTATGATATTAAAAAGTAAAGTTAGGCCAGGTGCAGTGGCTAGTACCTATAATCCCAGCACTTCAGGAGGCTGAGGCTGGAGGATTGCTTGAGACCAGGAGTTTGAGACCAGCCTGGGCAACACAGCAAAATCCTGTTCTTCCACAAAAAAAAAAAAAAAAAAAAAAAAAAAAGTTAGCTGGGTGCCATGGGTCATGCTTGTGACTCCAGATACTTGGAAGGCTGAGGCGGGAGGGTTGCTTGGGCCCACTGCACTTCAGCCTAGCAACAGAGCAAGAAACCGAGGCTGAAAAAAAAAAACGAAAAAAAAAACCTCAACAAAAACCACTACAGTGTTACCAGAGTGAGGCGGGGACTCTTGCCCGGGTCCCATTGGAAGAAGTAGGGGGCAGCCAGAGTGGGGCCTGAACCAGGATTGAAGGCTGTCCTGGTCCCAACTTTCCCATTACCCAATACCTGTCCACTCCCCACCCAGCAGCCAGAGTGAGCTTCAGAAAATGTAAGTAAAATTCTGTTCCTCCATAGTGAAACTCCCTTAATGATTTCCTGTTGCTTTTTTTTTTTTTTTTTTTTTCCCTAGTCTGTCGCCTAGACTCTGGAGTGCAGTGGCATGATCTTGGCTTACAGCAACCTGCGCCTCCCAGGTTCAAGCGATTCTCCTGCCTCAGCCTCCCAAGTAGCTGGAACCACAGGTGCATGCCACCACTCCCAGCTAATTTTTTGTATTTTTAGTAGACATGAGATTTTACCGTGTTAGCCAGGAAGATCTCCATCTCTTGACCTCATGATCCACCTACCGTGGCCTCCCAAAGTGCTGGGATTACAGGCGTGAGCCACTGCACCTGGCCCTGTTGCATTTAAAAAGGAAAACCTGACCTGCCCACTGCCCCAACTTCATTTTTTCTCCTTCCCCCTTGGCTGTGAGGCAGGAACCACGTTGGCTCATTCTCTTTCCAGATCTTCACGCAGTTTGTCCTTAGCCACCTCCTCAGAGAGGCTGCGTCCCCACACTGACCACCCAATCAGAAATTCTTCTAAGTATTCACAATCGCTTCATCTTGTTTAATTTAGATGAGCAGAGCCTCTAACATTATCTAGGTCTTTCTTTCTTTCTTTCCTTCTTTCCTTCCTTCCTTCCTTCCTTCCTTCCTTCCTTCCTTCCTTCTTCTTCTTTCTTTCTTTCTTTCTTTCTTTCTTTCTTTCTTTCTTTCTTTCTTTCTTTCTTTCTTTCTCTCTCTCTCTTTCTTTCTTTCTTTCTTTCTTTCTTTTTCCTTCCTTCCTTCCTTCTTTCTTTCTTCCTTCCTTCCTTCCTTCCTTCCTTCCTTCCTTCCTTCCTTCCTTCCTTCCTTTCTTTCTTTTTTCTTTCTTTCCTTCTTTCTTTCTCCCTTCCTTTCTCTCTCTTCTTCTTTCTCTTTCTTTCTTTCCTCCCTTCCCTCCCTCCTTCCTTCCTTCCTTCCTTCCTTCCTTCCTTCCTTCCTTCCTTCCTTCCTTCCTTCCTATGTATTTTTGTTATTCTGTTAGAGCAAGTACTCTTTCTTGTCACTGCTGTGTCCTCAGAACAGTGTCCAGCACATAGTAGGTGTTCAATCGATTTCTGTGGCACACACTCATGTGTAAGTGGTGCTGAGGGGCTGGGGAGTAGGCTTACACTCCGGCATCCACAACTGTGAGGTGAGCTTCTCCAAAAACAGCTGACAGATGCGAGGTTCTCCAGCTGGGCAGGCCAGGCAGCTGAAACCAAAAATGCAGAGGAGATTAGTCACCCTTCGAGCCTGGTAACGCTGGCACCGAATGCACTCCCTATCCAAACACATCACAACATTGTGGGCCCCGGCGTCTCCAGGGCCCCAGGTGGCAGCTCTGGCATTTGGGAGCTGGCAGCAGCCTGGCAGGGTGGGCACTGGGGGTGGGAGCAGTGGCGGGCGAGGAACGAGATGGGCCGAGGGCCACAGATAGCGTTCTCTGGACTGGGGACAGGTGGTGTCAAGGGAGACCGGAGGCTTCTGAGGACAAAGTGAATCTTGAGAAAAGGAGTCTTGAAGAATGAGCTCAAAGCTGTTGAAAAATAAAAATTCCACTCATAAACCAAAGCAGACCACTCGGTTGTGAAATCAATTTCCGCGACACTTGGCGTGCTTGAAAGGGGAAATTCTCTATTTTCTTTCTTTTTTGTTTTATAACAGCTTTATTGAAATATAATCACATACCATATACTTCACCCATGCAAAATGGACAATTCCATGGTTTTTAGTATATTCACAGTTGTGCAACCACCACCACAATCAGTTTAAGAACATTTTCATCACCCCAGAAAGAAACCCCTACCCCATTAGCAGTCACTCCTCTTCCCCTTCGCCACCAGCGTAAGCAACCGATAATGCAGTGTCTGTCTCCATAGTTTTGTCTACTCTGGACATTTTAGATACATGGAATCATACAAGATGTGACCTTCTGTGACTGTTTCCTTACACCTCGCTTCATGTTCTCAAGCCATCCACATCATAGCACGTATCAGTGCTGTATTCCTTTTTAGGGCCAAATATCCATCAGTGTATGAATAAACTCTATTTTATTTATTCATTCTTTGACTGGTGGACATTTGGGTTGTTTCCATTTTTTTCTTTGCTATTATGAAGAATGCTGCTCTGAACATTTGTGAGTGTACAAGTTTTTGTGTGGATGTATATTTTCATTTCTCTTGAGTACATACCTAGTATATTCCTAGGAGTGGAAATCTGTTTTCTTTTCTTTTTTTTTTTATTTTCTTGAGACAGAGTCTCACTCTGTTGCCCAGGCTGGAGTGCAATGGCATGATCTTGGCTCACTGCAACCTCTGTCTCCTGGGTTCAAGTGATTCTCCCACCTCAGCCTCCCGAGTAGCTGGGATCACAGGTATGCACCACCACGTCCGGCTAATTTTTGTATTTTTGGTAGAGATGGGGTTTCATCGTGTTGGCCACGCTAGTCTCAAACTCCTGACCTCAAGTGATCTGCCTGCCTTGGCCTCCCAAAGTGCTGCGATTACAGATGTGAGCGCAAGTCGAAGTACATACAATGTGGAGTGGATTTAAAATGTCAGTTGCAGTTGCAATAGCACAAGTGAACTTCACAAGTGTGGGAGCCACAGCTGTGCCTGGCACATCCTGGAAGCCCAGTGAATATTTTCGAACAAATGCCCAAATGCTTACTCATTCTGTTGTCCCCAGTGAAAAGGCCCGGGAGTAGAAATGTGACAAAAATCCTACTTGAATTTAATTGATTTTTTTGGGTTTCCTAGACAAAGATGGATAAGCACCCCCAACCCCTAGCCCCAGCATGTAAGGAACTCAGTCTAGAGGGAAATGCAGACAAGTAAACCCAGCACCAGGACACAGGAAGGACAGCAGGGGACTCTTTTCTGTCCTCCTCACTTTTGGCATTTCCTTCTTGAGCCAATGGCACTTCCCCTAAATTCCTGGTGTGGGCTGCCTCTTGTCTCCATGGGAGAACCCAGTAGGAAGAGAAAGCGCCATCTTCAGGAGGATATTGGCCTGTACTTGGGACACACCTGCCCCATCTTTGTGTCTGACATTGAGGACCTATTGATCTCTTTTATGAAATAAAGAGCGTCTTGCCTATTGCTTTTTTCTGATTGTCGACATGCTTCCACGTTTTTTTTTTTTTTGTTTTTTTGTTTTTTTTTGAGATGGAGTCTCACTCTGTTGCCCAGGCTGGAGTGCAGTGGTGCGATCTCGGCTCACTGCAACCTCTACCTCCAGAGTTCAAGCAATTCTCCTGCCTCAGCCTCCCGAGTAGCTGGGATTAAAGGTGCGTGCCACCACACCCGGCTAATTTTTGTATCCTTAGTAAAGACAGGGTTTCACCATATTGGCCAGGCTGGTCTTGAAGTCCTGACCTCAGGTGATCCACCTGCCTTGGCCTCCCAAAGTGCCAGGATTACAGGCGTGAGCCACCGTGCCTGGCCACTTCCACGTATTTTCATTGTATTCGCAAGTACATCCAAACTGCACTGGGTGCCTCAGGTTCTGAGATTGACAAAGATAGCCCCTGTCCACCTGGACCTCCCAGCCTGGTGGGCACAACAGAGGGCCCACAAGCAGGCCCAAGGGCTCTTGAAGATATCTGTTTGAAAATACACAACCCTCTGTGTTTTACTGACTTATGAGACACATTTGTGCGTCACTTCCTGGTATGCTTTTTGTTTATAGAATTTTAATGTGTTTATTTATTTATTTTTTAATTTTTGAGATGGAGTCTCTGTCACCCAGGCTGGAGTACAGTGGCACCATCTCAGCTCACTGTAACCTCTACCTCCCAGGTTCAAACTATTCTCCTGCCTCAGCCTCCCAAGTAGCTGGGATTACAGGCGTTCACCAACATGCCCGGCTAATTTTTGTATTTTTAGTAGAGACAGGGTTTCACCATGTTGCCCAGGCTGGTCTTGAACTCCTGACTTCAAGTGATCTGCCCACCTTGGCTTCCCTAAGTGCTGGATTACAGGTATGAGCCACCACACCCAGCCCCTTTATTTTTAAAGAAGATATTTGCTTGTTCATCCACAAATGTCCTCAGAAGGACAGAGAGAGAAGTAAAAGTTTCCCTTGACACTCAAGTGCCTCACAGCCTAGCAAGACAGTCAGACATAAATAAATGGGAGCCCTCTCTTTGTGTTGTAATGGGGGACCCTACAGGGCATAGTACTTTCATTCTCTCTCACATATAATTTTCTTATTCAGAATCCACAAATGCACATACACATTATTTTAGTCGCGGATCTGACATATATTCTGTTCTCATGCGGGTTATATGTAACTTTATAATTTTCACTTTTCAATGTTACACTTATATTTTTGCATCCATAAGTGAGATATTTTATATCTTATGCTTCCATTTAACAAAATATCATATCCTTTTTAAAAAGTACTTTTTTTCTTGTGATTTTAATAGTAGTATATTTTCAATGGAGAAAATTTAGCAAATACAGAAAAAAAAAAAAAAAAAAAACATGTAAATAA
This sequence comes from Rhinopithecus bieti, assembly GCF_001698545.2. Lineage (NCBI taxonomy): Eukaryota > Metazoa > Chordata > Mammalia > Primates > Cercopithecidae > Rhinopithecus > Rhinopithecus bieti. The sequence goes on along the minus strand of NW_016819845.1, from coordinate 740,918 downwards.
AGACCACTCATAACCTCACACCACCCAAAGACAGGAATATCAACATGTTGCCATCTTTCCTTCTAGTCTTCTTTCTAGGCTGTCTGCTATGTTATGTGTGTTCTTATGAAGACACGTGTTGTCTAATGTGGTGTTCAATTCCAATGATATTGATAGGGGTCTGGGTGTCCCAGCAGAGGGAAACATTTTGATAACACACCTCCCTTCCAGAGGGAGCCTCTATTTCCTTCTCTCCAGGTCACTAACTCACTCTGCAGCAGCCACTAAGTGGAGGAGTCCAGGCCACTGGTCAGCCAGTGGCAGGGAGGGTTTCTGGAAGGGCCCAGGAAAGGTTCTGAACCTGGGCCCAAGGTTGGGGAGTCTGAGCTCTTGAGTCCCACCCCCAGGAGGGTGAGGTGGTGGGGAGAGCAAGGGAATTGCTGTTGAGACAGAGAGTGTCTGCCCCGGCCCCCTAAGCCAAGGTTCTAAATAAGGGCCCTGGATCTGCTGTGTCAAGCGACAGCTGAGAATCCCTGTGGCTTGGTGTCCCCGCATCCACTGCCAGAGTCACTGGGGGGTGGGGGGTGGGAAGTGGGGTGCACCCAACCTTTACTAGTGCCCCCGACAGCCTTGCTGAGCAAAGGAACTTCTCAGAGAGAGAGAGAGAGAAAAAAAGGCTCTGCGAATGTTAAACCCAGTCTGTGAGGCAGAAGTCCTGCTTTTCTCCATGGAGTGGCAATGTAACAGTCACCATTTTTTCACCAAGGTAGGAAAGAAAGAACAACTGTGAGAGGTTTCGTGCTGTGACTATTCCTGCAGAGCCTTCGCAACAGCTCTAGGAAGCAGGCATCACTGTCTCAATGACAGCAAGGTGGAATCTGGGGCTGGGAGCAGAGGTGACTTGCCTGTGGTCGCACAGGGCTGGGGTGACTCCCCATGCTCTCCTGCCCCTGCTCTGGCCCGCCCCTGGCCCTGTGTGGGGCTCCCCTCTCTCCAGGCACCGAGCATTCTGCCTGACGAACTTCACCGCCCCGGGTCCCCACCTCTCCCTATCCTGTGCAGGCAGGAAATGCAGGCTCCTCACCTCAGCTTCCCAGCAGCCCCATTCTGGCCCTCCCCTGGAAATATTTATCCAGTGAATGAATAAACACAGAGAGGGGCCCTGCACATAAAACCAGGCTGGGGCAGCATCATCCAGCACAGGCTCTCCATGCTTCACGTGAAGACGCACACGTGTATGTTTCAGTGTGTGTGCATGTGTGTATGTGTGTGGGGAGCCAGGAGGTGGAGTGGAGTGGTTGGACATGCAGACTCAGGAGCCAGACTGCTTGGGTCTGAATCCCAGCTTCTCAGCTGTGTGCCCTTGGGCAAGTGGCTGTCCCTCTCTGTGTCTGTCTTTGCCTCTGTGAAATAGTGGAGAGTTGTAAATAATCTCTACCTCATCATTCATGCAACAGCGCTGGTATAGAAGTTAGTCCAGGGCCTGACGCAGAGCAAAAGTTTTTAGAATGCAACAAATTATTGGGGAAACTGAGTCAAGATTACCAGATGAAGTGACTTTATGACTTTAGGCAGGGGAGAGGCCACATGCACCAAGAGGCTCTTGTGAGGAGGTCACATCAGAATTGCCCTGGAACTCTCCTGCCTGCAAGTCTTTGGTGGCTCCTCTGCTATCCTCAGAGGAGTCCAGAGGAGGTTTGTTGGTTGGCTGCAGGGCTCCCAAGGCTCCCTGTGGGCTGGAACCCTACCCACCTCTGGGGTTTGCCTCTGTGACCCTGCTCTGTTCCCACCTTCCCCACCGCGGCCTCCATCCCTTCCTGCAAGTGGATCAGCCCCAAACCCTGGGGCTGTTTTGATGACTTTATCTCCCTCCCACCTAGGGTTGCCTCACAGCTCTTCCTCCAAAATATATGCTGGCCCAGCTGCCACCCTCCCCTCTAGTGCCCACCCCTCAGGACCACCCGGCTGTCTCTCACCTGGCCTCGAGTCCCTACTGGGCTTCCATCCTTGGCCACGTGGCAGCCAGAGGGGTCCTTTGAAAATATGACACTGAGAGTGCCACCTCCCCAACACGCTTGGGGACACCCCCAGTGCCTGGCCAGTGCACCAAGCCCCGCTGCTCAGGCCCTGCCAGCCCCTCCCTTGCCTTCACTCTCCTTACTTTACCCTGCAGGCCTCCCTCCCAGGTGCCCGCAGAGCCAGGGCACCTGCCCCACAGGGCAAGCATCTCCCCCAGGTCTCTGCCCAAATTCACCTGCTCAGAGAGGCCTTCCCTCGTCTCCCCAACTGGCCCCCCCACACACAAACACACACACACATGCACACACACATAGATATACACACACACACTTATACATACACAGGCACAGCATACACACACAAGTCCACATACATATAATTATTGTCATAGAGCTATAGAGCTTACACTTTAGACAGATGGACAATATTGTAAAGTTTATAAATCAGTGATTTGTGCATTTCGTACATAAAATTAAAAGAGAATATCATTTTGGGTGGAAATACGCACTTTATAAAGCTAAGGAGGTGGATGGGCGTGGTAGCTCATACCTGTAATCCCAGAACTTTGGAAGGCCGAGATGGGCGGGTCACCTGAGGTCAGGAGTTCAAGACCAGCCTGGCCGCCAACATGGTGAAACCCCATCTCTATTAAAAATACAAAAATTAGCCAGATGTGGTGGCGGGCGCCTGTTATCCCAGCTACTTGGGAGGCTGAGGCAGGAGAATCGCTTGAACCTGCCAGGTGGAGGTTGCAGTGAGCCAAGATTGCGCCACTGTACTCCAGCCTGGGCAAGAGAGCAGACACTGTTTCAAAAATAAATAAATAGGAGGGAAGCAATAAAGAAGGGACTAGGGTATATATGTCACACGCACACATACGCACACACAGCCTAGTCCCCTCTTCATCTGTTTCCTTAATTTTTTTCAAAGTGCTCATTTCCACCTGAAATTATATTCTCTGGTAATTTTATTTATGAAAGGTATAAATCAATTATTTCTAAGCTTCACAATATTGCCTGTCTCACTGAATGACAGCACAAATATCGTCTGCAGGAGAGAAGGAAGGAAAAATGAAGGAAGGGAGGAAGGAAGGAAGGGAGGGAGGGAGGGAGGGAGTGTCAGATTTGGCTGGGCAGAGACAGCAAGGAGAGGAGAGGTGAGCCCGTGTAGGGTTATCTGGGGAACAGCCTGGTCCAGCTGGCTCAGAGAGAACACAGGCCATTGTGGGACAAGAGGCTGGGGGATGACTTTTGGAACAAAATGTGTGGAGCCTAAATGCCAGAAAAGAGAGCTGTGGAACTAAGGAGAAGATCTGTGTTTTGACCCTAAACCTTTTCCTCCCTGGAAGACAAGTTAGTGTCTAGAAAGGACAGCGGATTCCTCGGGGTCCGGTCCTGTAGAGCTGCTCATATTCCAGCCTCCAGCCCACAGCCGGGGAGGGTGTGGACTCGGGGAGCTGGGGCCAGGGAGGAACTTGCAGCGTAACACCCTCTGGAATGCTGTGGCTGCAATTAACTCGCTCCAGATTCACTCAGTTCCCGTCAGAACATGAAACCAGAGGGAAAAAACCCATGAGGCCCGGATTGATCAGCGAAGAACTTAGCAACAGCACAACAAGCTGCAGCTGACCCGTCCCTGGAGCTGAGGTGCTTTCCAGCCAGGCCCAGGGGTTAGGAGCTGGGAGCTGATCTGCCGCTTCTGGCTGGCTTGTGGAGCCAGGGGCCCACCCCAAGACCTCAGGAGGTCCACCTGGCCGGCGCCAGTAGGGTGAAGCTGTGGCTCAGGCTGGACACAGAACCACAAGGGCTCCCAGGAATGGCTTCACTTCCCCATTCCACCACTTGGAGAGACTGAGAAGGGTATTGTTGGCTGGTCCCTGCTCCCAGACTCAGTCACTTTGGACATCCTGGTTTGCTTCGTTGGTTGATGGACTCACTGGCTCCACACCCTTGCCAGGAGCCCACAAGGGAATCTGGGACTTCAGAGTTTTAGCAACATCCCAATCATCCGGGCATTTCTCGGTGACTCACAGCCTCCCATCTGCTCCACCATTACATCTGGATGGCCAGGAGCTTGGCTGGCTCCTGACCCAGTTCCTCCATCCTGCCTCCTCTCTCCCAGGCTGGCTTCACACTCAGTGGGCCGGCGTGATTGTACCATAAAATATCTCAAGCATATGGAAAAGTTCAGAAAATCATTTTTCAGCCAAACAGCCGCCACTCCTATTTAACCCTTAATGATCTGCCTGATTTGTTTCAGGGGGTGATGGTGGGGTGTCCCCAGGCCTGTCTGGGGAGCAAGCTGAACAGCAGGGCTCTGGAAGGCACAGCATCTTTGTGTGTGTTTCAGTGTCTATCACATCCGTTGTGAATATCTAGCAGGTCTCTGACAATAGGCCTGGCACCATACTAGGTCCTCAGGGAGCAGTGGTTTTCCTGATATTGTTGTGTCCCACCTTAAAGCCAGTGAGGCAGGCAGGTAGTCTGCAAACGAGGAAAGAGAAGCCCAGATTGGGGCTCAAGGTCACTCAGCCAGAAAGGGGACCAGGACGATGAGCCAAGTCCTTGTTGGGAGCAGAGCGATGACAGCCACTGATGGGCTCCTCTTCCCCCAGTGCCATCCCTTCCTGGGGGTACATGGAGGAGGGCTATCTCCAGGATGAGCCCTTCGGAGGGGAGGCTGAGGGCACGATCCGGCTGGAGATCAGGGCTTGTGGGAGAAATGGCCTGGATTTCTCTGATGCAGCCATTTGGGGGATTGGAGGCAGACGCTTCTCCAGGGGTGGAGGTCTCCAGGCTCGCTCTGACGACCCCTCCCTCCCTCTGCAGCATCTGTAATTGAGTCTGCTTGAAACTGCTCCTTGCCTTGCCTGAGTGACAGGGAGTCAGAGCAGTCTCTTCACAGCTGGGGGCCCACAGGAGGAGTGGGTCTGGGGGTCCAGAGCTCGGGAATGCCAATTCCCACATCTGTTTGATTGACTCCAGAGTGCCTTGACCTAGTCCATAACAGTTCAGCGCAGCTTACTAAGGACAGACCACCCATGCTATCCTCCAAGGGCCCTGTCACAGGTACCATGTAAGACGTAGGGCAGTGAGGGGGGAATCCCTCTGGAACCCCAGTCCCCAAAATGGAGTCCCTGGCCACCACTTCTGAGCTGTGTGGCCCCGGGTAGGCAGTTTCTCCTTACTGAGGCTCAGTTCATCATGTGTGAGCTGCGAGGGTTAAGTGACGAATGTGGCACATCCCTGGCACCCCAAAATGATGGCCCTTATTACAGTGGAAAGTCCAGGCGCACCTGCTACCCTTCCCCCACTGTGTTGGTCTAGAACATTGGTTCTCAAAGTGTAGTCATTGCACCACCCGCAACAGTGTTGCCCAGGAACCTGTTAGAAGTGAAAATTCCCCAGCCCCACCTCAGAACGTCTGAATCAGAAACCCTGGGGTGGGGCCCAGCGCTCTGTGTTGAACAAGCCTTCTGGGGATTCAGACGTGCACTCAGGTTTGGGGACCACTCCTTTAGGGCATCTACATAACCACAACACTTCCCTGCTCTAAACCCTTCCATGGCTCCCTATTGTTTTCTGGATAAAATTGAAAGGCTCTAACCAGCATTCGAAGCCCTCCCCTTATGGCCCTGGCTGACAGGAGGTGGCAGCTTGTTTTCCCAGCCCCATGATAGGCTGCTGGAGGTGACTCATGCCTCAGACCTGTTTGCCTGGTGCCCAGCCAGGCTGGCAGACACGGGCAAGGGCAGGAAAGAAGGATGGCCTATGCTAATGACGCATGTGGCAGTTTGAACCTGGTGGTGGTTTGAGGCTCATTCTGTTACTGCTGTGTGAACTGGCCAAGTTGCTTCACACTCTGGAGCCTCAGTGTTCTCACCTGTGCGGTGGGGATGATAACAGCGCATCTGCCTAGGTCGGCTAGGACAAAGTACGATCACCTGTGCAAAGTGCTCAGCCTGGTGCCTAGCAAACAACAGGTGCCTTAGAATACTAAGGGCCCACAATCCCTTATCTTGAGGCTGGAGGTTTCAGGATTCTGGGTTTTTCAGGTTTTAAAAAGGGAAATACAGCTGACCCTTGAACAACGTGGGGTTTAGGGGTGCCGACCCCCACACACAGTCAAAATCCACCTGTAACTTTGGACGCCCCCCCAAACTTAATGACTGATAGCCTGCTGCTGACTGGAAGCCATAACGTAAGTGGTCAATTAACACATGTTTTGTGGTTATATGTTGTATATACTATATCCTTACAATAAGTAAGCCAGAGAAAAAGAGATGTCATTAAGAAAATCATAAAGAAGAGAAATATAGTTACTGTTCATTAAGCGGAAGTGGATCATCATAAAGATCGTCATCCTTATCCTTTTCACGGTGAGTAGCCGGAGGAGGGAGTGGCAGAGGAGGGGTTGGTCCTGGTGTCTCAGGGGTGGCAGAGGCAGAAGAACATCCACGTATCAGTAGACTTACTCAGTTCAAACCTGTGTTATTCAATGGTTAACTGTACACCCTTTATCACCTAAACTGTACACCCTTTATCACTTAACACATTTATGGATGGTCTCCATCCATAAACAAACACACAGCTGTTTCTGCATCCAAGCATGCATATGCAAAGTGGAAAAAAATAAAAACTATCAATATGTAGCTTCCCATTAGTTCCGGCCATGCTAAGGCTCTTGGACTTTATCCAGCAGGCAATAAGGAGCTATGGAGGACTTTAGAGTGTGGAAGTGGCATGGCCAGGTAGATGCCTTAAAAGAGTGGTGCCCAAGCAAAGTATGCAGCAGAAGTCCCTCAAGGGCTTGTTAAATGCAGAATCCTGGGCCCTCACAGTCACTCAGGCCTCCTGGCTGCTGGTGAGGACAGCATGGCGACTCTCCTGTGTTACAGATTTTACAGGACTGTGGGGCTCAGAGAGATGACATGACTTGTTCAAGGTCTCACAGCTTGTGAATGGTGGAGCTGGGTCGTGCCAAATGAGCTTTGGGGCCAAACTTAACAAGCTATCTTTTGGTTTTCAGGGTTTTGGAATTATGGGTAAGGGATCGTGAGCCAGAATGGACGACCCTCGTGCTGGGCTTAGTGAGGGTCCTGTGGCAGCGTGACAGCATAGGCTTTGGGGTGCAGATCCTGGTTCTACCATTTCTGGGTTGTTTCACTCCAGCCAAGTGACCTTGCCTCTTTGAGCCTCAGTTTCCCTATACAGAAATTGGGATTAGCCGTTGTTCTTTGGTGGGGTTGAGGGAGGAAGCGCTGAGACGGAGGGTGCTGGGAACCCCACTGGTGTTGGTCGTGGATTCTGCTTTCTCTGGGGTTGTCAGGCTGCGCCCCAGAATTCCCCAGGCCCCTCCCCAAGCCCACACTCTGACGTGCCCAGGCCTGGGTCCTGGAACGAGGAGGAGCCCTTCCAGCTTGTATTGCCCAAATATTGCAGAGGCCTGGTGGTGATGGGGCCTCTCCATGGTGATGAGGCCTCTCCATGGTGATGGTGCCTCTCCATGGTGTTGGGGTCTCTCCATGGTGATGGTGCCTCTCCATGGTGATGGTGCCTCTCCATGGTGATGGTGCCCCAGGCTGCATGGGGGAGAGGGAGTGTCCTCTGTGTCAGGCACCCGCAGGTGCTGTCCCCATCCCTGGGACACTGCAGGAAACAGCTGGCTCGCACAGGCCAGGGCCAGCCAAGTGAACCTGTAGGGGCAGCTAGGTCTTGGGCACTGGCACACAGGCACTTTCTTGAGAATCTGCAAATGGGTGTGGACGCCTCCCATACTGGGTCACGGGTAGGGGAACATGGGGAGGGAGAGAAGGAACTTGCATGGGTTGAAGGCTTACTGTGTGCAGTACTCAGTTCTCTATTCTGACAGCTCTAGGCAAGAGTTAAGTTACCCAGGCCCCATTGGCCATTTGCTTCTGGTTCAAATCCCAAGACTGCTGGTTCTTAGCTGTGGACCTGTCTGACCCTCAGGTTCCTCATCAGTGAAAAAGGGATATTAACACCCACTTCATACAGTTGTTAGGAGAATTAGGCGGGATAATGTGAAGTAGGTCCTGGACTGCTCTGTAAGTGGTGGCAGTGATCATGATTCTTCTGTTTCATGCATTGGAAAGTGAGACCCATGGCAGGCCCAGGGCGTGTAGACCAGCCAGTCCTGGCGAGGCTCTGTAAACCCAAGTCCATGTGCTCCAAAGCTACACTTTCCATCGCAACCCTGGAAATAGTCGTGTTTCAAGATCAGGGACTGACTCTGTCTCTCTGTGTCTCTTTCTCTTGAAAACCCTACTTCCAAAGTTCAACATTTGTCAAGCATCCCAGTGAATTGGAGCAGATTGGCGAGGTCAAAGTTTCCAAGGCCAGAGGTCTGGGTTCAAATCCCAGCTCGGCCAATGACCAGCTATGTGATCTTGGGCAGGTTGCTTGACTCCCTGGGCCTCAGTGTCCTCATCTGTAAAAGAGTTGACAATTATATCCTTCTAGTGGCTCGGATCAGAACCTGGGGGACATCTTTAACTCTTTTCTTTTACTCACACCCAAATCAGATCCATCAGGAAGTTCAGGTGGCCCTACCTTCAAATATTTCTGGAGTCCACTTGTGTCTTTCTCCTTCCAGTTTATTCCCCTGCTCAGAGCCATTGCCTCCCGCCTGGCATATTGTAGGAATCATCTGTCTGTTTTCTTTGCTTCCCACCACAGCTCCCAATAGCTCATTCCCAGTGCTCTGTAGTGGTTACCTGTTTCAATCAAAGTACAAACTGCAGTCCTCCTGTGGCCCGGGGTCCCTCCATGTGGCCTCCCCTCACCTCCCTGCCTCGTCTCCTACCACCCGCTCTTGCTCTCTCTGCCTGGGCCACGCTGGCCTCCCTCTCACTGGCGGGGCCAAGTCCTGCCCTGGCACTTTGCACTGGCTGTGCCTTCTGCCTTGAATGCTCTTCCCCAGACATGGGCCTTCACTTTTTCGCCTTTGTCAGGTCTTTGTTTCAAGCATTTTAGTTGACCCCATTTTTTTTTTTTTTTTTTTTGAGATGGAGTTTTGCTCTTGTTGCCCAGGCTGGAGTGCAATGGCACAATCTCGGCTCATTGCAACCTCCACCTTCTGGGTTCAAGCAATTTTCCTGCCTCAGCCTTCCTAGTAGCTGGGATTACAGTTGCCCACCCCCACACCCGGTTAATTTTGTATTTTTAGTAGAGGTGGGGTTTCTCCATGTTGGTCAGACTGGTCTCAAACTTCCAACCTCAGGTGATCTGCCCACCTCAGCCTCCCAAAGTTTGACCCCCTTATTTAAAGGGCAGTTTCCATCCTCCCAGGATCTCTCTGTCACCCTCTTTGTTTTATTTTTCCACATAACTCCAATCATCAGTGAATATCTCCTACATTTTACTTAGTGACTGCCTCCCCTCACTAAAATGGAAGCTGCAGAGGGCAGGGTTTCTGTGTGTTTTGTTGTCTGCTGTATCCGTAACACCTAGAAGAGTGTGTAGCCCACAGTCAATATTTAACTCACACGTGCTGAATGAATGAACAGCACCTTCCCATAGGTTTGTTGTGAGGATTGAATGAGCTCATGAGCGGCACCTTGGCCATGTCCGACATGGGTCAGTGCTCAGCACAGGTTTGCCTTTGCTGCAGAGGCTCGGGGACCCAGCTGGACGAAGGGTACGCTGCTGTAGGAAAAGCCAGCTCTGCCCTGCCAGGAGGGTGTCCTGGAAGTGGCTCCACACACGCAGACTCATGAGGTTGTGAAAGGGCTTGGGTGCCCCGGGATGCTAGGCAGCCAGGTGTGGCAGAGCAGGTATGGGGGAGGGAGGAGTGGTGGCAAATGAGGCCAGAGCAGTCACCAGTTGAGATCCTGGAATGTCAGGCTAAGGGGTTTCTCTGAGGGCCAGGGGGAGCCTCGGGAGGGCTTTGGAAAGTTGGGGAGGAGGAGAACCAGGACCTGTTCCCTTTGAGGTCTTAACAGTGAAGGTCATGACTTTGAACTGGAAACTTTATTGCACCATGGGGGGTGGGGACTGAAGGGCTGAATCCTCCCTAAAAGGATAATCTCCGTGCCTGCCCCCATGGCCAGGAGGGGCCCTTCTACTGCTCAAGAAAATTCTCCAGAGGCGCCCTCCTTCCATCCCATGCCTAGTGCAGTGCTGGGGAGGAGCTGCCTGTCTCTGGAGTGTTCCAGCAGAATTCCTGGGACACAGGGAGCACAGCAGGGCTGTGGGGCTCCCCTATGGGCAGACGGGACCCAGACGAGCTCTCACCAAGGAGGACCAGTGAGATGGGCTCTGTAGGCTGCCGGCTTCCAGGATGGGGCTGTTCTCCAGCTCCTCCAACACAAACTCGGCCAGCACCTGCTTCAGGGCGTCGCCGGGCATTAGGTGTGCAGCGGGATACCGCACAGGCAGACCCCACCCTCCTAGGCTGACAGTCTAGGACGGGAGGCAGAAAATCAACCAAAGAGCAGAGAGTATTTCATTATAAATGTGAGCCCCACAATGAAGAGAATTTGCCTTTCGTGGGAGAGATTAATTTAGACTGGAAGATCGGGGAAGTCCTTTTAGAGAAAACGACATTTGAGCCAAGGTGAAAAGGGTTGTTAGCAGGAGGTGTTCATACACACAGCGGGGGAAGGGCATTCCAGCAGAGGGAGCCGCTGTGGCGGGGCTCAGAAGCCAGGCCCTAGTGCTGTCCAATAGGATGTTGGGTTTTCCGGGGTTGGTCAGAATCTGCATTCAGGGATCTACTTTCAAGAGCAAAGCGGTGGTAAGTGAGGCTCAATGGCATGCTTACTGTGGTCTCCCCGCCCTTCAAAAAACAAAAAGCACTTAATCAAATTCTCCCCTGGTGTAGGAGAAAAGGGTTTGGCCAAGCAAGGACTTGAGAGGAAGAGAGGCAGGTTTCGCATTTTTCCTCTGAAGATGAAAGCAACCTTACCAAAGAGCAGAAGGAAAATGAATTAATGAAGTCATTTCATTGATTAAAGTATGCACTGAGCACACACTATGTGCCAGGCATTGTTCTAGTGCAGGTTATATGACTGCAAATAGGACAAAGTCCTCATCTTCACAAAACTTACATGCTAGCAAGAGAGACAGGCAATGACCAAGAGAGCCAAAGAAAATGTCATTTCAGGGCGTGATAAGTGCTGTGAAGAAAATAAGAGGGGTAGGATGGCTGGGGGTTGGGGTAGGTGGGGGTA
>NW_016819845.1:713079-729472 GCF_001698545.2 Rhinopithecus bieti | reverse complement strand
GGGGTTGGGGTGGGGGTAGGGGTTGGGGTGGGGGTAGAGGTGGGGGTGGTGGCCGGATTGGACCTCCCTGAGAAGGTCATCCTTGAGCAGAGACCTGAAACAAGTGAGAGAGGAATGCTGAGAGGTGTGAGGTAAAGTGTTCCCAGTAGCGGGAACAGCAAGTGCAAAGGCCCTGTGGCCAGGGTACTGGTGGAATGAGCCTGCGGAGCAGCAGGGAGGCCAGCGTGGTTGCAGCAGGGTAAGGGAGGAGAGCAGCGCTAGGAGAGGAGGTCGGAGAGGTACTGAGAGCCAGGCCATGCGGGGCTGCCGGACCCGTGTCTTTGGGACTCTGGAACTGCCACGGATGTTCTAGCAAGGCTAGGTTCAAGTCAGCAGTCTTCTCCCAGGCAAGGCCAGATAAGACACCTGCTTTGTGCAGAGGGACTGAGATCCCACAGATGCCCTCCACCACTTTCTCCTCCTTCTTGTCTGAGTCTCTTCTTCTAGAATGTTCCATCAGTCCAGTTTGGGATGGCCATGGTGACTGCAGGGGTGGAAGGCTGCAGTCAGGGATCTCACTGCCTTTGGAGGGGTGCATTTGGGGGCCCGATGTCCCCTCACTCTCAGATGTGGCTGTTCTGTCTGACTGAGGTCCTAAGACCCCAATCAATATTTACTTCACATCCCCTCTGTTCAGCTCCATCAAAAGTCTCCACATCCCACACTGGACCCACTGGGAGCTCTAGTCCAGGCCGTGGCTCTCAGCCTCCCTCTGCATCTGTCCCCCTAATCTTTGCCCTTTGGGTCTGGCTTCCATTGCTAGCCTCACCTCTGCTGACTTGACGCTGGCTCCATCGACTGGTGACAAGGCCCATCTGATGGCTGAGTAGCTGACCTCCTGTTGTTAATGACAGTGTTGTGAATTTGCTCAGCATTGGTGCCCATCACTGTGGCCAAGCCCCTTTGCGGGGCGATGGAGATGAAAAAGTCATCTACCTCTTGATGGTGGCGGGAGTGGCAGAGCTGTAAAAGCTCAGCCAGGGGAGTAAATGACCCTCCATTTACCCTGCTCCCACTACCTGCAGCCCTCTCCCTTTGGTGTATAACCTAACGTTAAAACATTTTTATTTGGAAAAATTTCAAAAGATCCAAGGATAGCTTAATAAACACCTCTCTGTCCTTCACCAGTGGCTCTCAGCCATCGGGTATGCCCGCTCCCCACAGGGACATGTCTGCAGGCAATGTCTGGAAACATTTTTGGTTGTTACAACTAGGGAACGCTGCTGGCACCTTGTGGGTACAGGCCAGGGATGCTGCTAAACATCATACAATACACAGGGCCAGCTGTCCCCACAACACGGGATTATCTGGTCCAAAATGTCAGTTGTGACAAGCTTGAGAAACTCTTCCCTAAATTGACCAATGGCTAATGTTTGACTCACGTGCTTTCTCTCTCTCTCCTTCTCTCTGTATACCCACACACACACACACACACACAATTTTGCTTAACCCTTTGAGAGTAAGTTGTAGACATCATGATCATGACGTTTCATCTCTAAATATTAATACTTCAGTATCCCCTGCCACATAATCACAGTAGAAATGTGATAAGGCAACATTGCTCTGATATGAGGGTCGTATATAAGTTTCTATTTAGATGTTGCCCATTTTGTCTCAATAACACCCTTGATAGTGCTTCTTTCAACCACCCAAACTCCAGCTCGGAATCCAGCCGATGCTCGGCTGTCGTGCCTCTTTCCCCGCTTTAATCTGGAGTAGTTGCATCCTCAGCTCTCTTCCTCATTCACAACCTGGACATTTTCTGCAGGACACAGGCCCATTGTTTTGGCATGTCCTCCAGCTCAGTTTGGGTCTGTTAGATTGTTTCCTCATGATTAGATTCAGGCTTCACATTTTTGGCAAGGATTGCACAGCAGTGCAGCCGTGTCCTTAGCACATCGTATCAAGAGGCGCTCGACGTGGGATGGTCCCAGCTGATCCCTTGGTTAAGCTGGTATCTGCCAGATTTCTCCACTGCCACGGGCCACTTTTCCCTTTTGGGATCCGTAAGCGATAGGGAGGATGATGCTCCCAGACTGTGTGTAGGTCCTGCCCACTTCCCAACAAACCTCTCTCCCTTACCCAAATCAATTTTTACTTTTACAGAGCCAAATGATTTTCTAGCTCCACCATTCTTGGGTGATTCTGACCTGATGACCCTCCGGCATCCACTGATGATAAATGAATTAATGTTTACTACAATAATTAACAAATGAGGATTGTATAAACCCATTTTTCCCTCTTCATTTATTAGGTGACATTTTTTCCATTAGGAAAAGCTTTTCCTTCCCCCTTCCTCCCTCTTTCTCTCCTTCCTTTTTTCCCTTTATTTTATATTTACCAGGGTGCATTCATGGGTTCTCTTTCATTTAATATGTTATAATCCACTGCCATCATTATTCAATGCTCAATTGTCCACCATGAGTCAATGCCCAAATTGTTCCACAGTTGGAACAGTGGCCTCTTTAAACCGGCTCCTGTATCCTTTTGATGTGTCCCCAGCATTCTTTGTTCACTTCCTTATTTCTTGGCAAAACTTGATGTTCCAGGCTCATCTTGTATCTTTCCTGCTTCAGCCTTGGACTTGTCCATTTCTCCAAATTGCCCTGGTTCCTTTTGTTGGGGAAGGAGATTTAGAAACCAAGATTGGGGGCCAGGCACGGTGGCTCACGCCTGTAATCCCACCACTTCAGGAGGCCAAGGTGAGTGGATCACTTGAGGTCAGGAGTTCGAGACCAGCCTGGCCAACATGGTGAAACCACGTCTCTACTAAAAATACAAGAATTAGCCGGGCATGTCGGTATGCATCTGTAATCCCAGCTACTCAGGAGACTGAGGCAGGAGAATCACTTGGACCTGGGGGAGGTAGAGGTTGCGGTGAGCTGAGATTGCACCACTGCACTGCACTCCAGCCTGGGTGAGGCTCTGTCTAAATAAAAAAAAGAAAAGAAAAGAAACCAAGATTGGGGTGGTGGGTGGGCTCGTTGACACTGGGGTGTCACTGGGCTCAGGCCCTTGCAGCAGACAGAATATGTTTGGGTGTATTTAAGTCATGAGCTCATGCTTTTACCTCAAATTCCAGTCCAACACCACAGGCTTCTTTCTTATCTCCACTATTCCATATCTATAGCTTCCTTGGTGAAAACCTTGACTCTCCAACATGAAGATATTTGCTCGTTTGCTCAAAGCTACAATAACCACAAAATCGTTTCAGGCTTGGTGAACAATGAATCTATTAAAGACAGTTCTATTGCCTTTAGAACAAGGGTAACATAGTCTTCAGGTTGTTAAGAGGTTATATGAGTTTGTTCTTTTCCCCCCTCTCTGTAGTATGACAGTGATATGATATTACTGCTGTACAGGTAGTTAATTTGCTTTTCCTGGTGATTAATTTTAGGTTTCACCTATTCTTATTAAGTGACTTTAATGTCTTTCTTAATCCCTGTGTTTGGCTTTGCCCATCTTGATGCTGAACAATGTCCTGACCTAAAAAATGCCACGGGCTGGGGGTGTGGATGGGGGGATGCAAATGCTGGTGGTGCTGCTGGGCACTCCCTTTGCTTTACGCTTTCACAAAATACGGGCTGCACACTGCTGGTTCCAGGAAAGACGATTTTATATACACTCGGCATTAAGGGCATCAGTAAATCCCGCAGTGAAAAATTTGTTTTTTTCTGGCTGTCCTTCCATTCTCTGATTGCTTCAAGGAGAAAGTCTCAGGTTGGTGCTACTGTGGCTTTAACACCTCTTTACCACTTGCTGATCTACCTTCATGACAAACAGATAGGGACCCTAGCACAGAGCCTGCAGGAGGCAACCACCTTGAGACAGAAGAGGTGACCTTGTTTTATTGATCTATCTGTTTCTTGGAGCCAGGCTGCCTTGTTTCAAATCATAATGCTGCTGCATTCCAGCTGTGACCTTGTGCAAGTTACTTAAGAGCCCCGTGCCTCAGTTTCCCCCTCTATATAACCGAGACACAGTGGTGTCCATCTTATAAGGTTTTCATGGGGATGAATGAGTTAATATTTCTAATGTGCTTAGCAGAGTGCCTGGCACATGGTAAGCACTTGTTATATTCATTTTTGTGTTGATGGGAAATGATTACAGTTTTCCATTCAGGGTGGTGATGCAACGTTTCCTTTTAAGATACATTTAGTTCAGTGAGCCAATTAAAAACAAATATTAAGTTTGAAAACAAGTGCTCTGCAGATTTAGCAGAAAATCATCAAAGCAATCTGGAACTGACTGAGTTTGGAAAATAATGCTCTGGCGTCCATTGAACCAGGTCCAATAGCTTTAGCTTTGTACTGGCCATTCATAAAATGCTTTATAAAGGTTTGACTTCCTTGAAGTTTCCTAACAACTCTGGGAGGTAGGAATGATGATTGTCCCTGTTCTTCAGATGAGGGGACAGAAGCACAGAGAGGTCAATTAACTGCCCCCAAATTGCACAGCCGGGAGGTGACCTTGGGCCACGTGGCTCCAGAGTTTGTGCTCTTGGCCACATGGCCAGGCAGGCCCCTTTTGCAGAAGAGAACACTTGAGGTGCCAAGGGACACCCGTGAGTCTGGGACGGATCAGGGGCTGAGCATGAGGATGTGCCCAGTGCTGCTAAGATGGACTCCAAGGCCAGGTGAGATACAGGCCCTTCTTGTCCCCTGAATGGCTCGGCTGACCCTGTTGGGACAAACGTGCTCTCCTGTCTCACAACCAACAAGAAATATTTCTCATGTGACATTTCTCATAGGCTGGACCACTGCTCCCTTGTGGAGAAATGTGGTCTCACCTGAGAACCTCAGGAACCAGGAAGGTGGGGCCCTGGCACCCACCCCCTGGGCCCCTCCCACTGGGCTAGGCTCTTACACTCTGTCTCCCTGAGTCTTCACAACCACTCTGTGATGGAAACACAACTCTTCCATTTTACAGGTGGGGAAACCGAGGCCTAGAGAGGTGGAGTGACTTGCCCACGGTGACAGAAGGAGCAGGGTTAAAGTCTGAACGCAGGAGATGGGGACACTTGTTGGCTGCCGACCCAGCGCCCATTCCTTCTAAAAATCCCCAGATCTCCTTCTAAGTACCTACCACGCCCCAACCCCAACCACAGCCAGCATGCTTGGAGGGGATCCCCCTCAGCTCCAAGCAGGGCTCTGATGGGCTGGAACCAGTTAATGCCTCCCATTCCCTTGGCCACAGGCATTGGTTCAGGGGTACTCATGTGACCCAAGACTGTCCAGTCAGAAAAACTGCCCAATGGACTCCTGGATGGATATTGGAATATGTCCCCTCCTATAGAGGAATGAGAAGCACGTGCCATGTGCTCAGGGTAGTACTGACTTGGGAACCTATGAAGAGGACAGAGGTCCTCGAAAGCTTCACCCAGCTCCTTGCCAGCCTGCATCACTCTGAAGATTCAGCTCTGCTCACACCAGCCAACAAGCTCCCTTGTTATCTAAGTCAGGTGGAGGCTTGGAGTTGGGTTTCCTTTCGTGCAGCTAGAAACATTCTGAAACTGCAGTACTTCCAAAGCTTGAGTCCTTTCCCTAGCATAAGTTGCTTCTCTGCGTATCCGTATTCCAAAAGTCCAGCACTTGGCCCCATTTTCCTCTATGTTTTGAGGTCCAGACATCAGGTTTACAAAGGATTGCTGCGGGACAACTTTTCACGAGGTGCGGACCCTTCCCAGCATGTTTCCTTGCTGCCTCAAGTTTAAAAATAATAAGATGCATGAAAGAACACTTCACAGATTGTAAGGTGCTTTCTGCCTTCCCTCCCTCCCTTCCGCAAATAATAACTAGCTGCTGTGCCAGACATTACAGATACAGAGGTGAATAAGTCCCAAAGCTCATTCTCTTGGAATTCATAGTCCATATGGGGAGGCAGACTAGTAACCAGCTAATTATCACCTATGGTAATTGTCTTGATGGTAGAGTTCAGCACAGCATGTAATTGGGGCAGAAAGGAGTGGGACTACCTTGCCCCGCCTACGTGTAAGTGGGTAGATCAGAGACAGTTGAGGCCAGAGCTACATCTTGAAGACATCTTAGTAATTACTGGAGGGAAGAAGGTTGGTAAGGTGTTTCCAACAGAGGGCTCAGCCTGTGTAAATGTGTGTGGGCCTTAGAAAGCACATGTGGTCTGTTTGTTCAGGAAAACATAAGCATGTCAGGGTGGTGGAGGGCAGCGTGCAGAGAGTGGAAGGTGGAGGCACAAGGTTGGAGAAGTCTGCAGGGCAGGAGATGAAGGAGCCAGAAGGCCAAGCCAGTGTCTGGGACAGGATCCTGCACCACTGGGGAGCCACCTAAGGATTCCAACAAAGAGCATGACATGGTCAGATTGAATTTGGGGAAGGGCACTCAGGGTACTCAGGACATAGCTTGGAGCGGCAGGTCTGAGTCTACACCTGAGGACCCTTGAGTCTGGCCTCACAGTCCAGTACCCCAAGCCTCTGCCCCCTCTAGAGCCACTTGTCCCCACCAACTCCCACCTGAGCCAACTGTGAGCCATTTTCTGGCTGAGTGGTCTTGGACAAGTCACTTCCCCTCTGGAAGCATCTGTTTCTCCATCTGCACCATGAGTAGAGTCCCACTGGCTTTAAGAACCATGGTTGGAAGCTTAGTCATGGCACCACAAGTGAGAGTCCTTCGTGTCTATACAGGGCTGTGTTCATGTATGGAGTGGGTGTTTGTACCCAGTTTCTCAAACTCCCATGGCTCCTGGCTGAATCAGAGCCTTGACGTGCTTTGCTGCCCTGGTCCCAGCTTCAGGGACTACACCCTCTCTCTGTTCTTTACAAGAGATGCTCTAGGTCACGTCTTGGGGTTTACTCATCATTGCTCCATGCACATTAGATGTTACCAGAATTTGCTGGTGGCCCATCCCCAGCACTGACACATAACCCCCTTTTCCTACCATAGCTCCACACTGGAGGACTTATTTACCTGGGTCACTGCTGCCATCTTTCATTCTGACCTCCTTCCTGTGGGTCAAGAAGCAAACATAGACTTAGGTCAAGTAGTCTTTCAAACATCCATCTGTCCATCCAACCATCCATCCATCCATCCATCCATCCATCCAAGCCATCCAACCATCCATCCATCCATCCATCCATGCATCCATCCATCTACTCATCCATCCATCCATTCATTCATCCAATCCATCCATCCATCCTGTCCGTCCATCCATCCATCCATCCATCCATCCATCCATCCATCCATCCTGCCCATCAATCCATCCATCCATCCATCCATCCATCCTTCCGTCCATGCATCCATCCATCTATTCAATCCATCCCATCCACCCTATCATCTATCCAATCCAATCCATCATCCATCATGCCACCCACAAGCCATCCATCCCATCCAAGTCATCTATCAATCATCCGTGCATCATCATCTATTCATCCATTATACCATCCTGTCCATCCATCCTAATCCATCCATTCCATTTATCCATCCATCCATCCATCCACTCACCCATACCATCCATCCATACCTATCATGTATCGACTCCATCTATCATCCATCCATCCTAGTCATCCATCCTATCCATCCATTCCATCCATCCATCCATCCATCCATCCATCCATCCATCCATCCTATCCATCCATCCCATCCATCCATCCATCCATCCATCCATCCATCCAATCATCCTTCCACCCATCCATCATTCATCCATTTGTCCACCATCATTATCCATCCATTTGACTTCTATCCATCCACCCATCCATTCATCTATTTGTCCATCCATCCATCCATCCATCCATCCATCCATCCATCTTCACTGAGCCCCTTCTCCATGCATACACTGTGCTCAGCTGTGGGCAGAGGGGGATGAAGATGGGTCTGTGCCTGCTCTCATGAGTGGTGTGCTTGTTCAGGAAGATGTAAGCATGTCCGTGTGGTGAAGGGTAGGGTGCAAGGTTAGGGGGGTTGAGGCGGGAGGCTGGGGAGACCCACTGGGGTCAGGGTATAGTCTGGTGGGGGAGATGAATGTACACAAGTAGGTCTGATAACTTTGGATGGTCAGAGTGTCATGAAAGGAGGAAATAGGATCCAGCCATCCAGGGAGAGATGGGGATTGGTGGGAGTGCTGGAGGTGGAATAGAGCAGGATCCCTGAGGGATGTGGAGTGGATTTGCTGACAGGTGGGCTCAGGGGCAAACTGTAGCCAGATAATTTGTGAGGTCCAAGGAAGATAGCCTTCCAGAGGGCTCTGAGGCTTCTGGACACAGGGGGCCATCTGCCCAAATGGGGAAGACCTGGGTTCAAGTCTCAGGGTTGCCACTCCCCAACTGTACCTTGGGCAGGTCACCTCCCCTCTTGGACGCCAGTTTCATGAACTCTAGAATCCTCCTGATGGTGACAATGTACCTAAAATAGCATAAAGTAGCCCAGCCTACCTAGGACGTGCCAAATACATGCCCACTCTCACTGAGCATTCTCTCTTCCTTCTTCCACCAGTGGCCCTGGGGACTTCCAGGGCCCCTGGAAACTCTGTTTTGGCTGCAGTCCCTTCTGCAGTTTCCCCGCCAATAAAATGGGACAATGCCAGTGCCTGGCACCTAGTAGGTGCTCGGTAAAGCATTAGTGGTGGCTGTGGTTGCTGCAGCAGTTGACCGGCCCTTTAGTCTGTACCTCGCAGACCCGCTTCTGATTCTGGCGGCATCTGCCCCCACCCGACTGCTTCCTCTTGTCTCTTCTCCATGATATGCTGGGCTGCATGTCCGAGGGTCCTTGCTCCAGGGGCCCCTCCGCACTGGCCCTTCCCTCTGACCCCCTTCCGCCTTCTCCTCACCCCATCTCCTCCATCCCTCTATCCCACTATCCTGTTGTGTTTTCTCCCGATGCTTGCCAGGATCTGAAAGCATCTTTGTTTGTTTGTTTTTTTCTTTCTCTTGTTTATTTCTGTGTCCTCACGTAGTCTGGAGGTTCCAAAGGGCACAGCCTTTCAAAGGTCTTGTTCCCTGGGCACCCCCAGTTCATCGTGCCCAGCCCAGCACACAGTAGGTGCACAGTGCCTATTTGTAAGGAGGAAGGAAGAAAGGAAGGGAGGGAGGAAGCAAGAGAGATAAAGGGAGGGAGAGAAAGGCAGTGGAGGCCTGTAGGGGCAGGGCGGGGTGGCTGATGGGGAGGAGCCCCAGGCCTGCAGCCCCAGTAGTGGACCTGGGAACATTGTTGGGGTGTTCAGGAAGCATCTGCCCAGGGAATTAACAGAGCTGGAAACCATCCAGGCGCCTAAGTCTGGCTTCTTCCCCATGGCGTGAAGACTTCATTCTTAGCGCTTTCTTGGGAGCCAACAAGGGGTCTCTAGCGCCACCTGTCGGGCATCAGGGAAATGGCCGTACAGTCCCACCAAGGCCCGCCTGCCGCCTGGACATTCATAAATACACGCCAGCAATGACAGTGACAACAACAACAACAGCTCCGCTTTATTAAATAGTCCTCTGCGTCAGACAGCGTACCAGGTACTAGTACCAGGTACTTTCTAGTGAAAGATATGATGTCCTAGTCTCCAGACCCCTTGTAATGCGGCTGGTATTATCCTCATTTATTTATGCAGACGGATGAGGAAACTGAGACTCAGAGAAAAAGAACCGCTCAGCCCAGGTTGCATAACCAGTGAGTGGCAAGTCTGGATTCTAACTCAGGTCTCTCTGGTCCCAAAGTGCAGAGCCCCAAAGGGCTGAACTGTGCTCTAGAGAAAGGAAGAGTGTGAACAGGAGGGTGGGCGGGGAGGGCGGGGGGCTGGGGCTGAGGGCTCCCAGGAAGGCCCCTAGTGGTCACTCCCTTACAGGGAGTATGCTGTCTCAAGGCCTTGCTCTGAGCCCTCCTCAGGACCCCTCCCAGCCTCCCTGAGCATGAGCTCCCTCATCCAATGTCACAGTTGGGGAAACTGAGGTGCACAGGGTGGACACCCTGGAGAGGTCACCTCCCGTCTTGGATGCCAGTTTCATTACCTCTAGAATCTTCTTGAAGATGATAATGTACCTAAAATCTCATTGAGCAGCGCAGCCCACCTAGGACGTGCCGAATAAATGCCTACTCTCGCCTTGCATTCTCTCCTGCGTCTCACCTTCTGCCTTCCCGGGAGTGCTGGGCAGAGGACAGTGTGACCCCAGGCCCTGGCCTGGTTCTCTGGGGGATGCAGGGGTTCGACTGGAGAAGGGAAGACAGACATTTGCACAGGTCTCCACGGCCTGTGTCAACCCCATCAAGTTCGGGGGCCTGCAGATGAGGTTGGCAGAGCGGGCTGGGAGGCCCTCTGTGGGACAGGTCCCATGGTGTGTGCTTGCCAGGCTGAGGGCCCCATCTGCCACTGTTCGGAAGTCTGGTTACTGGAGAACGTGTTGCTGAAGTCAGAAAGCCCAGCGCTCTTTCCCCACCCTGCCACTTTCTAGCACAGTGATCTGGAGCCTCTGTTAAAGGATCTTGAAATGCCTTCACCTCTCTGAGCCTCAGGTTGTCCCTCTGTAGAATGGGAGTAGCAGTCCCGATCTTTTCAGGCTTACCTGAGAGAGAAAACACGTACACAAAACCCTGAGCACCCTCTAACTGCTTGACAAATCAGATTTTGAAGGACCCCACAGACACATACTGGCCATGCAGCAACGCCTCTTCGATGCTGAGAAGGAGGTGTTGTGTGATGCTGCTGTAGAATTGGGGAAACTGAGTCACCAGCCAGGAAGTGCCTGGGCTCAGGCTTCAGCCTGAGTCACAGCCCTAGTGCTGGGAAACCTCCTCGCAGCCACCTCCGGACATGCTTTGTGCCTCTGTCTATGAGTGTCCTCTCCTCCCGGCCCCTCTCACTCCCTGGTCCACCAGCCTGGGGGATGCTGGCCAGAGCCCACCACAGCCAGGGCAGGCTTCATCCCTAGGATGAAGCACACAGTAGGAGCTTACTATGCATCTGATGAGCGGCTGATGCTCTGAGATACACATTTTTAATCCCGCTTTACAGGTGTGGGATTTGGAGGGGCGTGGTGATTTGCCCAAGGCCACACAGCTATGCTGGGGAAGGACCCTGGGCTTGGCGCCCATCATGGCCATCAGAGAAAGCTCTGGGTGTCCGAACTACCTCTGGGCTGGCTGTCCAGGGTCACTCTCCCAGCTCAGACCTGGAATCAAAGGCGGCTCAGCAGGAAGCCCTTCCCATCCCACTTCCCCAGAACTAGGACACGCTTTGACGTCAACACGTCCACATTCCTGCCCTCCAGCCCCGGGGCGGGGGCACTGAATTTCCTCCCTCCCGCGCTGGCATCACAAACAGGAAGCTGGGTCATGTGTGCAGGGCCAGGCCCAAGGCCTCGGGAGGAGGAGGGGGCTAGTGTCCAATCCAGGCATCAGTTCCCTCCCTGGGGCACCCAGGAGTGAAGGGAATCCTGTTACACTGTGCCCACGGGGCCATGCTGTTCCTAGGGCTGTCTATAGAGGGCCTTCACGGACTGCTCTCCTCAGCTGGCTCCCACCAATTGGGGCCAATATCACTGACTGACAATAACGGCTGTCACAGATGGGGTCCTTCCGCCACGGACTTTACATGAGTTCTCTCATCTGGTGCTCGTAAACACTACTCCTCTTATCTTCCTTTGACAGATGAGGCCACTGAGGCAGTGGCAGGTTATGTCTGTTGTACAAAGTCCTGCAGCCGTGGGGATGGGGCAGGGTAAGAATTTGGACCCAGGCGGTCTGGCTCAGAGCTGGTGCCAGGAGCCCACCAGGGACGGCCTTCTCATCAGCTCAGACCCTCAGGTGTACTGTTGGAACATGCAAATCTGATTATCTTGCCCACCTGGGATAATGCTTTCGCCCCAGGGACAAAATCTGTGCTCTGAGGATGGCATTCATTGCTTGTGATCTGCTGCTGGTCCCACCCCATAAGCCCCACTTCCTGCTCTGAATGTCCCAAGCCACCTCCGATTCTCTAAACCACTCTCTCTCTCTCTCTCTTTTTCCATAATGACCATCTTCTATTCGGGAGCAGTCCAAGGATCAAAGGAGGGACAGGGTTTGTATTGGGTCACAGATGTGTTAGAATTCACACCTGGGACTGGCTGGTCCAAAATTTCCAGAGCCTGCAGTTCTCCAATGTTAGGATGCAGAGGAATGGCTGGGGACCAGTTGGGATGGCAGCTGTCCAGGCCCACCCTGGAGGAGGCAGGGGAGGGTCCTGGGAACCTGCATGGCCAGTGCTTGCCAACCCTCTGCAGCCCTTGGGCTGTCTGTTGGGCTTTGAGTGGGTACAGAAGTTGCAAGATATCTTCTGGGGCTTTTCCACCTGGTGGGCCCTGCCCACGCAGGGGGCTCTGGTCAGCCTGGGGCACTGGCCTCACCTCTCCCATGGAGAAGCCTGACCTCTCACTGCCCTCCCTCAGGGTCCTGCCTCACTGTCCTCACAGGTGTGTTGCACAGGCCCGAGAAAGGGCTGGTGCAGACCAGAGGTTCTCATACTTGACTGCACATCAGAATGTTCTGGAGCGCTTTTAGCCACAGGTTGCTGGGCTCAACCCCAGAGTCTCTAAATCGGGAGGTCTGGGTGGACAGGTGTTGCTGCTGCTCCAGGGACCGCACTGTGAGAACCACTGACGTGGAGGCAGCTAGATGCAGGGGTGGCCAGTAGGCAGGCAAGGGGTGGGAAGGCATCACCACACTCCACTGGGTACAGCTGTGCCTCAGTTTCCCCATCTGCAGACATAGAGAACAGCAATGCCTACCTACCTATGGGAGTTGCCAGGATTGAAGGCATGGGAGAGTGAGGGACCAGTATTTGTTTTTCTTTCCCACTTAGAAGCCCCCTTTCAGGCTGGCTCCACCCACGAATGTTTGCTGTGCAGACACATCCCTTCTTACCCCAGGCCCTTGGGCTCAGTTCCTACGGGGGCAGCAAGGATTTCTGCCATCCCCCTGAGGGGCATGGTGTCTGCTGGTCACAGCTGAGAAGCTGCCGGGGAAGCAGTCAAACTAGGCCTTAGTCTCTATTTGCCGACCGTGCTTTTCAGGGAGGCCACGGCGCCCACCCACTGGGCGCTCGGCCCCTTCGCCTTGCTGGGGAATCTGCCCCTGGAGTCCACGCGGCTGTCCCGCGCATCAGGAGGGCGATTTCCCGGGTTTTGGCGCCCTCTGGCGGTCAGCGAACAAAGGCGAGGAAGGCAGAGAGCCTGACCCCAGGACTTTGCAGCCCCCCATCTGCGGGGATGCATTCATTTCTTTATTCACCCATCCATTCCACAAGCATTGTTTGGGTGCCACTGGGATAGGCACAGGAGGCCACATTGGACGAAGCTAGACACGATGGCTGCTCTGGCCACATTCACGGTCCATCAGGGACCGTATTCACGCACCTGCACAGATGTATTAATACAGCCTTTGTTAGAAACGGGTGGAGGAGAAATTCAGCGTGCATGAGAGCGTATGCCCGAGGGACTGCCCGGTGGCCCAGGCAGCCAAGGCCCCTGGGGGAGAGGGCTGATTGGAAGTTATGAGCAGGGAATGGGGCGAGTTTTCCTAGAGCACGTAGCATGTGCAAAGGCCCTGGGCAGGGAGGAAGTCTGGTGAGTGTGAAAGCCGGAGACGTCGGATGGGAGGAGGCAGCTGTGGAAGAATGGCTGGGAGGGTGGGCAGGCCTGATTTCACAAGGCCTTCTCAGCCTCAGTGAGGAGATTCATTTATCTCCTTGGCACATCGGGGTGATGCATGGTTAAGGGGGTGATCTCTGGCTCCAGGCTGCCTGGGTTTCAGTCCTGTTTTTACCTTGGTCAGCTGGGTGACCTTGGGCAAGTTGCTTAAGCTCTCTGTGCCTGCTTTCTTGCTTGGGTAATGGGGGTGGTAACAGGCCCCTTCATAGGGCTTCCATAACGATTATATGAATCTGCACAAGTAACATGCCTGGAATGGGGCAGGTTCTTGGCAGTGCTCAGTGAGGGCTGGCAGATTTGTTACTGGTTTTTTTGTTTGTTTGTTTTTGAGGCAGAGTCTCCTCTGTTGCCCAGGCTGGAGTGCAGTGGCGCGATCTTGGCTCACTGCAACCTCCACCTCTTGGGTTCAGTAATTCTCCTGCCTCAGCCTCCCAAGTAGCTGGGACTACAGACGTGCACCACCATGCAGGGCTAATTTTGTATTTTTAGTAGAGACGAGGTTTCACAATGTTGGCCAGGCTGGTCTCGAGCTCCTGACCTCAGGTGACCCAACCATCTCAGCCTCCCAAAGTGCTGGGATTACAGGCATGAGCCACCACACCCGGCCGATGTGTTATTGTTGTTGCTGTTATTTTTATTGGAGGGTTCTGAGCTGGGGGTGACAGGGTGAGAATCCTAGTGGCAGGAGGACTCCAGCCTCTGCATGAGACAGCTTAAAGCAGCATGGGAACAGGGAGATCTGTTAGGGGCTGCTGCTGCCCTCCTAAGGGGAGATGGAGGCCTTGTGGACAAGGATTCTGGTGGGCAGTGGAGAGCACACTCCAGATATAATTAGGAGGTAAAACCAGTGGCACTTGGTTGATGGGTTGAATGGGGGGGTGGTTAGGGAGAGACAAGGTCTGACATGACTCCACAAACCAGGACTTCTCAGCTGGAGAGAATGTAAGATGAGGACCGGGGTGTTGTTATTTGATTGATTGACAGACTGAGTAATTGATTGATGGGGGGAAGTGCTGGGATTGAGTGTTGGTTTGCAGTTCCTAGGTGGTGGCTTGGAGGAGCTGTCCAGTGGCTACAGGATACAGTGCTCTGGAGAGTGGCCCAAGGAAGAAACGGATTCTGGAGTCACCTGGGTTATTAAAACTGCAAGGGACTGGGCGCGGTGGCTCACACCTGTAATCCCAGCACTTTGGGAGGCCGAGGCAGGCGGATCACGAGGTCAGGAGTTCAAGACCAGCCTGACCAATATGGTGAAACCCCCCTCTCTACTAAAAAACAAGCAAACAAACAAACAAAAATTAGCCGGGTGTGGTGGTGCGCATCTGTAGTCCCAGCTACTCAGAGGCTGAGGCAGGAGAATTGCTTGAACCAGGGAGGTGGAGGTTGCAGTGAACCGAGATCGTGCCACTGCACTCCAGCCTGGGTGACAGAGCAAGACTCCGTCTCAGAAAAAAAAAAAAAAGCTGCAGGGGAGGATGCTACGGTGAGAAAGGGTGTGGAGGTGGAGGAGGTGAGGGCTGATCCTTACCTCACCTGTCATGGCTGCTTAGAGAAGGATGAGCCAGAAGGGACCCTGAAAAGTAGATTTTAAGACAAACATTACTAAGGATAGAGACATTTCATAAGGATAAAAATTGTAGTGTACTATGAAGCTATAACAATTCTAAGTGTTTATGCTCTTAATGCCCTAACTCCAAAATATATAAAGTAAAAGTCGACAGAACTGATGGAGACGTATTCAATCCACAGTCACAGAGGAAGCCTTTTAACACAACTGAAGCAGACGACAAATTAAAAAAAATAGATTTCAACCACATGATAAACAAACTTGACCTAATTAACGTATTTCAAACACCACACTCCACAATGTCAAAATATCCATTGTTCTCAAGTACACGCAGAGCATTTGTGAAGATTTACCATGTGCCAGGGGAAAAACAAATTTCAAAAGATCCAACTAATACAGAGTATGTTACCAAACATTGTAGAATTATGTTAGAAACCAACAGCCAAAAGATAATTAGAAAATCCTCAACTACTTAGAAATTAAGCAATGCAATTCTAAATAATCTGGGTCAAAGAAGAACTCAGTGGAAAAGAGAAAATATCAATATTTGGAACTAAATAAAAATGGAAATACAACATATAAAAAGGTATGAAATAGATGTATTAGATTAAAGATTAGATTACAGATTAAATCATGAATCGGAAAGGAAGGAGGGTTGAAAGAAAATTGGAGGCCGGGCTCGGTGGCTCAAGCCTGTAATCCCAGCACTTTGGGAGGCCGAGACGGGCGGATCATGAGGTCAGGAGATCGAGACCATCCTGGCTAATATGGTGAAACCCCGTCTCTACTAAAAAATACAAAAAACTAGCCGGGCGAGGTGGCGGGCGCCTGTAAGTCCCAGCTACTTGGGAGGCTGAGACAGGAGAATGGCATAAACCCGGGAGGCAGAGCTTGCAGTGAGCCGAGATCCCGCCACTGCACCACAGCCTGGGCGACAGAGCAAGACTCCGTCTCAAAAAAGAAAAAAAAAGATAAGCTAGATATTTACACAGTAAGTCAGAATTACATGAAGTATTGAAGATCTGATTGTAACTCATCTGCTTAAAAACTGTAAAAGTTCTCATTTGCCTACAGAATAAACCCATACATTCTGGAAGGACCTTCAGAGCCCATACTGATCTGGTTTCAGCATTTTTTTTTTTTTTTTTTTTTTT
>NW_016819845.1:653964-711252 GCF_001698545.2 Rhinopithecus bieti | reverse complement strand
AAAGATTGACCTATTTCTTTTTTTTTTTTTCAGACAGAGTCTTGCTCCGTCACCCAGGCTGGAGTGCAGTGGTGTGATCTCGGCTCACTGCAACATCTGCCTCCTGGGTTCAAATGATTCTCCTGCCTCAGCCTCCTGAGTAGCTGAGATTACAGGTGCACGCACCACATCCAGTTAATTGTTTTGTATTTTCATTAGAGACGAGGTTTCACCATGTTGGCCAGGCTGGTCACAAACTCCTGACCTCAAGTGATCCACCTGCCTCGACCTCCCGAAGTGTTGGGATTACCGCTGTGAGCCACTGTGCCCGGCCAGTCGGACCTATTTCTGATTTCCCCTTATTTCTAGAGAATTTCCCTTTGGGAGGGATCTCAACAGAAAATCCGGGGTGTTCACGTGTTCCCCTCAGCCTGTGGCCAGCCCTGGAGTCTGCATTTTGGCCTCAGGAGACCGTGGAAGCTCTGCTTGTCTCAGCCTTGCCACTGCTACTGCTGCTGCCTGAACAGGCAGCTGCTCTCAGCGAAAGGCAGCCTCAAACACTGGCCCCGAAAGGCCTGTCTGCTTGGGTACTTCACGATGTCTTCACCTAGATTAAAAAATATTTCATTCAAGGACTGGGCATGGTGGCTCACGCCTGTAATCCCAGCACTCTGGGCGGCCGAGGCAGACCGATCACTTGAGGTCAGGAGATCAAGACCAGCCTGGCCAACATGGTGACACCTCATCTCTACTAAACATACAAAAATTAGCCAGACGTGGTGGTGGACACCTATAATCCCAGCTACTCAGGAGGCTGAGGCAGGAGAATCGCTTGAATCTGGGAGGCGGAGCTTGCAGTGAGCCGATATTGCGCCACTGCACTCCAGCCTGGGTGACAGAGCAAGACTCCGCCTCAAAAAAAAAAAATTGTCCAGGTTCTCTAGTTGTTCTAAGTGGGAGGACTGATTTAACTGAGTTAGTGCCCCGCCCACCATGACGGAGAAATCTTCATGTAGTCTGCCTCCTGCAACACGGGAAGTAGCTAACATAGAAAACAATAAAAGTTTACAAGGAATAAAAAAGAAAACTTGAAAAAATAACAGAGATAGCTATTATGTATCTGGAGGGGAAAATTTAATATTTGAAAGATATAAATTCTCAGTAATTACCTTAGGATGTTTATGTGATTTAAATATAAAGAACAATAGGATTTGGGGAATAGGAAAATGCACAATTTCCCCATTGGAATAGAAAGTCAAATAATAAACTGGGAGAAATATTTTTAACACATATTGCTAACAAAGGATTTTCATTTTTATCAGCACTCTTACAAACAAGGAACACTTTGCTTCAAAATCAGCAAAAGACAAGGAAAGGCAATTAACAGGAAGATAGACAATACTCAAATAATAAAATGCATATGCTTGCTAATAATCAAATAACAGTATTTTGCAAGAACAATGAGATGCCATATGTCTAAAGTATCTAACCGATCAGAGATGAAAAATAAATAATACCCAGAATTGGTGAGATGAAAGAGAAGTGGATATTCTCACATTGCTGGCTTACTTGTAAATTGTCTCAGACCTTTGGGAGAGCATTTTGGCAGCATAGGTTTATCATCTTAGATCTTTGCAGAGTTTTTAACCTAATAATTCCCTTTCAAGGAATTTATCCTGTAGAAGCAATTGTGAGATGAGCCAAAAGATGGCTTCGGGTCTTGTGTGACAGTGATGTTGGCAATTGATCATTTCTGCATACCGTGAGAATGTGTGTTATATTAATAGGGGAATGCTGAATAAATAATGCAGTACACAATCCATGGAATACCATGCAAGTCTTTTTTTTTTTTTTTTTTTGAGACAGGGTATCATTCTGTTGTACAGGCTGGAGTGCGGTGATTGCGATCGTGGCTCACTGTGGCCTTGACCTCCTGGGCTCAGGGGATCCTACCACCTCAGCCTCCTGAGGAGGTGGGACTACAGGCATGAGCCATTGCACCTGGCTGAAATTCTTAAATTAATGAGGAAAACCTACAGCAGCAATCCAGAAAATGCCAATAACGTGGATGAAAGGAACTCTGAGGAGCAGCTGCCCCAGAGCCGCCACTCACCTGGGGAGGCCTCAGGAGTACATAGGAAGAGAGGCGGTGACAGCCCTCCCTGAGGCCCCCGACCACCCCAGCTCACCTGGCAGCCTTCAAGGCCTTCCAGCAGCTTCTAGATTTCCCCCCACACTGCCCTGTACCACCCGCTAGCCAACCCCATTCTATCCATCGCTCTCTCTCTCTTTCTGTCTCTCTCTTTCTCTCTCTCTTTCTGTCTCTCTCTTTCTCTCTCTCTTTCTGTCTCTCTCTCTCTCTCTCTCTCTCTCACAGACACACCCACACCACACACTCACTCATCCACACTGACATTCACCCACCCACACATTCACACACACATTCACCCTCACACTCTCACACATCTACATTCATACACTAACACGGTTACTCACACCCCCCACACTCACGTACACACTTGCAGTCACTTGCATACGCATGCACATTCCCACACCCTCAGCTCACGCACATTTGCCCTCAGGTGCTCACCCCACTCCCAGCCCACGCTCCCCTCCCTGTGCGTCCTGTCCCCTCTGAGTTCAGCAGGCCTTCATGCCCCACTCCTCTGAGCAGCATCTCCATCTCCTCCCCCGCCTAAAATGGGCTATGTCCTGGACACAGTGCCCTGGGTATCTCAGGTGGAAGAAGTTTCCCCACACTGGGGCGCTGGGAGCTGTAACGGATATGTGGATTCCTGGCTCCTTCCTCTCCTTTGGGAGCCGCAGACTGTGCTGCTCTCTCCCGAGTCACTGGTGCCATCTGGCGGCCCCCAGGACACTTCGTGCCCCTGACCCGCCCCTGTATTTACAGAAGACTTGAGTTCACTGGGAGGGTGGGGGGACTTTAATCCACATGGGAGTGACCCAGGCAAGTCCCCAGGCCTCACAGCTTCACCCCTTCCTCACCTGCAGCCACCTGCTCCTCCCGCTCAGCCACTTGCCCCCATCGCACCGTTCTCCGCCATTCTCAGAAGGGGCCTCAACTTTGATGTGTCAAGTCTAGGTCCCAGCTCTCGGCCACCACTTCCCACCCCTCCAGGCCACTTGCTCAGTATTCCTCGATGTCCAGCCCCTGGTCCTCGACCTCCAGCCAACTGGCCCCATCCTCTTCTCACCATCCATCCTGCCCGGCAGCCACCATTTCCCACCTTCCCTAGCTCAGGTCCTGTGGTCTGCCATCCACGCCTTGTCACTACCTCCCACCCCCTGCTGTGCCCCACTTCTTCCCTCTTGCTTGCCTGGCAAAGCCCTGACTCTGGATAAACCCACCCTTTCCCCTTTCCAGGGCACTCCGGAGCAGCTGAGTGTTGCTGAGTAAAATCCCACTTGTCACAGCTCAGCTACTCTCACAAAATCCCACTGACTCAGGGCTTAAACAGCAGATGGTTATTTCCTATAGCTCTGGAGGCTGGAAGTCCAAGGTCAATGTGCTGGTGACTTGGTTCCTGGGGAGGGCTCTTCCCCTGGCTTGCAGATGGCCACCTTCTTGCTGTGTCTTCACACCATGTTGGGGGCAGGAGAAAGAGGGAGAGGGATGTGGGGGTGAGGGGTAGGGGGGAGAGAGAGCAAGAGAGAGACAGCGAGAGAGAGAGTGAGAGAGAGAGATAGAGAGAGAGAGAGAGAGAGAGAGAGAGAGAGAGAGAAAGAGCTCTCATATCTCTTCTTCTAAGGGCACTAATTCCATCACAAGGGCTCCATCAGGACCTAATTGCCTTTCAAAGGCCCCAAGTCCCAGGATCATCACATTGGGAATTTGGGCTTCAGCATATGAATTTGGGAGAGGAGGAGACATAAATACCACTGCCAAGCTGACTGAGTTCACTTTCCATTCAGTTTTATGATTCCCAAATGGTCTCTCATTGCCCTGCACTCTTACCGTGGTTCTCTAGAGGATGGTTTTCCCTTGTCTGTATATTCTCAGAACCCCTTCTTCTCCCTCACTCTCAGCTGAGGCTTCCACTCATTTATCACAGAACAATAGAAGGTCTCCAGGGGCAAGCTGCATATGCCCACCACCAAACCTACCTTCTTCCTGCATCTTCTTTCTGCCTGCCATACAGCAGCAAATGTCCTTCTCCCCACCACAGCCACCACAGCTTTTGGGCCCTGGATCCCCTCCTGCTTTCTTGGAAGCCTCACTTGTTTGGTTTTTCCCTCCCTTCCACATCACCAATGCCTTCTTCTTTAGGTGGTCCTCATCAGCACACATGCTAGGGCAAGGGCCGACAAACTATAGCTCATGGGCAAATCTGGCCCACCAATTGTGTTTTTAAATAAAGTTTTATTGGAACACAGTCCCACTCATTTGCTTAGGAATTGTCTGTGGTTTCTATCAAACTACAATGATGGAATTACATAGTTGTGCCAGTAAATCACATGGCTTGCAAAGCTGAAAAAGTTTACCATCTGTCTCTTACAGAACAAGTTTGTTGACATTTGTGCTAGAGCAATGGTTCTTAGTTGTGATTCACCATTGCTCATGAGGAGGGCTTTGGAAAATGGGGGATGGCTTTTATTTATTCATTATTTTATTTTATTTTATTTTATTTTTTATTTATTTATTTTTTTTGAGACGGAGTCTTGCTCTGCCGCCCAGGCTGGAGTGCAGTGGCCGGATCTCAGCTCACTACAAGCTCCGCCTCCCGGGTTTACGCCATTCTCCTGCCTCAGCCTCCCGAGTAGCTGGGACTACAGGCGCCCGCCACCTCGCCCGGCTAGTTTTTTGTATTTTAGTAGAGACGGGGTTTCAACGTGTTAGCCAGGATGGTCTCGATCTCCTGACCTCGTGATCCGCCCGTCTCGGCCTCCCAAAGTGCTGGGATTACAGGCTTGAGCCACCGCGCCCGGCCTCATTATTTTATTTTATTCATTTCTTTTTTTGAGACAGGATCTCACTTGGTCACCTAGGCTGAAGTGCAGTGGTGTGATCACAGCTCACTGCAGCCTCAACCTCCTGGGCTCAAGCGATGCTCCCACCTCAGCTTCGTGAGTAGCTGGGACCACAGGAGTGAACTACCACGCCTAGCTAATTTTTTATTATTTTATTTTATTTTTTGAGACAGAGTCTTGCTCTGTCTCCCAGGCTGGAGTGCAGTGGTGCAATCTTGACTCACTGCAACCTCCACCTCCCAGGTTCAAGCGATTCTCCTGCCTCAATCTCCCCAGAAGCTGGGATTATAGGCATGTGCCACCATGTCTGCCTAATATTTTAGTATTTTTTAGTAGAGACGGGGTTTCACCATGTTGGCCAGCATGGTCTTGAACTCGTGACCTCAGGTGATCCATCTGCCTAGGCCTCCCAAAATGCTGGGACTATGGGCGTGAGCCACTGTGCCTGGCCTAATCTTTTTTTTTTTTTTTCTGTAGAGATAGGTTCTCACTATATTGCCCAGGCTGGTCTCAAACCCCTGGCCTCAAGTGATCCTCCTTGTCCTCCCAAAGTCCTGGGATTACAAGCATGAGCCACTGAGCCTGGCCCTGCAATAGCTCTTGTCAAGCTCCCAGGACCTTCCTATTGTGAATCCAAAGGCCACGTCTCCATTCCCATGATAGCACATCTTTCAGCAGTGTCTTCACTGTTGACTTCTCTCTCCTTGAGAAACTCTTCCCTCAGCTCAGGGCCACCACCCCGGCCTGGTTTTCCTGTCGCCTGCACTGGCCTCTTCTGTTCAGTATCCTTTGCTGGCTGCCCTTTCTCTATGTGATCTCAGAATCTTGGACATCCTCAAGGGCAGTCCCGAGCTCCCGTCCTCTCTCCACACGTGCTCTCTCCAATGGATCTCACACCATTTGTGATTTTCAGCACCATCAATGTGCTGTTGACCCCCATACTTAGGTCTTGAATCTAGACCTTCCCTCTGGCTCCAGACTCATAGTCTAGCTGCCTACACAACCCCTCCCTTAAATGTCTCACAGACATCCCACCATGAATGTATCCCAAACATAACGTGTGGGTTTTCCTGTAACGCCCGTCCTCCCACCGTCCCAAGTGCCCTGGCACCACAGTCCCACACAGGTGCTCAAGTGGGAAATGTAGGGTTCGTCCTTCTCCCCCCACCGCACCATTCAGCCTGCCAGCACATTCTGTAACCGCCGAAGGGGTTCACCTTGCCCGCTGCCTAGACAGAGCTGATTTATCAAGACAGGGGAATTGCAATTGAGAAAGAGTAATCCACACAGAGCCGGCTGTGTGGGAGACTGAAGCTTTATTATTACTCAAATCAGTCTCTCTGAAAACTCGGGGATCAGAGTTTTTAAGGAGAATTTGGTGGGTAGGGGGCCAGTGAATTGGGGGGGGGTTATTGGTTGTTTTGGGGATGAACTCAGGGCGTCGAAGCTGTTCTCTTCTGCTGAGTCAGTTCCTGGGTGGGAGCCACAGAATTGGTCGGCAGGTCCAGGTGGGGCCATTTAGTTGATAGAAATGCAAAATCCTAAAAAGACACCTCCAAAGGCCGATCGTAGGTTCACAATAGTGACATAACCTTCAAGAGTAATTGGGGAGGTTGCAAATCTTAGGACTTCCGGAATAATGGCTGGTAATATTTGGAATTCCAGCCCCTCTCATCTTGACTTGGTGGCTGGTAGCCTTTCATTTGTTTTACAAGAACAGTTTAGCCTTTTGGGAAGGCCTATTTTATAAACCATGCACTAAATTCCTTCCCAAAGCGAGTTCGGCCTATGCCCAGGAATGAACAAGGACAGTTTCGAGGTTAGAAGCAAGATGGGGTCACTTAGGTCTGGTATCTTTCACTGTCGGAATTTTCTCAGCATGATTTTTGCAAAGGCAGTTTCCATTCTGTTTTCTCTGCCCCCAAAATGCATCCTCTCTGCTATGGTCTGAATGTTTGTATCACCCCAAAATCCATGTTTAAATTCGACCCCACAGCCCACCATATAATGGTGTTAGGAGATGGGGCATTTGGGAGGTGATTAGGTCATGAGTATGAAGCCCGTGCGAATGGGATTAGTGCCCTTATAAAAGAGTTCCCAGAGACATTCCTTGCCCCTTGTACCATGTGCGGACTCAGCGAGAAGTCACCGTCTATGAGAAAGTGGCCCTCACCAGACACGGAATCTGCTGGCACCTTGATCTTGGACTTCCCAGCCTCCAGAACTATGAGAAAGAAGTGCCTCCTGTGGACCAGTCTATGGTATTCTGTCAGAGTAGCCCAGATGGATAAGACACACCCTCCGTCCAGTTGTGTCTATTGGCTTCACAGCCCCTGAGCGCAGACCTTCTCCATCTCTGTCCTGGGCTACTGCACTAGCCCAGCACATCCCTGCTTGGCCTCCCCCACCCCAAGGTCATTATCCCAGCCTTCTTCAAAGATGGACTGAGCACCTACCATGTGCCATGTGCTGGGAATAAGAAGTGAGGGGGAGAGGGCTGTCCCTGCCCTCCCTCACCCTCTCCATAGTGAGGGGGAAGCTAAACTGACAAAATGTGATAAATGTTCCAAAGAATAGAAACAGAGTGACTGGGTGCAGTGGCTCATGCCTGTAATCCCAGCACTTTGGAGGCTGAGATGGGAGGTCCACTTGAGACCAGGAAGTCAAGGCCGCAGTGAGCCCTGTTCTTGTCATTGCACTTCAGCCTGGACAACACAGCAAGATCCTGTCTCAAAAACAAAACAAAACAAAACAAAACAAAACAAAACAAAACAAACAAACCAAAGAAGCAGGGTGCTGAGATAGACAAAGGTCTCCATAGTGTGGTTACAAAGGGTCCTTCTGAGCAAGTCACATTTCAGTTGAGACTTTTATGCGGGTCATGCAAGGCCCTGTGGGCCCTGGTGAAGAGCTTAGAGTCTGATACGAGAATCTCTGAGGGATTTTAAGCAGAGGAATGATGGAATCTGGTTTTATGTTTTAAGAAAATCCCGGCCAGGTGTGGTGGCTCACGCCTGTAATCCCAGCACTTCGGGAGACTCAGGCGGGTGGATCACCTGAGGTCAGGAGTTTGAGACCAGCCTGGCCAACATAGTGAAACCCCGTCTCTACTAAAAATACAAAAATTAGCTGGGCTTAGCGGTGGGCGCCTGTAATACCAGTTACTCGGGAGGCTGAGGCAGGAGAATCGCTTGAGCCCAGGAGGTGGAAGTTGCAGTGAGTTGAGATTGTGCCATTGCACTCCAGCCTGGGCGACAGAGTGAGACTTTGTCTCAAAAAAAAAAGGAAAAGAAAAATCCCTGCTGTGGCTGCGTGGACAATGAATTTGGCTGGGGCGGGGTCCAGTGGAGGTGGGAGGCACTGATGGGCCGGGCCACAGTTCTTGGCCAAGGGAATGAGGTCAGCCTGTGCGATGCACAGGGACAGGGCGGGGTGGGATGGTGACCCTGAGGAAGACTGAGGTGCTGTTTCCAAGAGGCTGGGCAGGAGAAAAATAATAGCTGTCCACTTCGGCGACCAAGGCGGTGTGTCTAAAAGGAAATATTATGCAAATAAAGAGAGTAAGAAAATAAAGGACCTTCTACACCTGGGACACGTGGGGCTCAGTAAATGTTTATTAACTGAACAGTTGACCCAGGTATAAACTATGGAGGGTGGTGCACACCAGGCAGATAGAAATCTCTCTTCCCTTCTGATTCAGGAGGAGGTGGAGGAAGAGGCAGGAACTGTCTGCTGTGTTTTCTTGAGGATGTGGCATTTGTAAAGCTGTGATCCACGTGCCAGCGTCAGGAAAGTCCTGTGAACACAAAACCAGCAGTGTCCACAGAGCGCCATTTCTCTACTGTAATTCCCAGTCACCATCAAGGAGACTGACACCCTAGCTTTGTCTCCCACCTACTGTGTCTTCCAAATGCCGCAAAATCCTCCCTCCAGCCCCAGTCGGCACACCTCTTACACTTTTCCCCTTCTGCCCACCCTCCCCAGAACCCTCCCAAAAAGTGGAGAGGGGAGAAGTGGAACAAACTAAGCCAGCAGGACAGATGCAAGAAAGGCTCAGCATGCACCCAGGTGGAAGGAACGTCCCAGGCATGGCCTGATGCCGATGTCTGCAGCTGTCAGAAAGAACTTCCTCTTAGGATACCTTCCCCAAGTCCTATCTTCCTCACCTGCCATGTGGTCATTCGTTTAAGTGAAGAAATATTTGTGGGGTGCCTGCTAAGTGCCAGGCACTGTTCTGAGCATTAGGGATGCCACAGTGAACTAGATCTCATCCCTGTTCTTGAGGAGCTAATAGCTACTGAAGGAGACAGAGAAGTAAGAACATGCTTACAGGTTACAGATTAACCCAGCCTGGTGATGTGGGAGCGGGGATGGGGTCTATCGGGGAAGGCTTTCTGGAGGAGGTCATATGGAAACTGAGGTTTGGATGGTGAGCAGGTAAGTAGGCATGATTCAAGCTATGTGTGTGTGTGTGTGTGTGTGTGTGTGTGTGTGTGTGTGTGTGTACTTGGGGTGTGGGTGGGAAACTTCCAGACTGAGACAGACACCTGTGTGCAACAGTTGTGAGTCTCAACCCATAAACTCGGGCATGCATGAAATAAGCTTGCTTTCCCAACAACTTAATTTCTATTTTGAGACTGCATTTCACTGGGGTTCCTTCACTTTCCCTCAAGGTCACGGCCAAGTTCCAGAGGTATAGAGCCAAGGCGCTGATGGGGAGTAGGAGCAGAGCACTATTCTGCCTGCTCCCCTGGCAGCCCAGGCTGCTCTGAGAGCATCAGTTATGCGTAAATCCAGAGTCCTTTCTGTTTGCTTTCTGCCCTGAGGCATCTTTCCATTGAGTAGGGAAGGAGGGAAAGGTTTCAGGTAAGCAGGGGAAATGCCAGGGGTCAAGAGGACTCAGTTAATATCTGGAACCACGAGCAATCTGCATCTGTAGAGGCGGCTCGAGCTGGCTAGGGTACTGCAAGGTGCAGGGTGGCTGTGGGGGCTGTGGAGGAGCAAGGCGGGAGGCAGGAGGAGCCAAAGGAACAGATATGACAGAGCTTGGGTGTCCTGCCACAGAGGCTGAGCCTGGTTCTGACTCCCAAGGTGACTGTGAACACCGAGTTACACATCCCAAAGCAGCCCTGGCATTCTGTTTTGCAGAGAAGGGGTGGGCCTGTCACACCCTCATTTATCCAGGAAGGAGGGGGGTCCTTCTCGTTTATCCGGGAAGGAGGGGTGGGCTGAGCCTGGCAGTAGTCGCTGCTCTCTACAGCAGGGGTGGGCTCTGTAAGCTCTTTAAGGGGTGGGAGTCTCATAACTCCACTGGAGCCCTGAGAGAGGCAAACTCTTGGCAGTTTGGGGTTATTCTCTACCAGTTCCTAGAGGTCCGAGGGTAGCAAGTGCCAATGGCTGTGCTGGGGTCACAGAGCTCGTATCTTATCCACACCCAGGGCATGGCTCCTTCTTCCCTGGCAGACAAGTAGGGAATGGTAAGTAGTCCTTGAAAACTCTCTTGTGATTTAATTTG
Source organism: Rhinopithecus bieti (assembly GCF_001698545.2). Taxonomy (NCBI): domain Eukaryota; kingdom Metazoa; phylum Chordata; class Mammalia; order Primates; family Cercopithecidae; genus Rhinopithecus; species Rhinopithecus bieti. Next base: position 700,769 of record NW_016819845.1, on the reverse strand, counting down.
ACTTAACTTCTTAGCATTAGTAGGTCAATTTTGCAATTTATTAGGCAAACCACGCCCCTGGGGAGAGGCTTAGCAGCTGAATCAGAGCGTGTTTTCTGTTTTATATGAAGGAGGAAAGGAAAGCAAAAAGAACTATTTAAAAGAAATATTCAAAAGCAATCCTCAAGGTGGAGTTCAGCATCCTCTCCAAACCAGCTTCTTCGTATACCTTTTGTTGTTACTGTGGTTATTGGCCTGACGGGCCACTCAAGCTGGAATAAGCTGCCCCTGCGCCTTTGCTGTGCTCTTCCATCTGCCTGGTAATCCTTTCTGCCTCTTCTCCACCTGGAGGCTATCACCTCCCCCTTCAAAATGCTCCTCCAAGTTCCCTCTTCCTGAACACCTCCCCGACCCTCTCAGGTTAGTCAGGGCTCCCACAATGTCCTGTTTTTACCCTGGCCATTCTGTTGTAACATCTGCTTCCATTTCTGGCCCTGGTCCCTGACAATGAGGATGGTGAGAGCAGAGATTTGTCGTGTTAGATTGATTTGCTAATTCACCGTGCTCTACTTTGACCACTGTCTTTTATTTTCTATTTTTTGAGACGGAGTTTCGCTCTTGTTGCCCAGGCTGTAATGCAATGGCATGATCTCAGCTCACTGTAACCTCCACCTCCCTGATTCAGGTGATTCTCCTGTCTCAGCTTCCCAAGCAGCTGGGATTACATGTGCCCACCCCCACACCTGGCTAATTTTTGTGTTTTTAGTAGAGATGGGGTTTCGCTATGCTGACCAGGCTGGTCTCGAACTCCTGACCTCAGGTGATCTGCCTGCCTTGGCAGCCCAAAGTACTGGGATTACAGGCGTGAGCCCCACTGTTGGCCTGACCATTGTCTTTAGAAGATTGTCTCCTCTTGTCGGTTCTTTTTTTATGTCCTTATCCAGACCCTTGTTGCATTAAGCAATAATAACAATTTTTTTCTTATTATAACAATAAATGTTCCTTATAGAATTTTAAATTTTTTCTTACATGTAGAGAAGCAAAAGAAGAAAATTAAACCACTCTTACTTCACCACCACCATACTTCCATCAAGACGACTTTTGTTAACATTTTGGTACATTCCTTCAGCCTTTTTTCCCATGATGAATTATTCATGTATATTTTAATGGTATCATATGGTATATATGATTTTGTAGCTTTTACATTTTTTTTACTTAACAACGTATCATTAATGTTCTTCTCATACTGAAGTCAGTCCAGGGAGATACAATCCCAGATCTTGCTGTAAGGTTGGACCTGAATCTGGGAGAATATGATTCTGGGCATGTCAGGGCTACCGTGTGCAGAGGCAGTGAAAGAGGAGGATGGTGCTATCATCATTGGAAACCCATTTAGTCCAACCCCTTTCAGCGCCACACAGCCAGTAAATACCTTCCATCAAGACTGATACAGGCCGATTGTGCTGGGTTTCTGCTACTCCTGCTGGAAAGGCAGAACCTACAGAGGTTTCCAATCTACAGAGCTTGTCACAAATCCAGAGCAAACTTCTTCTTCTTTTTTTTTTTTTTTTTTTTGTGAGACAGAGTCTGGCTGTGTTGCCCAGGCTGGAGTACAGTGGTGCAATCTTGGCTCACTGCAACCTCTGCCTCCTGCATTCAAGCAATTCTCCAGCCTCAGCCTCCTGAGTAGCTGGGATTCCAGGCGCCCGCCACCACGCCCGGCTAATTTTTGTATTTCTGGTAAAGACGGAGTGTCACCATTTTGGCCAAGTTGGTCTCAAACTTCTGACCTCAAGTTATCTGCCTACCTCGCCTCCCAAAGTGCAGATGTGAGCCACCATGCCCGGCCCCAGAGCAAGCTTCATGAACCAGCTAGGGCATAAATATCTTAAGCACTGGGGGGGGTTTTTTTTTTTTTTTTTTTTTTTTTGATGGTCAAAGGTGCAGTTCTAGCTGCATTGTCATTTCTGTCTATCTTTGAGGGTTTTAAAAATATTGCATTTTCCTCCCCTACTGGTTTTATTCTAATGTGCCTGGCACAGGGTCAGACGTGCAGGTTAAACGGAGCGGGTCAAATCAGTAGGACCAGAGTAAAGAAGCATCGAGTCCACGTGCCATCCTCCCAGCGTTGCAGGGGTGGGGAGATCCTTTCCCAGCCCCAGCCCCAGCCCCAGCCCACCACACCCTCAGCTCCAGTTCACCCACAAACGCAGACTTGACCCCAGACCCAGACCCAGTGTCACCCTGACATGCCTCCTCAAGGTTACCCAGATCCACAAAGCCATTTGCAAGAGTCTGGCTTTCCGGTCGTCTCGGCTTCTGCAGGATGTGCTGGGGGGATGGTAGGGGGAGTAAATTTGTCCAGCACCTGGCCTTTGACCAATGTCTTTCGGCTCCGGTCTCTGCCACTTCTCACCATGGCCACTAGAGAGCGACAATGCTCCATCTTCTAGAAAGAAACCGTCCGATCCCTGCGCAATCCGCCCAGGAGCCTGGAAAGCCGCCTCCCTGTACTTCAGGACTTTCAGTTTCACTGCCTTATAGTGAGAGTGCCATAAGGGAAGCCAGAGGGGATGGAGCCCTTACCCAGGATCACTCCCGGGCCAGGCTGTTTCATTGCCCTTTGCCTGTCCGTCCATCCTTTCCTGGCGGGCCAAGGGGACCTGCCCTGTGGGAGGAAGCCTGCTCAGCAGCGCCAGCCAGCAGGGTCGTGGGAACCTCTTGGAGAAAGTCTGGTTTGTTGCAGAAGGCAAATGTCTCTTGGGACCTTCGCCCCCACCCTGGAGGGCTCCTCCAGCACGGGGGCCCATCAGCTTCTGCGTTTGGGCAGCTCCGCAGGAAGTGCCTAGGAGGAGGTTCTGCCGGCCGAGGGCCATCCAGCCTCCAAGGTCCAGCTCGGGGGGTACACTGCGAGAGGCTCCCCCCAGCCGGGTCTGTGTTCATAAAAACTCCAGCTGAAATAGCTGCAGGGTGGAAAGATAGCAAGGTCAGCTGGGAGGGATGGCCCTCGAGTGGGTTGTAGCCAGCCCTGGGACCACCTGTCAGAGGGGACGGAGGCGGAAGGGAGTCTGCTGTTGCTCAGAGTCATGCAGGGAACTCTTCTGATGCTGATCGGGGTGGGGTGGCACCAGAAAAAGGAGACGAGTCAGCGTGGGAAACTGCGAACAGATGGGGAAGCTAGAGAGGGCTCCCTGGGAACTCCTGGTGTTTCTCTCCTGGGGTGGCAGTAGCAATCTCTCAGAGCCCCATCTCCATCCCTCTGAGGTGGGGTGGTTGTCCCTGGGGAACCCAAAGTGGGCTTGGGTCAGCGCTGAGGCTGTGGGGGCCAGTGTGGCTGCAGGCAGCTCCCCGCTCAGCTCAGTTGGGGAAGGCCTGGTGCTTCCCACGCCCCTCCTGGAATGCGGGGCTGCTCCTGGGAGTTGAGCAAAAGTGTGGCTTTCCCCCTGGAGTCTAAGGTCGGTCAGCCTCCCAGGCCTGGGGCCAGCGCTCTCGACTGGGAGCCAAGACAAGCAAGGGGTGGGGGCCTGGGCCGGCCGCGAGGCCTGGCCCGACCCTACCAGCAGATCACCACTCCGGTTCATTCTTTGTGGAAGGGAGGTGTGCTAATGCCAGAAATTCCACATTGGGTGTGGGTGAGGGGTGTACGCACTAAGGCTCTACTGTTTGGTAGACCCTGTGTTGGGAGCCGGGGATGTGCGGCGTCACCTGTGGATGCCGCTGACAGTGTCGCAGGGCAGGCTCACTGAGGTGGCACGGGAGGCCCAGGAGGTTGTAGGAGGATGGAGGCTGCCCCTGGCCCAGATGGGACACGGGAGGGCATGAGCAAGGAGTAGCTGGTGTAGCAGGGTCTAGAATACTCCTAAAAAGCATTTAGCACCTGCTAAATGCCAGCCACTTCCTGACACAATTTGACATCCCTCTTCCTTTGAAGCTCCAGAAACTGAGGTTCAGAGAGGGTATGCAACTTGCCCAGGATCCCACAGCACAGGCAGGCCTGTTCCCTCAGCTGGAGGGAACTCACCCACCACACTAGACCCCATCACACTGGAAACCTCAGCTCTGAGCTGAGATGCCAGGATGCAGCCTCCTAAGGGCTGAGGGAGGCTGTGGTCTTACAGGGCCCCAGGTAGGGGCCACGATGTGGAGGCTCAGAAGGGGACATCCCCATCGTGCAGCTCCAGGGAGCACGTTCACATAAAGTTTGGTATGTGAAAGGCACTCTCAGGAGGCCCGGTGGGGAGGGCAGGCCCCCTGCTGGCTGGGGTGGAGCATGGATGTGAACTCAGTCAGGCTGGCCCAGCCCTCCTAAGCAGGCCCTTGTGCTCCTGAAAGGATGGCCAAGGCCTTCCCTGGGCAGCCAGAGAGGCAGGAGAGTCAGGCTGTCTGTCTGGGGAGAAGGGTTTAGACCCGGGAAAGCCCAAGCTGAGAGGGGAGGAGGCTGAGCAGTGGGAATCAGGATGCCTGAGGCACTTCGTTTTGAAGCGGTTCCTCCCCAACACACCCTGCCACTGGGCTTCTGGAAGCTTCTCCGTAGGTGTATTTAACAGCCAAGATTGGGGTTCTGTTCCCATAGCTCAATGCCTAGAATATTCGTGTTTTGCATATCTCTGTGTGGGAGCTTCCAAGAGCCAGGAGATCCGAGCCTGAAGGGAAAAGCAAAGATTCCCTGTCCCTGGAATTGAATGGATAGACATTGTGTGAGTCAGGACACAGCTGATGTCCTTCTAGAAAAAGCCCTTCGAGGTGCTGAATCTGCCTGTTTTTTTCTTGTCCTTTTCTTCTTATTCTTCTTCCTCCTCTCCCTCCCCCTCCTCCTGACGATGTGCCCACAGACACGCTGTGATGCGGTGGAAAGAGCCAGGCCTGGTTCAAATCCTGGCCCCACAGCTCCTAAACAGTGTGATCTGGGGCAGCCCTTCCCTTCCCTGTAAAATGGGACTGTAATACAACATGTGGCTGGTGGGACTCAGTGAAATCACAAGTGCAAATGTTCTAGGCCCATTTGCCCTTGGGAACCAGGGGGTCTAGGTCCAAGGACATAACTATAAACAGAAAGAGAAGAAACCTTTTGTCTTTGAGAGGCCACATAAAGTAGGAGAAAGTTACTGATTCCTTCTGAGTCTTGGCTTCTCACCTATAAAATGGAAGTATTGATGGAGCCTATTCAGAGAACTCTTGTGAGAATGTACTGATGTCATGGATGTCCTTTGCACACAGTAAGTGCTCATTAAATGATCTGGTATTATTATCATCTTTCTGGAGGATTGCTTGCCCTGCAGGAACCCAGAGAATGAGGAAAAGAGATTTGCAGGCACAGTAGTGAACTTTCCGCCCTACCGCCAGGCTAGGCGTGCTGCAGGCAGCAGGGGCTGGTGAGGGTGTGTGCGCTGCAGCACTGGAGGAGGAATCGGATGTGCCAGGGAGCATGGCCCAGGTGTCAGTGAGAACACACAAGGGCAGGAGAAAGAAGGATGCCTAAACTACACTGCTAAATGATCCCGAGCCCTCATGGCCTGAATTGGATCGGTCCCACACCTCAGAAGTGCACTGGTCTGAACACATCTGTTTAGGGGTCTGCCTTCCCCTCCAGATAGGTTGGTTCTTGAGGGTAAGAACATACCTAGTTTTGTATCAGGTGTGGGCATGTGATAGGTTCAAAGACTGAGCTTTTGATCCAAGGAGTCAAAGGAGAGGCAGCACTGGGACTTTTCCTGAAACTTCTTTAAAGGGTCACTAAACTGGCATGATATGAGTCACTGGAGGTTGCTCTGGTGGCTGCAAAGGGAGAGCCTGCCTGAGAGTGCCATCAGCTCAGAGGAAGGCAGAACAGAGAGACAGAGGCAGAGGCCTGAGGACATCATGTGAATACCCAGATCTAGCTGTTCCTGAAGCTAGACTGATCTGTTCTGGGCATGAATCAGTACATTCTGCTCCCTCTCTTTTTTATTTTTATTTTTTTCTTAAGTTGGATTTCAGTCTCTTACAATGCAGTGGGCCTAGATTAATATGACCTTCTTTCTTTCTTTTCTTTTCTTTTTTCTTTCTTTCTTTCTTTCTTTTCTTTCTTTTTCTCTCTCTCTCTTCTTTTTCCCTTTCTTCCTTTCTTTCCTTTCCTTTTCCTTCCTTTCCTTCCTGCTTGCTTGCTCTCTCTTTTTTTCTCTCTCTCTTCCTTTCTTTTTCCCTTCCTTCCTTCCTTTCCTTTTCCTTCCTTTCCTTCCTGCTTGCTTGCTTGCTTTCTCTCCTTCCTTCCTCCCTCCCTCCCTCTCTCTCTCTCTCTCTTTCTTTCTTTTCTTTCTTTCTTTCTTTCTTTCTTTCTTTCTTTCCTTCCTTCCTTCTTTTTCTTTCTTGACAGAGTTTCGCTCTTGTTGCCCAGGCTGGAGTGCTGTGGCACAATCTCAGTTTACCGTAACCTCCACCTCCTGGGTTCGAGCCATTTTCCTGCCTCAGCCTCCCTAGTAGCTGGGATTACAGGCACATACCACCAGGCCCGGCTAATTTTTTGTATTTTTAGCTGAGACGATGTTTCACCATGTGGGCCAGGCCGGTCTTGAACTCCTGACCTCAGGTGATCCACCCACTTTGGCCTCCAAAGTGCTGGGATTACAGGCTTGAGCCATGACGCCCGGCCCTACCTTTTTTTTTCTTTACTCAAAAAAGTCTTATCAGATAGCATCTGTGAAAATGTTGCCTGGTCCAGTAGAAGGACATAGCGCTGTGGGAAGGAAATCTGGAAGGGGAGAAAGGATCCTGGGTTTTGGGCAGACTCGGCCCCTCACTGAGACTTTGATAAAGGGGTGTGAAATGTGTATCTGAAAGATTTTGCCTTGACCCTGGAGCAGGCCCGCCTGGGGGCCAATCCTGCTTTCCCTTTGGCCTCCTTGCCTGTAAAATGAGAACACTATTGTGAAGATTCATTGTGAGAATGTGTGAGAACCATGGTTTGTGATGCTTGATAAATGCTGGTTTCTCTTATCCCATTGCTTCCTAAAACTCAGTGTCACCAAGCCAGGCTGTTCTAACCATCCAGAAGGAGCAGGCCTGGGCAGCTCCCTCTCCTTGTTTACCCCACTCCCCTACTCCCCGCTCCCATTCCTGCTACCACTGCCATGTTCCACCCCAGAAATTTGGGCCCCAAAGCCTGGCCTAGAGGAAGCCCAACCAAACTGGTCAGGCTGGCCTGGCCTCTGCTAGAAACGTACAGGTCCTTATCTCCACCATGACTAAATTTGGATCTTAAACTCACAATCAGCCTGGGAATTCCTGACAAATTCCAGCAAGGGCCAGCTGTTCTCTGGCTTTTGCAGAGTAGGGAGATCATTTTTTCCAAGTAACAAGTTTAAATGAAAAGTCATACTTGCTCATTATGGAAATATGGGAAATTTGGGAAATTTTCTATAATAAGCAAGTATGAGAAAAAGGCACCAATAAGACCATCACTCAGACACAGCCCTCATGGACATTTCACTGCTTTCTTTCTGGTCTTTCCAATGCATGGGCAGGTTTTTGGGCTGTTGGTGTTTTTGTCTGTTTTATTTTCATCTATGAGATCACGGTGTGTGTGCAATTTTATATCTTGATTTTTTTAAATCACATTTTAACATAAACCTGTGTTATAAACTAACAGTTGTTGCTTGGTGCTGGGTGCCAGATGCCGTGCCTGGCACATCACTGTATGATCTCAATAACACTTACACCCATTCTAAAATCGGGGACTATTATTATTCTTGCTTTGAAGATGAGGAAACTGAAGCACAAGGAGGTTAAGCGTCTTCCCCAATGTCTTGGTGAGGCCCTGGCAGTCTGGCTTCATGCCCATGCCATTAGCCCCATATGTATCAGTATCATGGTTTACTCGACTGTTCCCTACACAGAGGCCTGTTGTTTTTGCCCAACCTGCATGCACTCTGTTTTTTTTTTTTTTTTTTCTTCTTTGAGACGGAGTCTGGCCCCGTCACCCAGGCTAGAGTGCAATGGCGCAATATCGGCTCACTGCAACCTTCGCCTCTCAGGTTCAAGTGATCCTCATGCCTCAGCCTCCCAAGTAGCTGGGATTACAGGCACACACCACCATGCCCGGCTAAGTTTTTGTATCTTGAGTAGACAGGGTTTCATCATGTTGGCCAGGATGGTCTTGAACTCTTGACCTCATGATCTGCCCGCCTCGGGCATGCATTCTTTAGGACTCATTTTCTCTGGAGATTGCGATTCCCCACTTTCAGCCCACAGAGTTCAGACAGGGCAGTTATTGGGTGCAGGTGAGCACCCATCCTGGGTCTGACCAATCAGAACCCTGTATCTCCCTGTCCTGTGACTAGTTCAGGGGTGGACACGTGATCTGAGCTGGTCCCTGCAGGGACTGCTCAAAGGCAGGATGCTGGTGGCCCTGCAGGAGGCATCTTGAGAACCTGCCTGGGAATGGGGCCAGATCACAGGGCTGAGTGAGAAGGGAGAGGCTAGTCCTGATGCAGCATTTCAGACCCTGGTTCCACTTGCACACAGAGTGGGTTCTGCTACTGGACTTTTCAGTTCCCTAGCTCTTTATCCCCCTAAAACCTATCTGAGTTGGGTTTCTGTCACTTGTAACCAACAGTCTTGGTGAATACACCCTGGTTGTTGGACATTAGGGTTGCTCACAACTTTTACCCCTGTAGAAAATGCTGCAGCGAATATCTTTACATGTAGATTTCATCCTTGATTGGAATCATTTCCTTGTGATTTTCACAGAAGTGTGTTATTTGGCAAAGGCATCAAACATTGTCGGGGTTCTATAGACATTTTGCAATTTATTTCCCCAAGGCTGGCAATGATTTGGATCCTCACCTTCACTCCCCATCAGTGTATGTAAGTGGGATTTTAAAAATTGAGTTCTGAAAAGTTTTTTTTAACAAGCCAAAGTTGTATTTTTTTTAAACAGGAAAATTATGTCAATATAAAACAGATAAAACAGACAAAATCAAAACACACAACACAGAAAAGCACAACACACAAGACCAGTGCAAACCCTTCCCAACCCACTTCCCAGGTTTTGAAACTGATTACAGATCCCCAAGGATTAGACTGTATGGGAGAGGTCACAGTATTGAACCAGAAAAGAAGACATGTTTTAAAAGGTCTGTACACAGGTAGTGGTGTGTGGGGTGGGGGATGTACACTTCATCACTCCAACATCAAAAACAGGATGCAAAAAGAATTTCAGCGATGATCACAGATTTCTAGAACCCTACCATGTATGCTAGCCCCCCCATCCCCATCCACTTTTAAAAGTTGCTTTTAAAAAGGATAAAAAGTGCACAGACACTTTCATAAGGCACAGACAGATTGTCGCACAAGTTGTTTCATTAGGGACTCGGATAAGACAGCGAGACAGTTAAATACCAAGAAATGCCAGGAGGCCGCGTGTTCCTGAGCCGGTGCCCCGTGCCAGGACTGGGGCAGGGGCAGGGCCGAGCAGTGGGAGGTTATTGCCTCTCTGCCTCAACTGGACGGACTCACTGGGGTTCTCCGGGGCCTTGGTGACTGATTTCCAGGGCCTGAAAGCAGCAATTAGCCAACTTCCCCACTGCATCTCCCTGGCAAGACCTGAGGGTGATCACCAACCTGCGGGGCCTCCGGGGGTTCTGCTTAATGCCGTTTTGGCAGCAGCTCACTGCCTGCAACGTGCCCAGCATTTCCAATGCAGAGAAGGTTCTGTGAAGCGCCCAGCAGGTTCTGATCAAGAAGGCAGCCTTTGGACACCCACCGCCACGGACCCAAAGCAGCAGATGGCCAAGAGAGCCCAGTGGATTCTGCCCCAAATATCCCATTCCCCTCTTAGTGTCACCCCTGCTGGCCTCAGAGCTGGGGCACAGTCCTCTCTGCTCTATCCTCACAGCACCTCACACATATTAGGTGCTCAGCAAATGTTTGTGGAGTATCTTTGCATGTATATGTGTGCTGTTTTACCAAACCCCTGAGCACTCATAATCTGATTTCTGGTTGACTCAGCAAACCTTTACTGAGTACCTACTATGTGTTAGGACAGGACCAGCACCAGGGGGTCAGAGAAAAGTTCACCCTGTGTCCTGAATACAGGCCATGCTGATTAGTGGGCATCAAGGAAACGTGGTGCTGCGGTGAGGGGACCAGCTCCATCCCAGGGGACTCCTGGTTCTGAGAACTTGCTAGGACAAGGAGCCAGATTTGCCTTGGAAACAGCTCAGTTTTTTAGGAGGCTCCGAATGAACGGGCACAAGACCATTGACAACATGGTGTTTCCAGGTCTCCCCTGTCCTAGCCCTGGAGCCCTGGCTGCTGTGGCCCCGAAGAGCACATGATGGGCGGTGAGCCTGGAACAGCCGAGGGCTGGGTCACATGAGGGGGTGCTCAAGCGGTTGGGGCCCCGCTTGAGGGGGTGGTGATCACAGGGCCCCAGGTCCCTCCCCAACAGTGGACACCCCTGCATAACAAGAGAGGGCCCTTGGGATGGAGTCCAGCTCTCCCAGAGCTCGGCTCTGCCAGAAGGTGGGCAGTGAGCAGACGAGCCTGGAAGGGAGGCCGCTTCCTCTCCCAGGGTGTGGGCAGCGGAGGGGCCCTGGCTGGGGCTGGAACCTCCACATAGGCACAGGTGCCTGGACTCTCTCCAGGTGAGTTTCAAGGGAGAAAACTCACAGTCTTGAGTTTCCTGTGACTTGGAGCCAGGCAGTGGGAGTGTGGGATGTGGTGCCAGACACTCCCAGGTTTGAATCCCAGCCCTGCCACCTCCTGTTGTGATCATGAGGTCGCTTCACTCACAGGACCTCAGTTTCCTTACCTGCCACATGGGATAATACCAGCTTTCATAGACTGTAAGTAGCACGATTTTTTCTTTTTCACACATGAACATCTCTGATTGGAAGGAGCTGTAGTACAGTTTTAGCATCTTAGTTAAGATTGGCAGCGTTTTTTCCTTATGGTATGTAAAACAGTGTGTTTTATGACCGGCAGTGTCTTAGATGTGACTTATTATGGCAATAAGACCTGCCTCACAGGATTCACGCAGGAAGGCGCCTCTCTAGCCCAGTGCCAAGGCACACTGTAGGTGCAAAATAAAATATAGTGGCTCCTTTTCCTCTTTCTCTTGTCTCCTCCTCAAGACACAACATAGTGGGGATGTGTGCGTCTCCTCTGTAGCACTAATGCTCAGAGCATCAGGAAACGTCTGGTTTTTAGAAGATAAACACCCCCTTACCTCCTCTTGGAAACAGGGAGGCTATTTATAGCAGCTGCAGAGCAGGTTGAATGGGCCACTGACTCCCTTCTTCCCAAGGTCACAGGTCACCAGGAGATGCCTGGTCCATCCCTAGGTCCAGGCCTCAGTCACTGGTTTCCCAGTGGAGGCTGGACGTGACCCCGGCTGGAACCCAAAAGGGTAGCCAGGAAGGGCAGGAGAGTGGAGCTGCTTTCCCCCAGGCCACTGAGACCCCACAGCTTGTGGCTGGGCCTCAGAGTAGTCAGGAGACGGTTGCCTGGAGCACCACAGGCCCGGGGTGAGTCCTCCTCCCATGCAGGGCCTGTGCATGGCCCCGCCCACACCCAGCACATGCGGGAAACCGAATTCAGCCAGGCACCCAGGGCTGCCTGGATTCTCAAACTCTTATTTTGGCAAACACTGCAGTTCCAAAAGCTGCTCAAAAGATTCTGCTGCCAAATTAAAATGTGGGAATTTCCCCAGATTTTCTAGGGAAAAGTAAATAATCAGGGATTCTTGAGGGGGCAAGAGAGTGGGGGCCTTAAGTTAGAATCAGGTCAGACAACCGTGACTACTCCCAGCTAGAGGAGAACAGGAGGCTCTGAACCCACCAGCATCGCATGGGCACCAGCTGGTCTATGGGGCTGGATCTGGTGAGGGCCTGGCCCAGCTTCGCTCTGGGCACCCAGACACCCAGCAAGTGTTTATTATATGAATGCATCAACTCCCCTGCCTTCCTCTCCCTCCTTCAGCAGGATATGAACAGATTAGGAATTGTAATACAAATGATACTTGCTTTCTGCAAGCTGTCTCAGGCTTTTTAGAACATTGTGCTGGTCCTCCCAAGAACTCTTGGAGTTGTCAGGTTCTAGACTTCTAATTGGGAACTGAAAAATAGGCCAAGGGACTTCCCTAATGGGACAGCACAGAAGAGGGCAAAGGTGGAGCCCAGAACTGGGGGCAAGAAGGGAGGGACAGGCCTGGGCCAGCCCCTCAGCCCAGGTATGATCTGGGAGTCTGCAGAGATGGGCAGGGGTGAGGAGGTGGGTCAGGGCCAGGGTCCCAGGAAATACCAGCAGGTAGGTCTGGGAAGGGAGAGAATCCCAATGCCAGCATTTGTAGTTACTGTCTCAATCATTAGTTAACATACTTATCAGTGAACACTTTAGTAACCAGTGGAGGAAGATACACTGAGAATCAGAACAAAGACCAAAAGTTGTAACCAAAGTTATAAAGCCCTTGTTCCTCCTCCTGCCAGCAGGTCCCCTGGGAACGCCAAGCCCAAGGGCCACTGCAGGAAGGTAGAGAGCTGTCTGCGTCGTGGAGTGGGCTTTCCAGCTCTAGCTGTGTCACCTGCCTCTAGGATTCTCTCTCTCCCACAGAAAAACAGAACCTACTGCTGGTCTTCTCCTTGGAGATGGGGAGGGGCATTACAGAGACTTGCCTCTAGAGACAGAGACAAGGTATGATGTGTATATTATTAGACGGTGAAGGGTGAAAAGATGACACAACCCAGAGGGCTTGGCCTCGGTGCCCATCACACCCAGCTCTAAGACCCAGTAAGAAATGAAGAAGTGAATTGTTCTGTTCTCTGCCCACCTTCCCCTCAAGGAGTTGATGCTTTGGAGCTGTAAACAATGAGTTATTTTTGCCTCCCCGTAGAGAATCTGAGCATCTCTTTTCTACACCACCCCAGGGAGTTCTGTTAGGGTCAGGCTTCATACATTCAAAACCTGCTGTGTCCCATCCCCAGAAAGCAAACAACTTCTCGTCATGCCAACGTCGGGGCTCCGGATTGCACATTCCCTCCCGGAGCCGGGACCCCTGGTAAAATCGCTACGCGTTCATTCTCTCTCTCACACACACATTCTCTGTTCTCCCTCCCACCCCTCCCCCTCTCTCACACTCAACCCAACCCCAGCAAGAAGCATTGCACAGACAGAGGACACTGTTTCCCAGTTGAAAGGTCACCAAGGGACAGGGTGATCTGCCAGGCAGTTCCTGAGCTTGCTCTCGGACGGCCTTTTGGGGGCAAAGCACTTTGGAGCAGGAAGCAACCCCTGCCTGGGCTGAGGCCCCGGGGGCCTCGCGACACGACTGTCACGCCTTGCCCACCACTGGAGAGACGGCCACTGCCCTTGGACTCCCTGGCAGCCTCGTGGTTGCCCAGCCCAGGGGGGCTTCAGAAAGGTGACCTTGCTCTGGCCAAGGCCCGTGGGCAGGTTAGGCTATGGCCTGTAGATCTTAATGACGTCCTTGATGGGCCGCCGGCAGATGGGGCAGCAGGCCCGGGCCTGCCGCTTGAGCCGCAGGCCGCAGCTGTGGCACAGGCACATGTGTCCACACGTGTAGATGACCGTGTCCACCTCGCCATCGAAGCACACCGTGCACTCGCCATTCTTGATGCCTGCCGGCTCCGGTGGGGGAAACACAGGAGACACCGGGGGGCTCAGCGGGGAGCTGGGGGCCGTCACTGCCGAAAGGGAGAAGAGGACATACGTTAATAATGTCTCTCTCAGGTGGGCTCGTTGGGGCAACCCCAAGAATGCAGTGCTTCTCGGTGGGACCAGTGGGAGGACACTTTTGGGAGATACTAATTTTAGTTTACCTTCTGGGTTTTGCACCTTTCCCTACTCTTCTACTCCCAAACACCAAGATAAAATGCCACCACTGTCACCCTTTGGAATGTCCTATTTAGACACTACTTCTCCCTCCGCTAAGCATACAGCTGAGGGAAGGAGAGGATGCGGGGGAAAGGCGGCTACCCTGCTCAGCCCCTGGAAGGCCGTTGGCACAGCCAAAAGAGCCAGGCCAGCCGCCAGCCCCTGCCCGTGCCAGGGTTTGCATTTCCTTACCCAGGGATGACTCAGATGCCGAGGAGGACTGGTTGACACTGAAGGTCATATCTGAATCACTATCGTCCTGGGAGCCGCTGAGGGACCCTGATGGAGTCGTGGTCGCAGGGCTGGACTGCAGGGTACCTGAGGCCCAAAGAGATTCCATCAGAGGCAGTGGGAGGTTGGACCTGCCCTGCTAGTCCACAGTTCTTCACTGCTTTGCACCTTAGCTTTCGTGTCTGTCTAACGAGAGGACCAGAGCTATCTCCCAGGGCTCTGCTGAGGACTGAAGAGCACGTCCAAGTGTGGCGCCTCTGTTCTTTGTCTACCCAGCCTCCATTCTCATTTCTTTCAGAAACAGCCCTGGGATGTCCTTTTGGGATACTAATGTGCCCTCCCTCATAGGCTAAGGGCCAGGAACTTATAGGAACTTCCACTCCCTGGTCTCAGTAGTAGTGGTTCAGGAAAGGGCATATAACCCACGTAAGGCCCCTGAGACCCAAGGCTGCAACTTTTGCTGGAGCTACCAGGAAAGAAGGAACTCGTTCCATTCATTGGGAGGGAAGCCTGGAGCTGGAAGAGCCAACCTGTGGCAAAGGCCTGCCTGAGAGTGATGCCAACACAGAGGCAAGCAGAGTTTTGAGTTGGAAAGAGAGGTGGGATCCTGCTGACATCTTTCCAGTATCTAGATCCAGCTGTTCCTGAACTCACCCAATATACTCCCAGACATTTCCTTTTTGCTTAGGGCACCGTGAGTGGGGTTTTGCCCCTTGCAAGAAGATCCCTGACTACTAGTGCTCAACATGGATGAGTTTTCTTCCCCAAGCCTGCTGTTGGTTCAGACAATAACAGGTTATTTCTTAGGATGAAGAGATGCCCCTTCCCTTGCCCTACCTGAGAACGAATGGACAGATAATGGGCACTTCATCTCGGGCTGAAATGATGACTATGTCTGATGGTTCCTCAAAAACACAAAACAAAACAAATCTTCTCCCTCCCCAAAAAACACCCTGAACAAATAACCACCACTGCCACCCGGCTCCTCCTCTGCCCTCATGAAGACAGCAACAGCTGCTGTTGTTACTGTTACCACTGATTAAACCCAGGGCCGTGTCAGGCCCCGCTCAAGGCATTATATGCACCTGATTTCACCCTCATGACAACACCATGAAGCAGGTATCCCTCTCTTTCTACACAAAGGAAACAGGCTCAGGAGACTGTGATTTGTCCAGCATCTTCAAAGCTGACCAGCGATGTGACCCTGGGACAGTCATTTAATCTCTCTGTGCTTCACTGTCTTATCTGTAGGTGGGGATAATGATACTGATTTCATAGGGTCAAAGGGAGGATAAAATTTAATGAGGGAACATATGAGCTGTTGTCTGGTTCTTTTGCTTGGACTCTACTTTTGAGCCATGAACTTGGAGCCAGGCTCTCCGGGAAGCCTTCTCTGAACATCTTCACTCCACCAAGCTGGGAGAGGAGCCCCTGGCTGTAGCAAATGTCACACCGTGCAGCTCTCCATTAGGGTGTCTGTGAGCTCCTAACCGGCATGGAGTGTGTCCTGTTCTCTGCTGGCCCTATCCTGGTTCCCAGGGCCGGGCCCACAGCTGGTGGCTGCTCTCTGCCTATTTGTGGCATGAATAAAGGCAAAAATTATCTCAAAATAGGATGGTTCAAGCCTCCATTCCACTTTCTGTGGACGATACTATTCTTATATCCTCTTTCATGTGCAGTCGAATTTATTTTTTCCCTACACTTACTGCTCATTACATGTTAAAAACACCCTAATATAGCAAATCATAACAACGGAACTAAAAATCGCACTGACCATTTACTAGGGGATACAGCCCGCCAAACCTGGAGACCAGCCAGTTACCTATCCAGGTCGGTGATTTATAAAATGTGGTCCAGAGCCGCAACGTCAGCATCCCCAGGCACTTGCCGGAAATGCACGTTCTCAGGGCGCACCGTGGACCCACTGAATCGGGAACTCCGGGGTGGAGCCCGGCAATTTTGGACGGGGTGGATCGTGCTGGGCGCTCAGTTGGGAAGCGCGGGCTGGATTCGGTGCAGCGCCTAGCGAGCAGGGCGGGGCCGGGCAGGAGCGCCGCAGGGAGAGAACGGGCGGGACTGGAGAGGGGCCGGGCCACGCGCACGCGGGGCCCGGGACTCACCGAGTAGGCGCAGCTGGCCCGCGACGCCGCCGCGCACGGCGAAGAAGGCCCAGAGCGCCTGCGTGGTGTCGACGCACAGCAGGCGGCCGCGCGGACGCCCGTTGACGCCTAGGAGCACGTCACCGCCGGGCCGCAGCGTGAAGCTGAGCGCGTCGCCGCCGCTCGGCACGGGCCCGGCGCGCGCCACCACCCAGTACTCCTTGCGGTCGAGCAGCGCGTCTGGGTCGGCGGGCAGCTCGTTGGGCCGCAGACCGCCCGGGTCGCACGACGTGATGCCGAAGGCCACCGCGCCGGGCGCCGCCAGCCCCGGGCGGCCCACCTCCACGAAGAGGCTCTCGCCGGGCCGCAGCGGGCGTTCGGAGAAGACCAGCGTGCGGCCGCCGTCTGGCCGCGGCGCACAGGCTACTTTGCGGTCGGCCGACAGGCTCACGTCGGGCCCGCGTGTTGCGTGGAAGCGCAGGTCGGCCTCCAGCAGCGCCGGCGACGACGCAGGGCGCGGGCGCTCACGGGGCCCGCACGGGATGGCGGCGGCCGCGGCGTCAGCGGGCGGCGGGCCCTGGGCGCGGCCCAGCGCCAGGTGGCCCAGCTTGGCCACCACCTGGTTGTTCTCGAGCTCGTTGTTGTCGAAGTTGGCCGCGTCGTGGCTGCTGGGCGGCAGGCAGGCGCTGAAGCGGGCCTGGCTGAGGCGCGCGGGCGTCAGCGTGTCGGCGAAGGCGCTCTCTGTGCGGACAAAGGGAGGGACAAGGTGGGGAGAGGCGGCGCGTGAGGCTGGTCGCGATCCGCTCCTCGACCGCTGCTCCCTGCAGGCCTCTGCGACTGAGCTGGGCCTCGAGCAGCCCCCACCCTGGCTTCGAACTCTCATTTTGCCCATCTGTGGTATTTAGTGAGTCACAGGTGCACAGAATTGCATTAAGCACAATCCTCGGTTTCCTTGACATGCTTTTACCTTTGGGATGGGCAGATAAGGCCCTTTTTTCCCTGCCTCCTCCTCTTCTTCCATCCCTCCTTTTCCATCCACCCTTTCCCCTTCTCTCCCTCTTTCCCGAGCCTTCCATACTTTATTAAAAGGACATCTAAAAATCGTTTATTGTCCGTCTCCCCAGCTAGAACATAAGCTCCAATAAAAAGCAAACCTGTGCTCGTGGCCTTATGCAACAGGCACCTATAAGCTTTCGCACGCTACCTTAATTTACACAACCACCCTGTGAGGCATGTGCAGTTACCTGCCATTGAGCTCACAGGGAAACTGAGGCACAGAGGGGTTGGGGAACATGACCAAGGGCACACAGCTACTAAGTGGCAAAGCCACGACCTGAACCCATGACTTGAACCCAGGCTGTCTGGCTCTAGAGTCTGGGCTCTTCAACACATGCTGCCTCTGAAAGAAGGGAGGACCTGGGTCTGTCCTCACTGCTGTGTTCACAGCACAGAGCACAGTGCCTGGCCCTGGACAGGTGTTTAAGCATTGACAGAAAAAAAAGTCTACAGGAGATTGATTCAGTTGGTAAAACAAAATGAAGGGAAAGTTTATTTTTTATTTTTTGAAACAGCGTTTTGCTCTTGTCACCCAGGCTGGAGTGCAATGGCATGATCTCGGCTCACTGCAGCCTCTGCCTCCTGGGTTCAAGCGATTCTCCTGCCTCAGCCTCCCGAGTAGATGGGATTACGGGTGCCTGCCACCACGCACTGCTAATTTCTGTATTTTTAGTAGAGACGGAGTGTCACCCTGTTGGCCAGGCTGGTCTTGAACTCCTGACTGCAAGTGATCCGCCCACCTTGGCCTCCCAAAGTGCTGGGATAGTAGGCGTGAGCCACCACGCCCGGCCGAAGGGGCAGTTCTTTGAAAGTTAGAGTAATGAAAACATATTTAAGTCATTTTTAGTGATTTGAAAAAATGTTCTTCATATGACATAGGTAAAAAAGCAAAAATAGTGCTTAATCGTTTGAGTAATACAGGTGTTCGTACTTTAGTGGATTACCTGTTTATTTTCTGCCTCCCTAGCTGGAATATGAATCTCTGGAGGGCAGGGTCTGTGTCAGTCTGGTCACCACCATGTTCTCAGGGCTTGGCAAATAGCCTTCACTATTAATCGTTTGTTGGATGAATGAATGAATGACTAAGGTCTAGAAGAGACTGCTATGCTAAATAACAACAACATCAGAAAAGAGTCATTAAAATATTTTGAAGGTTTTTTTAGTGATACATTTTTGTTTACCATAATAGGAAAATAAGTGTTTCTTAGGCTTTTTAAACAGACCACTTTGAGCCAAGATTTTGTTAAATGTTATCATTCTATAGTATCTTGAAAAATATT
Source organism: Rhinopithecus bieti (assembly GCF_001698545.2). Taxonomy (NCBI): domain Eukaryota; kingdom Metazoa; phylum Chordata; class Mammalia; order Primates; family Cercopithecidae; genus Rhinopithecus; species Rhinopithecus bieti. Next base: position 682,255 of record NW_016819845.1, on the reverse strand, counting down.
TCCTCTTTAGTTTTCCAAATATGAAATGAAATCATAAGAATGCACATCTTTTTCAAACTATGCCCCAGGCCCTGGTGGGTCCAAATGCACCCCCCCAGACACATTTCACTTAAACTGGGTTTACAGCACTTGGAAAACCAGTAAATCTGGCAGTGGGAGCTGAATTCTGGCCTGGCCACAATGGGCTAAAGCTTGCCCTTGTATTGAGGTGGTTTGATCTCTCTTGATGCCCCTGAGGTGGCCCTCTTCAAGGTCTCACCAAAAGTCGTCAGCTACTTGTTTGGGCTCTGTGGGCATCTGAATGTGTATGCTTTGCCTTAGCGAGGGTGCTTCCTGTAGCTGGAGGGAAGAAGTGGAGTTTCAATTTGTTTCTTTAAAAAAGTATATATGTTTGCGTTTGTCTACATCTGTCTGTCTGTGTCATTTTATTTATGTGCATAGGAAATCAAGTGCTGGAGAGACATAAGAAAATATTAATAGTTATTAATTACTGAGATTATTATCATAATCGGGGTGAGATTATGAAAGGCTTTTCTTTAGATATTTCTGTATTATCTAGTTTTCCTACAATAAACTTGTACGCTACTGATGCGGTTTGGATTTGTGTCCCCGCCCAAATCTCATGTCAAATTGTAATCCCTAGTGTTGGAGGTGATTGGCTTATAGGGGTGGACTTTCCCCTTGCTGTTCTTGTGACAGTGAGTTCTCACAAGATCTGGTGGTTGAAAAGTGTAGCGCCTCACACTTCACACTCTTCCTCCCTCCTCCTCCCTCTCTGGCCGGGTAAGCTATGCCTGCTTCCCCTTTGTCTTCTGCCATGATTTTAAGTTTCCTAAGGTCTCCCCAGCCATGCTTCCTGTACAGCCCGGGGAACCATGAGCTAATTAAACTTCTTTCCTTTACAAATTATCCAGTCTCAGGTGGTTCTTTATAGCAGTGCGAGAACAGACTAATACAGCTACAAATTTTTATCAGAAGAAAATTTTAAAATTGAGTTTTCAATTAATATTTAATAATATGGGAAAATACCTATAACATTAAATGAACAAAAGATTCAAAACTGAACACATGGTTTGATTCTACTTTTGTAGAAAATGTGTACGTAGGATTCATAGGAAAAATATAGAAATACATTAAAATGTGAGTGGTTATCTCTGGGTAGAAATTTGCTTCTTGTATTTTCTAGTTTTCTCTTTTCTCTAATGAACATAAATTGATTCTTATAATCAGAAAAAAGGCGTATAAATAACGGTAGAACAAAACAGGCAGTTTTTTTGAAAAAGCATTTTAGACAGTACGTGTTTCTGGATGTCTCGGTGCAACGCACTTTTCCCGAGCTCCCTGCCCCACTCACAGTCGCCCACCCTTAAAGGCACTGGCCTTACTCGCCCTGCTCCTACTAACACTCTGCCTCTGCCCCCACCCCTAACTCTCCTCCTCCTGTCCCCCAGCGGCTCCACGCCAGAGCCCATCAGTGCAGCATCCTTATTAAGAGCATTGCCTATGGAGACAGGCAGACTTAAGTTCAAGTCCTGGCTTTGGCTCTTCCTGGCTATGTGACCTTAGGTATGCCATTTCACCTCCCAGAGCCTCAGCTCCCTCAGCATAACATAGAGTGATAATGGTAAACACCCCCATGTTAATGGAAATTACTTTCATGAAGAGTAATACAGAGCATGGCACTAAGTGCTCAAAACATTAATTATGATCATAAAAATGTAATAGAGCACTTATTGTGGGCCCAGCGCTGCTGTGTGCTGGGTGAACAGAGGTGAATACACAGGCGTGGCTCCTGTGCTTATGGAGCTCCCTTTCAAGGGGGAGAGTAAGGCTCTATGAAGCTATCGTACAGAAAACTGTGCCAAATGCCACCAAGAGCCTCTGTCCTATGTGGGGAAGTATCAGTGGGGGGAACTCTGAGGCTCCAAGAGGTCACAGAGCTGGAGAGTGACAGAACCGGGATTCGCTGAGGGTGTAAAAACGGGGACTAAGCAGGCCAGAAAAGGCCTCCCTGACTGATCAATGGGCTGTGACCTGGAGATAAGAGAGTGATGGCCGGGCAGGTTCTCCAGGCACAGAGAATAGCACGTGTGAAGACTCTGAGGTGCTGGAAGCATGGTGTGTCTACAAGGCTGGGTTACAATGAATGTGACATTGTGCTGGGTACCTGGCACATGGCAGCCCCTCAGAAAAGGTTGCATGGCCTCACTTATTCTCTGTGGAAGGAGCTTTGTTTCTCTTGGGCATGGGCCTTGATTGAGACAGGCCCAAGACAGCACAGCGCCGGCCTAGGCCAGACACTTCAGAATCCATTGCTCAAAGGGGCATTTCTAAGAAGAACTAGTCGGCTATAGGCAGAAATCCAGCAACATCAAGAGGCACTAAGGGAGCATGTCCAGACTGCCCGGCTTCTACCCGTGGCTGAAACAAGTACACACATAACCATGTTCTCAAGCATCTACTAGACACAGCTCCATACACCGACTGTCCCCTTCAGTCCTCACCACTATCCTATATGGCTCTGTAAAGTGGGCACATTTCACAGTGGGAGAACATTGAGGCTCTGAGAGGTGGAGTGAGTTATTGAAGGCCACTTAGCCTGGGCGTGACAGATGGGATTCCAGCCCAGGCTTTGAGTCCAGAGCGAGGCCCCTGACTAGCAATACTGCCTCCCAATGCTGCTGTTCTCGTTCAGCTCTGAGAGCTGCCCAGCACCGGGCCAAAGTCGGAGTTTCAGTCTCCGTGGGCCTAATGTCCCCGCCTCCCGGCCATGAATACCCACTGAGCACCAACACACAGCAGCAATCTCCAGGCAGGTACAAGAAGGCTGGGTACAAGGAGGCCCCTGACCTCCCACTCTCCCGAGCCACTTCCAGGGCCCAGCTCTTCCCTTTTTTCCCCTCCCCTTTCTCTCTTAGGTCCAATATATCTGGGCTGGAAGTAAAGCAGAATGTATGTCTCAAGAGAAACCATCTTTGTGTAGACATGAAAGTGAAGGCAGGGACAACTGGAGACAGAGGAACCCATCCATCAATCACCACTCTGTCTCTGCGGGACTGACTTGGGCCATGTACTAGAGACAGAAATGACAGGACTCACTGACAGAATGGATCCAAGGCAAGGAAAAGAGGAACCAAGAATGACACCTGGGTTACTGGCCAACCAACCAAGTGGGTGGTGCCACTTACTGCCAATGGTCAACCAAGTGGGTGGTGCCACTTACTTCCAATGGCCAACCAAGTGGGTGGTGCTACTTACTGCCAATGGGGCTGGCTGAGGAGCAGGAGGTGGGGGATTCAAGAGTTGTGTCTGAGCATGTTCAGTGTGGGATGCCCCTCGGATGCACGAGGAGAGGCTGGATAGGAGTGGGAGGCCTGGGGTTCAAGGGAGGTGTTAGGGCTGGGGAGATGCGTTTGGGAGGCAACAGCCTAGATGTGAAGTCCAATGATTGGCTCAGATGACTTGGAGAAAGAGGGCAGATAGAAACAGGCTGGCTTTATGACAATCTGTTGAATGCTACAGTTGTTCTTAGATGCCTTCCAATATGCATGTTGTATTACACAATTTAAGAATGTAAAAAGGAAAGAGTGAGCCCAAGATAGAACCCTGGGGCTTTCAACATGGCGAGGACAGGCAGGGTGAGGGGTGGCCAGGAAAGCAGGAGGAATGGCAGGGACTCGGGAAGGCCCAGGAGCCACAAGCAGCAACATTCAAGCAGCCGGGAGAGGTCACCTGGGCTGAAAGTGAGGGGCCCGGTAGTAGGCCCAGGATGCAGGCTCCGGGTCTGACAGGCTGAAGGTCAGTGATGGGCTGGGACGCACCCCTCAGGGCACAGCTTAAGAGGGAAAAGGAGAGGGTGGCATAACCAGCACTTAAGAAAGACCTGCTCTGAGGGAGGGAGGGCAGAGAGACAGGACTGTGGCTGGTGAGGGGGCTGGTGGAGGGTGTTTAAAAAGATGGACGCCACTGGGGCTCTTCCGTGTGCTCACGGGGATGATTCAGGGGAGGTGGAGGAAGTGGACAAATGACAGGAACCATGGCCATGAGCAGGCAGGAGGGGACAGGAGCAGAGCTCCTTGTCCTTGGCCACAGGGGGAAGGCCGAGGGGGTGGGCACCAAGGGAGAGGGCTTGGGGTTCTAGAAAAGAAGATGGCAAACATTGGCCTTGGTGTGCTGAGGCAGGACCTGGGTCTGTGGGCCACTGACCTCGTGCTTTTCCAGATGCCCTTCTGCCAACCAGAGAAGGCTGGACTGCAGACACAGGCCTCGTTTGGACCCTGGCCAATTCTGGATGTGACCTCAGTTTGCCCACCTGCAAAGTGGGGACCCTCATCCCATCTCAGTGGCCTGTGGGGAAGATTAAAGAGGGCAGAACACAGGGATCACGATGCGCCCAGCTCCGTGCCTGCACAGAACAGGCCTTCAGAAGCCCTTGGTGGGACAGGCTGGCGGCCATGCAGTGGCAGTCTCGCTCCAGACTGGGAAAGGACAACCCTTCAGGACACCCTGCCATGCAAATGATTTATGTTGGGGTGAGGAGGTGGGTGCTGGCCTGGTCTGTTTGGAAAAAAGAACACTAACCGCAAAGCTAATGACTCTGTGTGGCTCCCACTGGGGCTCTGCCTAAAGCCAGCAGCACAGCAGCGATCCTCCCGGCCTGAGGTGTGCTTACAGGCTCCTCGCCGAGACAGCCCCTGGCTCCACACCTCCCTCCCCCGCCATGGCCACTGACCAGCTGGGAGACCTTGGGCAAGTCCCTGCTCTTCTGTGGGCCTCAGTTTCCTCTCCTGCAGCCTGGAATGGTGCGCCCAGACCTCTGAACCCTGCATTTAGCTCCGTAAGTTCAAGTATTTATCAAACACTTTGTTTATAACAATAATGAACAAACTCTGACTTTAGGACCACCAACAGTTATGTAACCTTGGCCAAGTTCTCTATCCATGTGGAGTCTGCAAATGAGTTTCCTGCCTCACAGGATTCTTGTAAGGAACAGAAGACGTGACCCACGTCAAGCTCTCAGCATTGTGCCTGGCACAGAGTAAGTGCGTAGTAACTATCTTTAACAAGGGATCTCAGTGCTTCCAAGCTGGGAAAATGACTCCTTTCCAAGGCCCGTGCAGGGCTGTTGCTTCTGGCTGCCTGGCATCCACTCCCCTTCTTCTGGTAACAGCACCCAGCTTTTCTTTGGAGGGAACTGCCCCACCCCCACCTCCCATTGCCTCAGGAGTTGGGAGTGGGGCCTTAACTTGGCCAATCACTTCATCTCATCCCCCTGGCCATGGAGATGGGTTCAGAGATAGGTGTGTGACTCAGGCTGGATCCATGAGGCTACATCTAGAGACAATGGGCACACCTTCTAGGAAAGCAGCTCTTCTGTTGGATTTGTTAAGCTCGTGGTACACAAGACTGGAAATGCTGGTGGCCTTTCCTCCACCCCAAAGGGACAGTCCAGCTGAGGATGAGGCCAACAGAGAAGATGGCAAAATGAGAAATGAAGGCAGACAAGTATTCCAGGTGCTGTTCTTTGGGTCCCTGCATTGAACCAGGCTTAAAGGCAACCATTCCCAGGAATTTTCGGCCACATAAGACATTAATGCTTTCTTTTTTTTTTTTTCCTTAAGCGAGACTGAACTGAGTTTCTGTCCCTTGCAACCAAAGATTTCTGACAATATGGTCTGATATGCCACGACCCTCGACTGGCATTGCTTGTTCAATCTGACCAGCTTTCCACCACTGGGCAGAGGAAGGACGGCAGGGCTGACACTGACCACCCTGGAGCTGCCTAGCAAGAGGGGCAGGGCTGCCTCAAAAAAGCACGGGGCCTGAACTCGGGGACCTCCGGAAAGGGCTTCCACAGAAAAGAGACATAAGTTGAGTATCTCTGATCTGAAAATCTGAAATGTGAAATGCTACAACCTCTGAAGTTTTGGAGCACAAAACATGAAAAACACTAATCTAGAATCATCAGCAGTGATTTTCGGATATCAGATTAGTGATGCTGAAATGTTAACTATAATACAAATATTCCAAAATGCAAACACGTCTAAAATCTGAAATGCTTCTGATCATAAGCATTTCTGATAAGGGATACTCCACCTCTAATAAATGCTTCCTGGAGCCAGGGAGAGGAGAGGGAAAGGAGTGCATGGCCCAGCAGAAGCTTCCTCTCCTGGCTCCAGGAACTGCTAAACTCAACGAAAAGTAATTTTCCCGCGCTCAGTCCCTTCTCTTTGGCCCTGAGGAGCATCTCAAAAAATCTAAGCCTCTCAGGATGGACCCACTCACTCCAGGAGCCACAAGCCCCTCCTGATCTGTACCCCAGAGAACATTAAACAAGCATAGAGCAGCCCTCTGAGACAATGTGCGCTACAGTACTATCTGCGTGTGTGGCTTGGGGGACTGGTAGTAACCCAGGTGTCCATCAATGGGCAGGGGCCACAAGGGAGAAAGGAACCAGATAGGCATACAACAGTACAGATACATCCTAAAAAAGGGTGTGTGGAAAAAGAAAAACAGAATAAGATCTTTAGCACAATACCATCCATATATGCATATAAAACAAATCTACCTATTTTTAAAAGATACATTTGGCCGGGCGCGGTGGCTCATGCCTATAATCCCAGCACTTTTGGAGGCCGAGGCAAGCGGATCACTTGAGGTCAGGAGCTTGAGACCAACCTGACCAACAGGTACCCAGTAGAAACCCCGTCTCTACTAAAAATACAAAAATTAGCCGGGCGTGGTGGCAGGTGCCTATAATCCCAGCTACTCAGGAGGCTGAGGCAGAAGAATAGCTTGAACCCGGGAGGCAGAGGTTGCAGCGAGCCAAGATCGCGCCACTGCTCTCCAGCCTGGGCAACAGAGTGAGACTCCAAAAGATACATTCATGGGATTATGAATCAGAGTGATGCCTGTCTGGTCAGGAGGAGGCATGAAAAGGAGTGGGGATTGGGGAGGAAGCAAAAAGTTAAAGCAAGAGACAGGGTCTACATGGCCCAATGATTCCATCCCCTGGACAGAGGAGTCCGAAGAACTTGACACCCAAGGTTCCCAAGCAAGGAGGAAGGAAGGAAGGGAGAATAGACACCTACGCAAAGGGGATGCAAAGGGGATTGTGAGCACAACCGTGGCAGCACCTGGGGGCCCTTAAGAAATCCTAACTCCTGGGTGCCACCCCCAGAGGTTCTGATTTAATTGGTCTGGGTGCAGCCTGGGAAGTGGGATTGTCAGAGCTCCCCAGGTAAGCACAATGCGAACTAAATACTACCGCAGCAGTCTTCCAGTCCTGGCTCTGCCACTGACCGTCTTGGTGGTTCTCGGCTTGTCACAGTCTTCCAGTCCTGGCTCTGCCACTGACCGTCTTGGTGGTTCTCGGCTTGTCACTATCCTTCTCAGAACTCTGGATTCTTTATCTAGAAAGGGCACCCCAGGGTCTGGCCCATAGATGCAGCACTCTCTGCTGCAGCTGGACTCCATGCAGGAGGATACTGGGTTGGGCCCACAGTTTCAACAGGCAAAAGCCCCACAGCTGGGGTGGATGCTTCCTAGACAAGGATTGCCAGATGAAATGCAGGATGCTCAGTTACATGTTTTTATTTAATTTAATTTATTTTTTTGAGACGGAGTGTTGCTCTGTCACCCAGGCTGGAGTGCAGTGGTACCATCTCGGCTCACTGTAACCTCCGCCTCCCAGGTTCAAGCGATTCTTCTGCTTCAGCCTCCCAAGTAGCTGGGATTACAGGTGCCTGCCACCAGGCCTGGCTAATTTTTGCATTTTTAGTAGAGACGGGGTTTCACCATATTGGCCAGGCTGGTCTCGAACTCCTGACCTCAGGTGATCCACCTGCCTCGGCCTCCCAAAGTGCTGGGATTACAGGCGTGAGCCACTGCACCTAGTCACATTTGAATTTCTGACAAACACTTTTTTTTTTTTTTGCATAAGTATGTCCCAAATATTGCATGGGATATGCTTGTACTGAAAAATTTTCCTAATTAGCCAGGCATGAGCCTGTGGTCCTGGCTACTCGGGAGGCTGAGGCAGGAGGATTCTTTGGGCCCAGGAGGTTGAGGTTGCAGTGAGCTGTGTTCATGGCACTGCACTCCAGCCTGAGTGACAAGAATGAAACCCTGTGTCAAACATTTTTTTTCCTCGTTTATCTGAAATTCAAATGTAACTGGGTGTCCTATATTTGTATTTGCTTGGTTTGACAACCCTATTTACCCAAATGCCACTTTTGTTTGTTGGTTTTCAGGCTTTATCCAGTGCGACCTGATTGTGGTGAGGGAGGAATGAAGGGGTCTCAGGGGTTTTCAATTCTAGAATTTACAACTGGGAAGCTCTAAAGGAACCATGTCAGCCCCTTGTTCCCTGTGATGGAAAGGAGTTCAAAGTGCTCAGGACAGCACAGAAACTGGCTGTCTCTTTACGTATCCATTGGATACCTTGGACACCACCTTCAGGAAGCCAAATCCTCCCAGGTATTGGGAGATTTCAGGTGGGATTTTTGATGTTCTCATGGTGCCTCATCCTGTCCTGGAAACAGCAGGGTATTTGTCTCCTGTACTTAAACCATACAAAATCATGACTGTTTAGCTTCTTATGTTACTATAACATTTTTCCTGATTATAAATCATTGTTATCTTGGAAAAAAAAAGTCACTCATAATCCTTTTACCCTGATGTAACCAATGACAACTTGCTTTTCCTCTGGGAAGAAAATAAACATTCATTGAGCCTCAGTCACGTGTCAGGAACTTCCCCTGTTATCTCATATAACCTTCAGGAAGGACAATAAACCTTATTGCTCTTCCTGACTATAAAAGCAATACAAGCTCTTTACATATATGTAGTTTTAAAAGGTGACTCAGAGGTACAAGGAAGTAAAATTCACCCATGATTTTATCACCCATGGATGAAATTCCTTCTAATACCATTTTCCTCTTTTATATATGTTTGTGTTTCTGCAGATCATATGAGGCAGAGAAAAAATAAAGGACAGAATAATTCTGTGATCACTGTCCTGTGGCACCTGTGCCAGGTACTTTCCATCAATGAGCACAGCTCAGGGACGACTTGTAGATAAGGGAAGCTGAGGCTCACGTCTGCCATGTCACGCTGACGTTCCAGCAGACTCTACCTCTCCCTTCCTATAATGTTGTAGGAGTTCAATAATGGTTTGCTGAATAAGGAAATAGAGTGGGGAGGGGGAGAGTTCACCTCACAGATTTATGCAGTCTCATTAAGTCATCAGAGGCTGCTTCCAATTTGTATTTTTTTAAAAAAATCCGAATCCACTTGAGCTGATTATGGAGTGGCTGTGATTTCTTGGCTGTTACTCAGAGACATGGGCTGCGAATGAGCAGGTGAATGAGGTGGGATTGCTTCCCTGCTGGATAGGAACAAAGAGCTCCAAAAAAGATGATGGGAAATCTAGGTTTCAGAAACCTGTATCTCCTGGAGGTGAAATAACAAAGGTTTGCATGGAAAAGAGCATGAGGGGACACACAGTTAAAATGCCCAAGTAAGGCTCCAGCTTGGAGGGTGGGTAGTTCTTCACAATCTTGTCTAAGCCTGGAATTTGGACACATGCTCCGGCTCACTCGCAAATGGGCAGAGCTTCTTATTTCTTAACTGTTATTTCTTGAGTGCCTTCTCTGTGCCAGGAACTGTGCTGCATCCCTTTCAGACATCATCTCATGTAACCTTATCAATAATCCCATGGTGTGGGTGCTATCATGAGTCCATTTTGTAGATGAAAACAAAACAAAACTGAGGCACAGAGAGGTTCAGTCACCTGGCCAAGGCCACACAGCTGGCAAATGGAGAGTCACTTCCAGAACAGAGGTCTATGTGATCCAACACCCTGCTCTTGACCACTCAGATGTTCCACTGTCTCCCTACTTCTGTGGGTTGGGGCATAGCTTGGATGCATGAATCTTTCCTCCTTGCCTAATGGTGGGGTAATGAAGGGGATGAGGTAGAGAAGCAAGAAGCCCAGGCCAGGGTTCTCCCACAAGATGCAGCTGAAAAGCCAGAAATAGCCCAGACATTCAGATATACCAACTCTGGTCATCCAGCTCATGGGATACTGCTTAGCACACTTAGCAATAAAAATGAACAAACTACTGATACAGCAACATTGTGGATGAATCTGAAAAATATGATGCCGAGATAAAGAAGCCAGATACCAATGGGTAAATACCGTGTGATTCCATTCACATGAAGTTCAAAAACAGGCAAAACTAACCTATGGTGAAAAATCAGAAGAGTGGCTACCTCTGGAGAAGAGAAGGCTTGACTCAGAAGGATCACCTCTGGGGTTATGGACAGGTGTATCAGTCTGTCAACATCTGCAAACCTTTAGATCCATGCATTTCAGCAATGCATGTAAGCTACACCAAGAGCTGTGTCCAGATTCCCTGACAAACCTGCTCTCCCTTTACTCCCCAAGAGGTCGAGGCTGGGCTGGTTCCGGTGCAATCTGTAGGTTCAAGCGCTAAGGTTTCAAACAGAAAGCAGATGAGTGGTTGCCCGGGCTGGAACGAGGGGAGAATAGGGAGTGGCTGCTTAATGGGTAGGGTTTCCCTTTGGGGTGATGACATGTTTTAGAGCTGGATAGAGGTGATAGTTGCCAACTATATGCCACTCAGTTGTACACTTAAAAATGGTTGCTGTTCTATTATGTGAATTTTACAGTTTTTTTAAAAAGCTCTTGAGATACAGGCAGCAAACTTCTACTCCCATGAATTCTCACCATCAGGATGTGGGCATTAGCGGCTGCCTCCTCCGTGAGAATCGGGCTCACACCTGTCAGCCTCCCCAGCACCCCAAGCCCCTTAATGTGGGCCAGGGTTTGCCACACCTAACTACTCTCTGCACGTGCCGTGGAGGTATTCCACGGGTGTTTATGATCAGAGCCTAAGTTTGATGCTGAGTGGGTGAATGAATGACTAAATGAGCAAATGGAAGTGTGTGAATGAATGGGCGAAGGAGCGAGCAAATGAATACATGTGCAAATGAGGAAATGAATGAGTGAAAGAATGAATGAACAAATAAACTAGGAAATGAAGGAATGAGTGAGTGAATGAACCTGGGCCAGAGCATGGGTTCAAGCCATGTGGGTCCCAATCCTGGCTTTGCAGCACAAATAATTTAACCTCTTCATGCCTCAGTTTTCGCATCTGTAAAACGGGAGGGTAGGTTGTTGTGAGAAATAAATGAGTTAAAAGGCGTAAAGCGCTTAGTGCCACGCCTGGCAAAAGGAGCCCTCCGTAAGTGACTGTGGCTACTAATGAAGCACACACCCACGCGCAAGGGTACCGCTGCCAGGTCCCCAGGGGGCGCCGCGCCCGCGACCTACCCAGAAGCTGCACCTCGTCCGTGATGCCGTAGACGTCAATGAGCGCCCAGAGCGGGCCGCCCACGGCCACGCCGCAGTGGAAGAGCACCGGCTCGCCGTCGTTCACGCTGTAGAACACGCGGCCGTGGCGGTCCGCCCAGTAGGCCAGCACCGTGTCGCGCAGCGCCAGGTTCTCGGGCAGTGCCTTGGCCCAGTAGCCGGGCCGCGTGACCAGGTCGGGGCAGGCGTACTTGGGGATGTCCTGGGCGCTCATGAGCGACGGATCGTGCGCAGTGAAGCCGAAGCGCAGCGCGCCGCTCCAGCCCGGGCGCACGGCCACCAGGCGCAGGCGCACCTGCTCGTACAGCCGGATGGGCCTCTGCGTGAACGTGACGCCGTTGCAGAAGCTGTTGCGCCGCGTGGCCCGGCGCGAGTGGCCGTCCAGCCGCACGTTCTTGCCTTTGGCCTGCGCGTGGAAGCGCGGCGCCTCGCCCAGGACCGGGCGCCGCTCGGGACCGGGGCCACAGCACGGCCGGGTGGCCAGGAGGCGCGCCGGTGGGCTCGGGTCTGTGGAAAGAGACAGGCAGCAAGGTTAGGCCTCCTCCGAACTCCTGCGGGCCCCGATTGGTCTTTATTTAACAATCATTTTCATTTGAAATTCCATCTTAATTGGACTGGTTATTGATGAGAAGGTTCCAGGCTACACCAAAGGGCGACCGGCCCTAACCGGCCCTAATCTCTTTGCCACAGCAGTCACCATACCCATGCCACAGATAAGCAAACCAAGGTATAGTGCGTGTGTGGTGAAACACTAGAGCTGTTTCACTGTCAGAGGGGCCAACACCAAGAGCTTGTCACGACAGCCAGCCAGGAGCCAAATCACTTCTCCATCCCCATCAAATCCCTCCAAATCTACAAGGACCTCCCGGAGTCACCTCTGGGCCACAGAGCGCCTCTAAAAGTCCTGGATTCTTGGGTTAGGAGTGGAGGTATTTGGCTGCTTTTCTCTGTGCAAAGCATCCAAATACCTCCCCTACTTTTATTCAAAAGCTAAGACAGGTCAGTCAATAGAAACGGCCATGGCAGCCTGAATCCCAGCTCTGGCACTTCCTAGGTGGGAGGTATGGGGCAGAGCTGTCACTTCTCTAGCTTGTCTTTTTGCCTGGAAAACGGGGACATGACTCCACTCACAGCTGCTGAAAGAGAATGTGGATGAAGTCCCTGGGGTACGACCTGGCACAGTGTGTGTGTGTAACAAGTCGTTAATCATATGATATTATTACTGATGATATATATTACTGAGGTTCCAAAGCACATCCAAGCCAGGATTCAGGGACTTCCCCTCCCCTCAGCCACAGAAAATGAAGGCATTGCTTATGAGCAACGTTGGCTTTTCCGGAACGGACACCTTAGGGGTTCATTTCTAAAGACATTCTGCTTTGAAGGACCTGGGGAGTCCCGGGGTGGTCTTTCAAAGGATCTGGTCACAAAGCCAGGTGGCTCAATGTCAAGCGGGATTCTTCCTCTCCCCCTACCTTTCCTTCTCCCATCCTAGGGGTGGTTCCTGGGGGCTCTGGGATCCTGGGGGGTGGCAGGGCTGGTGATTACTACATGAATCTCTGCTGCTCTTCACCCAGCAGCTGAGTACAATTTACATGGCAAATTCTCACAAACCACAGTCCGCCCAAGGCACACAATGAGAAGAATGGCGCCCCCAGGAATGAAAGACCACTCCTCCCACGCCCAGCCACGGGGTGCACCGTGCTCTGGGTGCATCACAGAGTGGAGGCGGGGCCGGGGTGGTTCGATGGGTGCTGAGCCTGATGGGAGCTAGGGCAGGGGAAAATGAAGAGGGAGAGGCAATGATGAGGCAAACAAGACATGGAGCCCCTCCCCAGACCCTGGAAGAAGGAAGGCCCAGTCACAGGGAGAGGAAATCATGCCTGGAAGCTGGGAGGCCGCTCTCCAAACAGAAGCCGCTGGCCCACAGAAGACAAAATATAAGGAATAAAAAAGCCAAGGTTCCACATTAGAAAGGAACATAAGGGGCTTCAGTCATTCATTCACTTAACACATATGAAGCGAGTGCATAGTATGCGCCAGGCACCATGCCAGGCACTGGGAATACAGCAATCACCAAGACAGACAAGGTTGTTGCTCTGATGGAGCTGACATTCCAGTGGGCAAAGTCAGACGATAAAAAACATACTCTTCCTGGTGGGAAGCATTACAGAGTAAAATTCAGCCAACGAGGCGGGGCAGAGAGGTGTTTTCTTAGGACTCTGCGGAAGGGCCTCCCTGATGAGTGACTTTGGAGCAGAAGCCTGAAGGAGGGAAGCAAATGAGCTGGGAGGGTGGTTGGGGGAAGATCATTCCAGGTAGGAGGTACAGCAAGTGCAAAGGCCCTGAGGTGTGGCTGAGAAATGACAAGGAAGCCAGTGTAGCCAGAATGGTGGGAGCAAGGAGGGAAGCGGGTAGAAATGAGATCAGAGCTGGGGTGGGGAGGGGGGAGAGCCTGTTGTTTGATTTTTCTTTAACCATTTTACTTTGAATGCGATGAGACCTTACTGAAGGTTTCGAGGAGAGACATGATAGGAGTGCCCAGGCCACTGTGTGCAGAGTGGACTGCTGGGAGGCGGGGGCAAGGATGCTTGGGCCAGCAAAGCTACTGGATTATTCCATGGCAGAGATCATGATGGCTCCTATCGGGGGTGGGTACCAGTAAAGCTGGTGGGAAGGGGTTAGATTCTGGATATGTCTTGAAGGTAGTACAGATTTGAAGGTTTTCATTCATTTTTATATAGGAAAATAGAAGACATTCAGTCTACTTGCTTTGGACATTTCAACTATATTCAATAGATGTTTGAAAAAGGCCTTTTGGTTCTTTTTTTTTTTTTTTTTTTTTGGAGACGGAGTCTTGCTCTGTCGCCTAGGCTGGAGTGCAGTGGCCGGATCTCAGCTCACTGCAAGCTCCGCCTCCCAGGTCTACGCCATTCTCCTGCCTCAGCCTCCTGAGTAGCTGGGACTACAGGCGCCCGCCACCTCGCCCGGCTAGTTTTTTGTATTTTTTAGTAGAGACGGGGTTTCACCGTGTTAGCCAGGATGGTCTCGATCTTCTGACCTCATGATCCGCCCGTCTCGGCCTCCCAAAGTGCTGGGATTACAGGCTTGAGCCACAGCGCCTGGCCTCTTTTTTTTTTTTTGAAATGGAATCTTTCTCTGTTGCCCAGGCTGGAGTGCAATGGCATGATCTCAGCTCACTGCAACCTCCACCTCTTGGGTTTAAGCACTTCTTCTGCCTCAGCCTCCCGAGTAGCTGGGATTACAGGTGTGCACCACCATGCTCGGCTAATTTTTATTTTATTTTTTATTTATTTTTTTTAGTAGAGACAGGATTTCGCCATGTTGCCCAGGCGGGTCTTGAACTCCTGACCTCAAGTGACCCACTCACCTCGGCCTCCCAAAGTGCTGGGATTACAGTCGTGAGCCACTGCACCCAGCTGACCTTTTGGTTCTATAACAGACACTTGAATGGGAAGCAGAATGGTGGTAAGGACAGGGTAGGGAGATACCAGTAGTAGATCCTGGAGGGCAGGGGCTTGTCCATGCCATCTTTGGTTTCCCTGGGCTCAGCACACACCAGGCTTGATAAACACCAGTTGCTGCCTGTGTTACAGTGAGAGCTTGAGCAGACCTCAGGGATCGTCTCCTCCAACAAGCCCATTTTACAGATGGGAAAATGGGCCATCAGAGGGAGTGGGGTCTGCCCAAGCTCAAGGTCAGTCAGGGTCAGGGCAGAAAACCCTTTCTTGGGCTCTTCTCGCTAGGCCACCCCTGATGCAGGGAGGCAGAATATGGAGGTCATTTTCATGCAAGAAGGGTAAGGCCCGGGAGGGGTGGCTGAGCACCACCTCCCTCAGCGTTGGGCTGTGGTGAAGGCCTCCGCCTTTCTACACCTCCCACCACAGTTAGTCATGGGGGCACCTGCTGTTTCTGCCTGCCCAGTATCCATCCCTCTTTTTCTGGCTACTATGCTCCAGTTTTCCTTGGGAGATCTCGCTTTCCGCCAGCTAGTGGATTGACCTCACTCCAACTCTAGAGACTAGGGTGGCCAATCAGATGACGGCAGACTTTTTGGCTAGGGGCGCCCTCTTCTGCTCTAAGCCAGGTTGAGCTGGGTTTCTGATACTAGCAACCAACAATGTCCTGACTGAGAGAATCACGGCGCATTCAGACACTTAACTCTGGGCTGGTCATGTGCCATGCATTTCATCATTTAATCCTAGTAGTGTCTCTATGAGGTAAGGACTACTGTTATCCATCCCCAGCATGGATAAAGAAATGGAGTTTCAGAGAGGTCAAGTCACTTGCCTCAAGTCACACAGCTGGTTTAGTTAAGGGCAGAGATGAAACCAGGGATTGAAGCCAGGTGTGTGTGATCCTAGCTCTGTTTTTTTTTGTTGTTGTTGTTGTTTGTTTGTTTTTTGCCATTTTACCATAGTCTCTCTGCCTTTTAGAAACCAACACAAGATTGACAGAAGGGCTAGGCCATAGACCCCTAAGGTAGGAGAGGGAGACTAGAGGCTGCCTATTGACTTCCTTCATCCCTGGGTGGAATTGCCAGGCACTGGACTGGCACAGGTAGCAGACAAAATGTTCATTCCACTGCTCATTCATTTCTTCATCCAGTAATCCTTCCTGT
This sequence comes from Rhinopithecus bieti, assembly GCF_001698545.2. Taxonomy (NCBI): domain Eukaryota; kingdom Metazoa; phylum Chordata; class Mammalia; order Primates; family Cercopithecidae; genus Rhinopithecus; species Rhinopithecus bieti. Next base: position 666,215 of record NW_016819845.1, on the reverse strand, counting down.
AGATCACACACATCCTGCCTTCGTGGAGATCTGAGTCTCTCCAGGTCAAGCAGACACACAGCTGAATGCCCAATGACAACAGGCATGATAAAGACCATCTCAGGCGATGGCACTGGGGAGACTAGGGACCTGGAGGAGGCCCTGGACTCAGCTAGAGGCTGGGAATAGTGGGATGCCCATTAAGCCAGGTCTCGAGGGAGGAGAGGGAGCCAAGGAGAACGGTAGGGGCAGAGGCAGGGGGAGGCTGGAATTTGGAGGGAGGGTAAAGTGATATGGTAGGTGTGGCAGAGGGTGTGCCAGGTTGGGCAGTCACTGCCTTGCAGAGGTGAGGGCGAGGGTGCTGCAGACATCACAGGAACCAGATGGGAAGGCCCTAAATGCCAGCCCAAGAGACTCAGACTGCACTGCATGGGCAAGAGGGAGCTACTTACAGGGCTTTTGGCAAAGCAGGGCCGCTTTTGGCAAAGCAGGGCCACGGCCACGCCCACACTGCCTGTCAGGGAGGGGCCTCCAGGGCAGCAAGGAGGGTGGACACAGAGTCAGGCTGTGGGCCATCTCTAGAACCACGAGGTTAAGAGGAAGGGACAAATCCCAAATGAGCAGGGGAAGCAGCACCTGGGTGTAGACCATCAGCGGAGGTAGCTCAGGGACAGCAGAGGCCTGTGCTGTCCATGCTCATGGTGGCCTTGTGCAAGGCACTCAGCTCCTGGTGCAGCTTCGCCCAGTGCCCAGCAGGCCAAGGCCCCCTCCAGCTGGCAAATCCTCCAGGAAACATTAAATATGACCACAGATCAAAAGCCCTTCTGAGCACCGGCGGCCATGGCCACCCTTATTTGATTATTTTTATCTCCCCTCCCCTTCACTGTTGTTTTCTGACCTCATCTCTCCGTCGGAGAGTTTCTTCACAGAAGGGCCTGGGAATCCCAAGAGATGTTCTTTAAGAGCGACCTGCAATTTAAATGAATACTGGGGTGGAGAGAAGTACTGCCTTGTTACTATAGGGGAAGTTTCCTGCAAAAGCAACTATATGTTAGGATAAAATGCGGCCAAGAAACCAGCGAAGTTTACATATTTGTTTAATCTTGATTATATGATCTGACTTCCTTCAGGGAATAAGAGATAAACACTCTTATTTCCCGCCCCCCCTCCCCACCCCCCCAGACCAGAGCTCTGACGTGAGATAAAGAAAACTAGAGTTAAAAAGTTTCTAAGAGGATGTGTTATTTACACAAATTGTAGATGCTTAAAATAAAAGAAAAACAACAAGCAATCTCAAATAGTACACCAGCATCTGCTTTCAGCTGGGTTCAGGGAAAGCGGTTCCTGTAAGAAACAGAAAAATGTGGAGGTTGGACTCCAGGGGCCCTGTGGATCATCCTAGTTTGGAGATGTCAATGGCAAACCTGAACTTTATCATTTAAATTGCTAAAACAAACACAACAGCCACATCATAGAAAGTTCAGAAAAGAGGAGAAAAATCTACCCCACCCCCTGCTGCCTCTCCCCACTTTTGCACCCTGTCTCTGCATTTTGCATTGTCCCAGTCCTGATCCCACATGAGAACTGTGGGCTGTGCCCTCACAATGTACCATGGCTGTGCTGGATTTTTTTTGACACATGATATCAGCTAATTCTTAAAACAAACCTTCACCTACAGGATTGGTGTCTCCATTTATCCAGGAGAAAACAAGGCTCTAGGCAGCAGAGACACTTCCCTGCAGCTGCAAGGGGGCAGTGCTGAGATGTGACCCCAGCCTGTCCGATCCCAAGCCCGTGCTTTTTCCCTGTCCTAACTTTTTTCCATAAGTACCACTGAAGTACTCAGTAATGTAAGTAGTTTCCTGACTTTCTTACCATCAGAATGCACAGCCAGTTTTGTATCCTGCTTTTTCTTTTCTAACTCAACATTACATCAAAACCATTTCCCCACATCGCTCCCAAGCCTTTTCTGCTTGTTTCACGGCTGTGGAATATTCCATTGAGGGCGAAATGTCCCCCACGGTTCGCCTCCTGGCAGTCACTACAGCTATTCCCCCAAATGGCCAAGTCTGTGGGTGCAGATTCTTAGCTTCTGGCACCAGGACTAGACTCAAACAGACATCCTGTCACTGGTAAAATAATAATACTAATACTAATACTACTACTACTACTAATAATAAAATAAAACCTCATCTGCCAGGAAGAGGCCCCCAAACCACACCAGCGACTAAATCCCACTGGCCACCCTCGCATGAAAGACCGAGGCCCTGCTGGCCTTGGGTGGGTGCTGGCCCCCGGCCAATGAGCCACGCCCCCCACTTGTGGCCAAGAATTGAGTCCAGGGACTCTAAGAAGAAGTCGGGGAGGTGCGGTTTCTGTGAGGTGGGAACTCAGTGGAGACCTTTGCAGTTGCCCTTCTGATTCATAGAAGGGAGAAGGGACAGCCCTGGCCCAAATCCCATGGCTTTTTTGTTTTTGTTTTTTTGAGATGGAGTCTTGCTCTGTCACCCAGGCTGGAGTGCAGTGGCGTGATCTCGGCTCACTGCAACATCCGCCTCCTGGGTTCAAGCGATTCTCCTGCCTCAGCCTCCCGAGTAGCTGGGACTACAGGCGCTCGCCACCACACCTGACTAATTTTTGTATTTTTAGTAGAGACAGGGTTTCACCATATTGGCCAGGCTGATTCCTGACCTTGTGATCCACCCGCCTTAGCCTCCTGAAGTGCTGGGATTATAGGCGTGAGCCACCACACCTGGTCAATCCCATGGCCTTTTAAATTTTTTCTTGAGTCAAGGTCTTGCTCTGTCTCCCAGGCTGAGTACAGTGGCATGATCACAGCTCACTGTAGCCTCAAACTCCTGAGCTCAAGTGATTCTCCCACCTCAGCCTCCCAAGTAGCTAGGACTACAGGTGTGTGCCACCACATCTGGCTAATTTTGTGTGTGTGTGTGTGTAGAGTCAGGTTGCTGGGGATGGTCTTGAACTCCTGGGCTCAAGCAATCCACCCACCTCAGCTTCCCAAAGTGCTGGGATTACAGGCATGAGCCACCATGCTCAGCCCAACCTCTATGGTTAATCACAGGCTGCTCCAGCCCCGCCAAGACTAGAGGGCAGCATCTTTCCAGAAGTTAGTCAAGGAAACAGTGCCCAGACTCGAAATGCATGGCAGAGATTTGGAAGGTGGGTGATGAGTGTCTGCCCGTGGTTAGGGAGGGGGGAACTCTGCTCTGGCTGTCAGGGTCACCACTGCCCAGCCTTAGCAAGTCTTTCTGGAAGGCAGGTCAACATAAGAACTGCTACCTGAGTGGCTGTGAGGTTTTCTTCATGGGCTCTGGATGAAAGCCTGTGCTTTGCTACCGATTTGTCTGAAAGCCTTGAGCAAGTCACTGTACCTCCCAGAGCTGCAGTTCTGTCATGTGTAAATGGCATGTGACCTTAGACCCCTGTCTCAGGCTGCTGACACGGGCAATGAGAGCATAGAAAAATCCCAGCAGAAGTCCTGGCACATAGTAGATGTTGAATAAACAACATGCCCTTCCCTTCCCCATGGGAAATAACAAGTCCAACCGCTGGGTAAGCCCTGCCCTCTCACCTCCATCTCTTTCTTGCTTTTTATTTCTACATCACAGTTTGAGAGGTGGTTAAAAAGAGCACAGGCTTGGAGTCAGACTTGGGTTTAAATTCTGGTTTTGCTTATTTATTAGCTGTGTGATCTTGAGGTCCATATTTAACTTCTCTTCCCCCCCCCAGCCCCCAACAACCTAGAAAAGTAAAAAAAGTCATCTCTACACTGCAAGGTTGTTGTGAGGATGGCACAGAGCAAACTCATCAGACACACAGTGTGTGGCATGTAGTAGGTGCTCATTAAACGCTTGATCGCCTCCTCTAACAACCTTATTTAGTTCCTTTGACTAGGAAAGGTTTGTTCCTGGGTCAGAGATGCCTACCTGTGGCAGCTGGGAAAATACGTTCCGAAACATTTCTCCCATGGAGGGCTCATAACCTTGGCCGGCAGAGGCCTCTTGAAAACCCTGGGGTCGCTTCCACTTGGTGTCCAAGGACAGAAGCCTATTTTTAAGCCATCCCAGCAGGTGTCCTAAATGCGCCTTGTGCCACCCCCTGAATGATCCTCACTCATCTCCCCAGCCTAGCCCTTCCTTTGATCTAAAAAGAGCCCGAGGAAATGGCAGTCACCGTCAGGAGGATGGCAGGAAGCAACAGCTCCCAATACTCTGGCCCCGAGACGCCGGCTTCCAGCCTGCTGGCGTTCCGCAGATGGCATGCTGGCTGAGGTTTTCAGCAGATTCCTCTCCATCAGGAAAGGGAATTGCCAAATGGGAGAATGGTCTATTCTGCCTCTTCCTTTGAACATGAGGATTACACTGGAGTTTCACTGAGCCTCTGCTAGGTACTGGGTACATGTCTTGGTTTATTGGGTTTAATCTTTAGGAAAACTCTCCAGAGTGAGCTTTACCACCTTGATTTCCCAGATGAGGAAACTGAGGGTCTGAGATGACCAGGCTTATGCGCTTTCTTCCACCCTACCCCTTCTTCAAGGCAACTGCCTTGTGTTGCCTTGAAGTGTTGGCGGGGTGTGGGGAATGGTTCATGGACCTTGTTAGAAGCAATAAAATCTACAGAGGTTTCCCCCCGGAAACACACCCAGACACCATGCACAACCTGATATTCAACTTCAGGGGCTTCCTGGACCTGCACCTTTACAACATGTGTCCTTGGACTATAGATCTTGAGTGAGAAATCTCTGGTTCAAATGACATTTGCCCAAGTCCAAAATGTAAACCAGTGTTGTTGGCAGTAGGAAGCAACATGGCGCTCACGTGTGTTGGGGCGAGGGGGGCAGGCTGTGCTCTAGAGAGAGGAAAAGGCAAGGCTGGTAGTTAGCAAGGCTTCCTGCCATATCCAGAGGGGCCAAGATATCAGTCACCTTTGCCAACAAAGTTCCATTTTCCATTGATGGGTTTAAAAGTGGGCTGGAAAAAAACATAACCAGGCTGGGAACAGAGGCTCACGCCTGTAATCTTAGCACTTTGGAAGGCCGAGGTGAACAGATCACCTGAGGTCAGGAGTTTGAGACCAGCCTGGCCAACATGGTGAAACCCTGCCTCTGCTAAAAATACAAACATGAGCCAGGCGTAGTGGTGGGCACCTATAATCCCAGCTACTCGGGAGGCTGAGGCAGGAGAATCACTTGAACCCAGGAGGCGGAGGTTGCAGTGAGCTGAGATCATGCCACTGCACTCCAGCCTGGGTGACAGAGGGAGACTCCATCTCAAAAAAATAAATAAATAAATAAAAAGAAAACAAAAAACATAACCAACCCTTCCTCACCTCTGCCAAATGGGGCAGTGACAGGCACTCAGGAGACAGACACTAGCTTACTGGGACTTTGTTTCCTTTTTCAGAGGCCTGGTTGGCCAGCATCCCCAAGGGAAAAGGGCCAGCCCGCGCTGGAAACTGCCACTCTGCTCTCTTTGCTTTGCAAACAAAACCCCGTCAACAGCTGCAAGGACATCGCAGAGAGAAGCCAGAGGTCGTGATGCTGCTTGTGGGGAGAAAAGCCCACTCCATCCAGGCCTAAGTGGCAGACCTCTCAGCTTGAGTGGGCTCTGATGCGAGAGTTCCCAGGGGGTGAGGTCATCCCGACGCCCCCTCAAAGCACACTTAGCAGGGGCTGGGATTCCCAAGCTGACTCCGACCCTCTGCCGGGCCCCTTGACTGAGGTCTCTTCTTGATAAAGGGACCCAGGAAACTCCAACTTCAGAGGCGCTGGCTCCCAGGGCTAGGGCCCCACTACAGTGAGAGGTGGGGGAAATGTGCCCTCATTCCTCCTCAAGTACATCACTTCCTCCTTCATCTGACATTTACAGAGAGAGCATCTGCTCTGGGCCAGGGCCCGCGCTGGCTGCCGGGTACATGCACTGACAAGTCACATATTGTCCCTGCCCCCTCGAGCTGAGACCAGCCGCAAGGATGGACATAAGCAGACCCCATGGCTGCACAGGGTGGTGGCCAGGGAGGGCTGGGGCAGTGGCGACAGCTTCTCAGGGGAACTGCTCTGCAGACTCAGGAAGCAGGGCTGGGAGGATGATAAAGGATGGGGAAGTGTGTTTCAGGCAGAGGGAACAGCACCCGCAAAGGCCTGGAGATGAGAATCAGCTGAGAGCACTGGGGAACTGCAAGAAGTACAGGCCAGAAGGGAGAGGGGAGAGGAGTGGGAGTCAGGGGCAGTATCACAAAGGGTCTTAAAGGCCATGCAGGGAGGTTAAAGTCCTCCAGAAGGTTCTGGGGGCTGCTGAAGGGTTTGGATCAGGGAAGAAACCCCTGTGGATCCACCTCTCTGAAAAATGAGTTGAAACCCTGGGCCTTCCTTTCTTCCCTGCCAGTCAAAGTGACCCAGCATGGCAGGCGTAAGAAAACAGTCCAGGTTTTGAACGTCTCTTCCAACGGTTGACGCGGTCCTGCCCCTCAGCGCCTGCTTCTCCTCCTGGCAGCCCCTGGCAGCTGCCCAGTGATAAGCTGGCTGAGGTTGCCAGGCCTGCCGTTTCTCCTTCTCTTTGCCTTGAGGACAGCCACTCCCCTAGCCTGGGTGGTGCCCAGAAGCCTGACTGCTCCCAACTTCAGCCCCAGGAGAGCACCTGCAAGGCCTGAAAAGTCAGCATTTTTGGAGTGACCAAGTTCCCCTGGAGCAATGCTGTTCTTGCTCCTGGACTGAGGATATGTTCTTTACAACCCCAACAGCTGGGCACAATGTTTGCTGGCCCCAAGGTCTCTCACATCCTGACCTGCAAGAAGAAAGCTAGACTACGTACAAGTAGCTTAATCCACCTTCTGGCACAGAGGGTGAGCAATACACTGGCTTCGTCTCAGGAAGGAAGCTGTGGCTGGGGGTGGGGCAGGGATGGTGGTGGATATCATCAATCAGCTTGTTTTGAGCTGCTCAAAGACCACAGTTTGGCGGAACTTGGGACGAACAATAAGCAAAGTATCTAAAAAAGGAAGAAAGTGACTGATTCCAGCAGGGGGATGGAGCCCCAGGGCTGAGTGTCCTTGAGGCCGGAAAAAGAATTGGGGGTAGGGCCTGATGGGAGAGGCAGATCTCCCAGGGGACAATGGCCCCCCACCCATAGGACCTTGCAGGAACCTCCTGACGGTGCTGGAGGAGGTGATGGCTACCAGACCCCCTCCCAGGGAGGAGGGAGGCTCAGAGAGGTTGGGTGAGCTGCCCATGACCAGGAATTGTGGCATGGGTGTTTGAATTCATACCAGCCTGGCTCCCAAGGCTATGACAAAGATGCTATGGCTCCTGCCGGCAAAGGGCAGAAGTCATCCCTGCAGGGAAGGAGGACAGCATAGTGCTTGACACAAGGTAGGTCAGCTAATGTCATCTTCCCAGCCATGCTCGGCTCTGAGGCCCCCCAGGGAGTGACTCTGATGCGTGTCTCGTCCTTCTCTGAAGATGCAGCCTTCTCTTCTCTCTCCTGCTCACCCACCACGCAGGGCTTCCCCCAAATGCCTGAAGGGCTCTTGAGAGCAGGTGAGCGTGGACTGAGGATGCCTGCAGGAAGCCCGCATGGCCTTCTGCTCCCTTCCCCAAGAGGTAAAGGGCTACGTGCTTGGAAGGCATGCTCTGGAGCCTGTAGGGTCCAGCCCTACGGGGCTTAGTGGGTGTTCTCCCCATGTGCGGAGACGAGAGACTGCAATAAATAAGGACACAAGACAAAGATATAAAGAGAAAACAGCTGGGCCTGGGAGACCGGTCATGGCCCCAAACAGCTGGGCGCACTGATATTTATTGATTGCATACAAGACAAGGGGGCAGGGTAAAGAGGGTGAATCTTCTAAGTGATTGACAAGGTGAAGCAAATCATGTGATCACTGGACAGGGGGCCCTTCCCTCTAAGGTAGCTGAAGCAGAGCGAGAAGGCAGCATACATCAGTGTTTTCTTCTATGCACTTATAAGAAAGATCAAAGACTTCAAGACTTTCACTATTCCTTCTACCACTCTCTACTACGAACTTCAAAGAGGAACCAGGAGTATGGGAGGAACATGAAAGTGGACGAGGAGTGTGACCATTGAAGCACAGCACCACGGGGAGGGGTTTAGGCCTCCAGATGACTGTGGGCAGGCCTGGATGATATCCAGCCTTCCACAAGAAGCTGGTGGAGCAGTGTTCCCTGACTCCTCCAGGAAAGGAGACTCCCTTTCGCGGTCTGCTAAGTAACGGGTGCCTTCCCAGGCACTGGTGTTACTGCTTGACCAAGGAGCCCTCAAGCGGCCCTTATGCGGGTGTGACAGAAGGCTCACCTCTTGCCTTCTAGGTCACTTCTCACAATGTCCCTTCAATATCTGACCCCCTACCCACCGGTTATTCCTAGGTTATATTAGTAATGCAACAAAGAGTAATATTAAAAGCTAATGATTAATAATGTTTATAATGATTGATAATTGTCCATGATCATCTCTATATCTAATTTGTATTATGGCTATTCTTATTCTAACTAGCTTCTTTGTTATACTGAAACAGTTTGTGCCTTCAGTCTCTTGCCTCAGCACCTGGGTGATCCTCCGCCCACAGAAGCCCTGATTTGAATCTCCATCCCATGTGTCCTAAGTTCTGGTGATCTGACAGTCCTTGGTTCGCTGGGCCTCTCTATAGCCCTATGAGCCCATTTCACAATAGGGACATTAGGCCCAGAGAAGGTAAGGGGCTGGCACAAGTTCATGAGGCAGATAAGCAGCAGGGTGAGGATTTGACACAGGTCTGAATCCAAAGCCCATGCATGCTGTTGGTCATCATGCAGAATTGCTTCCCCAGCCAACCAGTCATCTGTCATGGGGATGTGAGGTGCTGACTCAAATAGTCTATAGCAGGATTATTTGGTCCTACCGCTCATATCAATTTTGGGAGCACAGATCCCTTGCCTCCAAGGAAAAAAGGTAATGGCCACTTACAGAGTTCCCAGCTTGTGCTGGGTTTGGACTTCTCCTAGAATCTCCTATTTATTCCTCATCGCAGCCCCATTAGGGAGGGAGGGACTGTCATTATCCCCATCCTAAAGATGAGGACATGGCGGTTGTTAGATATGAGTTTTAAATTTCTTTTCAAAGAATTAATATGTCAGTATGTTCAATTCTTTGCCTTCTACTTTTAAACTTCCTCCTAAAGCAACCTTTTTAGATTATCTACTCCACCCTAACTCATTCCGATCACCTGCTCCCCTCTCATTCTGATCACCTGCTGCACCCTAACTCATTCAGATTACCTGCTACCTGCTCTGCCCTGACTCCTGCCAAAGCACTCACGCCTTCATTCTCTTTAAATTAGCCAATCAGAATTAGTTTAACCTGCAAGGTCTAATCCTAGCCAATAGGGGAAAGACACAGCAGCAGAGGCCACGTGCGTCAGGGATAAGAACCCCTTCCCCTTGTTCAAGTGTGTGCTCACCATTGCTCCATCTGTAAGGGCACATCCTTGCCTTGCTGAGGATTAAAAAGAAAATTTTATATTTGAGTGCTATTCCTTTTGTGGCACCGAAACTTTATATACAACAATTTGGGGGCTCCCCCGTGATTACATTCCCCTCCAGGGGTGGTCTCTGGTTCTCATGAGGAGGTGCACCCCATCCTATTGTGGCAGCCTCAAGGGTGAGAAATCAAGACCCACCCAGTGTGAGGAATAACCCGAGCTCTCAGTAGGCGGAAAAAAAAAAAAAAAACAAGCCAAAAAACTGGCCAGCAACCTAGCTTAAAGGATCCTCACATACTGCAGCAACGACTCTGTGCATAGACCAAGGAAGGAGAAGCCGTGGGAGCCGGTAAAGTACTTCCTTGGTGGTCAAATTCTGGAGGGCAAAATGTGTGTGTACGTGAGTGATCACCAACCACCTTGCTTGTGGTGTCGTTTGTGTGGATGGTGATGACAAGTCCTACTGCTGGACAGTGTGAGTGGGTTCTCTTCGCGGTTCCATAGCTACCTCATATGGCTTGGGGCGGATCCTGCCGTAGGATTTATACCAGCACACCAACACAAACAGGGGCCTAATTCTCCCTTGGGGAGCAGCCAGAGAGGACAGCACGAGTGGGAAGTGTGCAAAGGACCTTCAGAGGGGGAAAGGGAGGAAACAGGTCAACCTTCCAGGACAAGCAAGGCAAGACACCCCCTGGTTTGAGGGGCTGAGCCTTCTGCTAATTTCAAGGGTTGAACCTCACACAAACCCCCACTTTCTTCTTGGGCGAAGAAAGAGTAGCTCCACTCCTGCCGGTCCCTCCCCTAGGTGAAGAGGGAGAGGGGAGAACAGCAGCCTAAGCGGCTGGCAGAGGCAAGGAAAGACCAGCAGAGAGAGAGAGAGGAGAGGGAAAGAGAGAGAGGAAGAGACAGACAAAAAGGGAGTCAGACAAAGTCAAAGAGAAAGGGAGAGATATACAAGCAGTCAAGAAAAAAAAAAAAAAATGTACCCTAGTCCTTTAAAAGCCAAGGTACATTTAGAACCCACAATTGATAATTAAAGGTCTTCTCCGTGACCCTATAACACTCCAATACCACTTTGTTGTCGGTGTAAACAAAAGTGTAGCCCAAAAGCACTGAGGCCACTGACAACCCGTAGCCTTCCATCAAAATCCTTAACCCAGTACCCTGCGGATGGCCCAAATACATTCAATCTGTAGCGGCAACGGCTTTGCTAACAGAAAAAAGTAGAAAAGTGACTTTTAGAGGAAACCTCATTGTGAGAGCACCTCACCAGTTCAGAACTATCCTAAGTCANTGACCCTATAACACTCCAATACCACTTTGTTGTCGGTGTAAACAAAAGTGTAGCCCAAAAGCACTGAGGCCACTGACAACCCGTAGCCTTCCATCAAAAATCCTTAACCCAGTACCCTGCGGATGGCCCAAATACATTCAATCTGTAGCGGCAACGGCTTTGCTAACAGAAAAAAGTAGAAAAGTGACTTTTAGAGGAAACCTCATTGTGAGAGCACCTCACCAGTTCAGAACTATCCTAAGTCAAAAAAAAAAAAAAAAAAAAAAAAAATAGTTTACTAACTCAAAAATCTTAAAGTAGGGGGCTATTCTGTTAGATGATTTAACATTAACCACTGATAATTCCCTTAACCCAGCAGGTTTCCTAACAGGATCTACATCTTAATTACCATACAAAGGTCTGACCAGACCTAGGAGGAGCACCCTTCAGGACTGGACATAGATGGTTCCTCCCAGGTGATGAGGGAAAAAGACACAATAGGTATTCAGTAATTGATAAGGAAACTGTTGTAAAAGCAGAGTTAGGAAAATTGCCTAATAATTGGTCTGCTCAAAGTGTGAGCTGTTTCCACTCAGCCAAGTCTTAAAGTACTTACAGAACCAGGAAGGAACCCTCTATACCAATTCTAAGTTAATTTGGACTAAATGAGGTTTTATTAACAGCAAAGGATAGTTGAAATCCCAAACTTACACAGTTTTCAACGAAAGTAAAGTTTGCTAAAAGTTGACAGTGTAACATGTATTATCCTAACTTCTAATCTTATGGCTTTAGGCAATCTAGTCCACAGACATGAAGTTCGCTTTGGAAAAGAATGGTTATGATCTTTAGGAAAAAAAAAAAAAGTCGGGGAGAATTTATATAAAAAGAATGTTATATGGTAAATTCTTGTCCTAAAATAACTGGTTGTTTAAAGAAAGAGATGTTTTCAATAAGTCAGAAAGTTGAGGCATGTTGAAGAATTGTCTATGAAAGTCATGAAAGAAAAGTGTATTATAAAAGGAATTTATGCAAGAAATGTTGTATAATTTAAAAGTAAGCCTCCTGAATGTAAAACTATTGAAAAAAGTTTATGTGCAAGGTGTATAAGGAAAGTAAAATAGACTTTTAGTAAAAGGATTATAAAAGGCCTAAGAACGGATTTTACCTACATTAAAAGGTAAAATTTTTTTTGTTTTGAAGGTTTAAGCAAGTTTTAAAATGTTAATTGTAAAGGAAATTGTGTGTGTAAACATACTGGCTAAAGTTAAAAGGGTATCCAGTTTTTCTGTGAACTGGATATTAAAATAACACAATGGGTTTTCTTAAAGCACGAACCTGCTCTTTAGCAAAAATTATAAAAGGTTAAAAGAGTCTATAAAATCTTACCCTATAGTCAAACATTAAAAATTAGATAACTATGTCTACAAGGTTTTATTAAAATTAGGTTTAACATTAATAACACACTAATATAAAGATAAAATTTAGCTTATCTGGTATAAAAATCATA
>NW_016819845.1:641435-653807 GCF_001698545.2 Rhinopithecus bieti | reverse complement strand
GGATTTTTACCTACATTAAAAGGTAAAAATTTTTTTTGTTTTGAAGGTTTAAGCAAGTAAAATGTTAATTGTAAAGGAAATTGTGTGTGTAAACATACTGGCTAAAGTTAAAAGGGTATCCAGTTTTCTGTGAACTGGATATTAAAATAACACAATGGGTTTTCTTAAAGCACGAACCTGCTCTTTAACAAGAATTATAAAAGGTTAAAAGAGTCTATAAAATCTTACCTCATGGTCAGACATTAAAATTAAATGTCTACAAAGTTTTATTAAAACTAAGTTTAACATTGATACACTAATATAAAGATGAAATTTAGCTTATCTGGTATAAAAATCATAGGAAGCATTGTCAAATATAAAATGGTGTTTGGATTTCTTCAGTATGAAAACTAATAACAGGTACTAAAGGAAATTTCTCAGAAGGCACCAAGCACTATAAAGTCCACTGCTGATGTCTCCAAATTTAAAACAAAAGGTCAATTTCTTAGAAATGATATACTTGGTTTATCTCCCACTCTCCTTTCCCTCAACACCCCTAGAATTTCCGGTAAACCAGCACCAACCTGAAGATCACGTTCTCATCAAAGGGTGGAAAGAAGGAAAACTCGAGCCAGCCTGGGAAGGACCCTACCTGTGCTGCTTGCCACCAAGACTGCTGTTCGTACAGTGACAAAGGGATGGACTCATCACCCCTGAGTCAAGAAAGCAGCACCCTCTCCAGAGTCGTGGGCCATAGTCCCAGGGGAAAACCCTACCAAACTAAAGCTAAACTCTTTCATCTATCACTCTTTCTTCTTCCTCACTCTATTGCTGACCATCTAGTTATTAACATAACCGAGTCAATTTTGCCTCAAACTGTTGCATTTAATGCTTCCCTTGTTATACCCTGTGGGGACTTGCCAAGTCAAAGACAGCTCTCTATTTCAGAAAAGTACCTCTGTCCCTCCTGACTTTCTTCAGACTGGGCATTAGTAAATGGGGACCATTTAATCTGGGAAGATTTCGATAAAGACCCCAGTGTCAACCAGGAGCCTTGCCACCTGATGTAGAGCTTTTATGCCACAGTTGGTCCGATGTTCTGTGGACCACTAAAGAACGAGGATGGACTGCCCCAACCAGTTTTTGTAATTTCCTAAAAACCATACATTCATTTTACTAGAGGACCATAGAAGTTAAAGACTTAAACTTTGGCAATTAAGACAGAATACCAAGATGCAAATGCCTGGTTGGAATGGATCAAATATTCTATCCGCACGTTAAACAAAGGCAATTGTTATGCTTGTGTACATGGCAGGCCAGAGGCCCAAATTGTCCCCTTTCCACTAAGGTGGTCCTCCAGTCGACCGGGCATGGACTGTATGGTAGCTCTTTTCCAGGATTCTACAGCCTGGAGTAATAAGTCATGCCAAGCTCTTTCTGCTATATCCCGAAGTTCGGCACCCTGCAGGTCAGCCCCCGAGGGCCATCCAGCTTCCGTCTCCCAATAAGTTCACTTCGTGTGCGTCATGACAGGGAGGAAACTTAGCCTTCCTTGGAGACCTGAAGGGATGCAGTGAGCTTAAGAACTTTCAAGAGCTTACCAATAAGTCAGCCCTTCTTGTTCATCCCTGAGCAGATGTATGGTGGTATTGTGGTGGACCTTTACTGGACACTCTGCCGAATAACTGGAGTGGCACTTGTGCTTTAGTCCAATTGGCTATCCCTTTCACCCTGGTATTTCATCAACCAGTGGGAGGAAAAATAAGACATAAAGCAAGAGAAGCCCTTATGGGTCTTTTGATACTCACATCTATTTAAAAGCAATTGGAGTCCCATGGGAAATACCAGATCAATTTAAAGCTCGAAATCAAATAGCTGCAGGATTTGAGTCAATATTTTGGTAGATGACAGTTAATAAAAATGTAGATTGGATAAACTACATATATTACAACCAACAGTGGTTTATTAACTACACTAGAGATGCTATTAAAGGAATAGCTGAACAATTAGGGACTGCTAGCCAGATGGCTTAGGAAAATAGGATAGCCTTAGACATGATATTAGCAGAAAGAGGAAGAGTCTGCATCATGATTAGAACTCAATGTTGCACCTTCGTCCCAAATAACACTGCCCCTAATGGAAGTATAACAAAGGCATTGCAAGGTCTGACTGCTCTATCCAATGAGTTAGCCAGCAACTCGGGTAAATGACCTCTTTATAGGATGGCTAAAAAAGTAATTTGGTAAATGGAAAGGAATAATACCCTCAATGCTTATTTCCCTCACAGACATAATAGGTGTACTTATTTTTGTCAGGTGCTATGTCATACCATGCATCCGTAAGTTGATACAGACACTCATAAAAACGGCACTTAGGAAAACCTCACTTAACTATCCTCCACCTTATCCAGAGAAGTTGCTGCTTTTGGAAAATCAAGCAAAACACCTAAGCCAAGACATGTTAAAAAAAAATAGTTTGAAAAGAAAGCTGTAAGGAAATACAAGGGGAGGGGTTGTTAGATATGAGTTCTAAATTTCTTTTCAAATAATTAATATGTCAGTATGTTCAATTCTTTGCCTTCTACTTTTAAACTTCCTCGTAAAGCAAACTTTTTCAATTACCTACTCCACCCTGACTCATTCCGATCACCTGCTACCTGCTCTGCCCTGACTCCCACCAAAGCACTCACCCTGTCATTCTCTTTAAATTAGCCAATCAGAATTAGTTTGGCCTGTGCGGTCTAACCCTAGCCAATAGGGGAACGACAGAGCAGCAGGGGCCACGTGCAACAGGGATTAAAAACCCCTTCCCATCCCTTGTCCAAGTGTGCACTCACCATTGCTCCATCTGTAAGGGTGCACCCTTCTATAGAAGTAACTTGCCTTGCTAAGAATTGAAAATTTTATATTTGAGTGCTATTCCTTTTGCAGCACTGAAACTTTATATATAACAGCTCAGGGAGGAACAGACCTGCCCACGATCATACAGCTTAGAGACAGAACTGAGATTCAAACTTGGGACTGCCTCCAAACCAACCCCCTTTCTACCACCTTTGAGATTCCAGCGAGCCGGGCGCGGTGGCTCACACCTGTAATCCCAGCTCTCAGGGAGGCAGAGGCGGGAGGATAGCTTGAGCCCAGGAGTTCGAGACCTGCCTGGCTAATATAGTGAGACCCCGTTCTCCACAAAAAGGAGAAAAAAAAAAAAGATTCCAGCGAAAGACCCCATTTGTAATCACCTGGTGACCTTGTGCCAGGTTCTGGTCCTCAGTATCCCCATATGCCACATGGGAGCTGGAATGGGGATTTGGAGTACCCTCTGGTCCTGGGAACAGAGCCCCTGAGTGGCCTATCTGCAGGGCTGAAGTTCTTGCAGAGACATGGAAATTCCACTCTGCCATCTCCTGCTCTTGAATGGCCCAAACTTTAAGGGAAGTGAAGCTTTTCTGAGACGTGGAGATCTGCTTGTTTGGACTGGAAAGTTACCAGGCAGACCTGGCCATGGAGACGCGAGTACAGTGCTGACCCATCTCATGAATCCATCATCCTTGTAGCAGAAGGAAAGAAAACACGTGCCTGAGGGATGCAATTGTGATATAAACAATGTGTAATGTTGAGGTTGTAAACAAAATACACTGTTTAATAGCTGTGGGCATTCTGCCAAGTGCCAATACTGCCCAAGACACCTCCACCCCACCAATTTCCCCAAATGGCTTATTCATTAAAGAACTTTCCCCTCTGCCTAGAAGTGAGGCAAGAGGCCAGCTCTGGGTGGCCCTGAGTCCTGGTAATAAGAAGATGAAAGAAGAAGGGATGAGTGGGCTGGGTCTGTGGTCCTGGAATGGCTGTCTCAAACGCTGCTCAGAAACACCTGCCGCTGTCTGAAAGTTCTGAGGCTGGGTGGACACAGGGAGGTATGAGAACTGGGCTGAGGCAGGCGGTGTCACTGTCCTGTGCCTTATATGTCCTGATCTATAAAGTGGTGCTAAACCCTCCACCATGCAGAACTGAAAGGGGGACTAAGTGAGATGTGAAGGGTGCCAGGCAGGAGTGGTGGCTCACGCCTGTAATCCCAGCACTTCAGGAGGCCGAGGCGGGTGGATCACCTGAGGTCAGGAGTTTGAGGCCAGCCTGACCAACATGGTGAAACCCTATCTCTATTAAAAATACAAAATTTAGCCGGGTGTGGTGGCGGGTGCCTGCAGTCTCAGCTACTCGGGAGGCTGAGGCAGAAGAATTGCTTGAACCTGGTAGGCAAATGTTGCAGTGAGCCAAGGTTGTGCTACTGTACTCCAGCCTGGGCAACAGAGCAAGACTGTCTCAAAAAAAAAAAAAAAAAAGTGAAAGGCTCTGCAGGAGTTCAGCAGATGGGCGCTGGAAGGCATTGCCCGGAAGACCCCAGGGTCAAAAGGCATCTTTGTGGATAATTCATCTGAAATGCATTGGATACTCCAGGGCTTTTGCAAGAACCATGTCAAGTCCCAGCTGGGCTAATTACCTGTGTACTCCAGTGACAGGCATGCTCTCCCTGCTTTCCAGGTCTAGACAGTTAGACAGTTCCTCCTCTGGCTGGACTGGAATCTGCTCTCCTGTGATGTCTACACACTGGTCATGTCTGCATTGGGTCCACCGTGCCCTTCCCCTTCAGGTCTGCAGCTCTCAGGTCACCACAGCCCTCCCAGACTATGTTGCTGGAGAGTCTTTTCTTCCCTGGGGATGGCATGGCCTTTGCTGCCCAGAAAGCCCTCAGGGCATCAGCTCTCCCCTGACCTGCCTTGGCAGGGAATTGGAGATCTGCACACCAGACCTTGGGGACTACCTGCTGGGAATCTCCATGGTGAACCCACAGGCTGCCTGGAGAGGGCCCCCACCCATGCCTAGAGGTACGATGTGAGACAAAACTAAAAGAACTAGGTGAGCAATTAAAAATGAACCTGCCACAATTTCTAAATGCTTACAGATTTCTGCCAAATACGATGAGGGCTTCCAGTGCAAATGGGAAATGGCCCCTGTGGGAACCCTCCACCCTGACCCAACACTCCCGTCCACACTGACGTTCCTTCCCTGTAGCTGGAATCATGTTGGATGGCTTGAGCTGTGCTCCCTGGGAAAGTTACCTTCCCTCTCTGTGCCTATGTTCTCCCAAGAGTTGGGGCAATAATAATAGGAGCCATCTTACAGGGCTTGTCCTGATAGGCATGGATGTGCCTGCTGAGAACACTGTCTGGCACAGAGGGGCTACGTGATACAAGTTAGTGGTTATCCTTTTGTGTCTGTCTCCCTTGAGAGCACCCAATCCTAAGCTCAGTGTGGAGCAGGGCTCATCTCCCAGTGAATACATAATCCTAGCAGGTGCTACGTGTGAGCACTTAGTATCTGCTGGACACTTGGCATGCCTGAGAGGTAACATCATTCTCCCCTTTCCATAGAAGAGGAAACTGAGGCTTAGAGAGGTTAACTCACTTGTCTGGCTAAAAAGGGGCGAGGCCCAGACTCAGACCCAAGAAGGAAGGACCCCAGCCTATGCAGTTACTCTGCTGCTGCTGGGGGTACAGCATGGGGACAGGATGCTTCTCACCTGCAGGACAGATGCGGGCCTGGATGACAAAGGGCTCTCACCCTCACCTGGGCCCTTGCTCACTGACTGCTGGGGGCTGCCTGGAGGTCCGGGTGGGGGAAGGGCGTGCGAGCACCCTGGGCCCAGGGAAGGTATTGGGAGCACTGTGATGCTTGCCACTAGGGGCTGGGGGTGGCAGCATGGGCCAGTTTTTACCAGGCAGATGAGTCAGGAGCCTGAGTCCTACTTGGGCAGGAAGAAGGAGCACAGAACTCAAGCTCACCCCTTCTCCTCTTGGGCAAGATTTCCAGAGTCTGCAGGCCTGGGGTGAGGTGGGTGGGGGCAGGGGGCTTTTCTAGGTGCAGCTTCATTTTCGCTGCTGGGGACAGAAGTGATTCATCTTCAGAGGGCAAAGGGGGTGCACCTGCAAGAAAGATGGGGCTCAGGTGCTCAGGATGAGGACAAGGGGCAGCAGCAAGTCAGCAAGGGGAGCCCCAAGGGACCCCAGGGTGCAGTGCCCCATGGGATGGGGGGAAGGTGTGGAGCCCAGCATGCCTGCGATCCAATTCGCTCTGCCACTTCCTGGCCACCTGGGCTGGGCAGGTCTCACTACCCCTCTGAGCCTCAGTTTCCCCTTCTGTGACATGAGAAGACTGCCTCGCAAGGCTCTCATGATGGTTTCAATGGGATGGAATAAACGGCCCAGTGCGGGGCAGGTGTGCACAAGCTTGGACCACCCCACAACGCTGCCCAGGTGAGCGTGTGCTACCTGCCAGGCTGCGACCTGGCACCCTCCCTCTTCCCTCTCTGCTTTAAGCTCTAACCACACACCTGGCTTCTGGGCTTCTATTTTAAGCCCTCAGAGAGCATCATAAATACAGAAAGCCCTTTGGTCCAAAAGAGGCAGAGCTGACTCTTCTCCATGGGGAAGATTAAACAGCCTGTTCTGAGCGGCCCTTGAGGTCCAGCCCAGGGAAAATGCTACGCCCCTGCTGGCAAACACAGCACATTATCCTGGTTGGGAGTGTGCCAGCTGAGAAATCCAAGCCTCCTGACTGCAGCCCGGCCTATAAGAAGCCTCCACCTACCCCCCCGCCCGCCCCTGCCTCCAGCCTTTCCCACTGCTGTGACCTCACATCCCATCTCCATTTGCACTAGGGTCCTCAGAACTCCACAGCTCCCCACACCTGTGCTGCTCCCCCTCCCTCAGGCCTTTGCACATGGTGCCCTGAACAGCCTTTCTCACTCCCTTCTCCTAGCTGATGTCTCTTCTTTCTGGTGTCAGCTAGACAGAGTGCGCCTCCTCCCGGAAGCCTCCCCTGCATCATCTTCTGGGCTCTCAACTCCCTGAGCTCCCCCGACACCATGTACTTTAACTGCTGTGTCCTTGTTGGTCTCTCCTGCTAGAACTTGAGTCCCTAAACCCAGGCTGTGTTCCCCTGCCCAGCATGGAGCCTGGCCTAGAGGTTTGGTGAACACAGGAGAACTGTAAATGCAACCCACCAGGTAGATCCTTCTTAGCAGAAATCAGGTGTTCAGGAAAGAGCCCAAGGAACCCTTGGGAACTGCTGTCAGTAGACAGGAAAGGGATGCCTCCCCATCTTCAGCCCCTTGGTTTGAGACTTGCGGTCACCTGGGGCAGGGTTTTCAAGGCAAGGAGTGAAGGGCACCTGTCAGCCACCCCCTGGAGTCCAGGCACTCCAGGAGCAGGCCAGAGGCCTCTCTTCCCAGAACCACGATGGCTACCATCCCGGGCATGTGTTGAACACTCACTTTCTCTATTCCACATAATTCCCACCCCCACCAACCATGAAGGAGCTACCCCTAGTCTCCCTGTGAGGAAACTGAGGCACAGAGAGGTCATGCCATTGGGAATTGGCTGAGCTGAAATTTGAACCCAGGCAGCTTGACTCTAAGATGTGAGTCTAACACCATAACACCAGTCTTGCACTGCTGTAGGTCAGGGGCCTTCCAGCTCTCAACAGCTCCCGCTGTGACCCAGGGAAATAAATGCATTTTACATGGCAACACACAAAACACACATACATCTCACACACACCCGCATGCGCAACTGAAAAGTTTATGAAGCAAAAATACTCTTACTACATAAATGCACAAGATTTTTTAAATGCTATGTCATTAAAGATTTTTTTACAGCTGGTCACAACCCACGGTGGAGAGATCACATGGTCTGGTGGCCAGGCCTTGCTTGGAGTGCTAGGTGCTGACTGTCCCTCTCTGAGTCACAGGGTAGCAGTACCTTGTGCTCTCTAGTGATGTAATCAACTGGGTGCCCCGTTCTGTTACAGCATGTTGGCCCCTTCCACTAGGGCCAGCTCATGAGGGTAGCAAGTGATTCTGATTCTACAGAATCACTGATAGAGGTCGTTCTTAATGACCTGGTAGAAGGGAGCAAGATGGGACAAGACAAGCAAGGTAAAGACCAACTGAACGTGAAGTGGTGACTGGGGAAGGAGGAGGAGAGGTAGAAAGAGAAAAGGCAATATCACTCCGTGGGCCATCCATGCAGTATTGCCGTGGCTGGAAGGAGGGTGACAAGGGTCGCTGTCCTCCCAAGAGCTGAGAAAGTCCAGATCCAGGGAAAACAGTGGCTGCCAGGCCCTAGGAGCAACACCACCCATGGCTCAGATAGGAAGGCAGGGAGCAGCAGTTGTGTCCCGGGTAGGCTCAGCATCCGCATGGCCCCTTATCTGGGCCAAAAAGAGAAAGGGGCTCTGCAAGTGAGAATGTCAGAGTGTCTGGGATAGGCGAGTGCTTCTTTGTCTGGATGCAGTACTTGCAGACTGTCCACATAAGTTAGGGGAGGCTGCTTCTCCCCTTACTCTGTGTCCTTGACCTCTATGAGCCTCCACTTGCTGCCCTGTAAAATGGGGATAAATAGAGTCCCTCTAAAGGGTGGTAATGAGGATTTCAAATAGATACTGTGGGTAAAGCCCTTGACCAAGGGCTTGGTATAGAGCAGGATCAACACACTTTCCTCACTCCAAAGCTCCAGGATGCCCAATTATTGAGCTAATATGAAAAAGCTGTTGGTTTGGTCAAGCGTGGGCCAACTTAATGATTAAAGCCAACCTGTAGTTTGAATTTAGTGTATTCTCCAACCAGAGCTGCGGGCAAGCGCCAGAGGCCAGAGGGAAGGGATTGGAATGTGCTGTTAGGGGAAGAAGGGGATGAGTCCCTCCCTCCACCTCCCCTCACTCTCATCCTGGAATGCTGCCCTCCCCTTATCCCTACCTGCTTCCGCTTTTTTCCTCCCTTCAAAAACCCAGATGAAGGCTAACGGATTCGAGAGAGAAGGACTACATGGCATTAGGAGTCAGACAGGTCTCAGTCTTCTAAGCCCAGCTTTGCCGCTGTTTAACTGCATGCAAAGTGTCTTAATCTCTTTAAAATGGAGGAGAATGGCACCTTACTTTGCAGGGTTGAGTTGCAACTGGAAAGAGAATGTAGAGCACACAGTAGGAGCTTAGTAGCTATGAGGTCCTGTGCTGCACAGTTCTGTTTAAAGGGCATTTCTCGGATTATGCTGATGCACTTTGCAAGAGCTGCTAAGAGGCTTCCGCAATCGATCATAAAGAACCTTCCCTTTCTTTGGCATCTCCTTATTGTATAGTGTAGTATGCCACGTGCATGGTGGAGAACCCAATAAATGTTATCTAAATCACGGGGCTGGGAGGCCACAGCATGTCAGAATAAGAATGCAGGACTTTGGAGCCAAGTTAACCTAGATTTCAATTCCTGTTCTGCGAACTAGATGAGCTGTGTGAGCTGGGACAAGCCACTTTACCTCTCTGAGCCTTGGCTTCTCAACTGTAATATGGAGATGATAATGCCTACACTCCAGGGATGTCAGAAGAATTAAATTCATCCATTCATCCCGTCCAGTGCATACTTACTGAACATTTACTCTGCACTAGCCACTGCTCCAGGTGCTGAACGTATAGCAGTGAATAAAATGGACAAAATCTCTCTGGGGAGACAGACAAGAAACTGCTAACTACACATACAGCGTGTCGCATAGTGACACATGCTAAGGAGAAACTTAAAGCTGGGTCAAAGGAGAGAGTGGGGTTGGGGCAACAGCAGGCCCCTCATTCAAGCAGAGACCCCAAGGAAGCCTGGTGGGAGCCATGGGGAGGAGGGGAGAACAATGTGCCAGGGAGAGGGATCAGGAAGTGCAGAAGCCTTGAGGAGAAGCATGCTTGGCGTGTAAATGAAGCCACATATGCAGGAAGCCTGGCATGGAATCCAGGTGCTCAGCAAATGCCAGCTCTCTATTTCAAGTCCCGCAGAAAGAACCCCACGCATGTGTCCTTTTCCTGAGAACGAAAGCACAAGGATTCTACAGGGCAAGACTGTGCCAAGTGTTCCTTCAGCCTAAGATTCAGGCAACATTTGAGCTCCAGCACCAGCTTTTGAGCCCTTGCCAGGCACCAGTCTCTGGGATAGGCAACCAGGGATACAAGATGATCAAGACAAGGGCTCTGTCCTCAGGGAACCCCAAAGAGTCACAGAGACAGGCAATGACAATGCAGTCATTGCAACGATGAGCAGGAAGGGACTTCAGGTATCCAGGTAGCAGAGCAAAGGATGAGACTGTGGGTGGTCAGGGAAGGCTTCCTGGAGGAGGTAACGACAACTGGATTTTGAAAGGCAGACTAGACAAAAAAGGATAGTCCATGCGTGGGGACCGTCACATGCCAAGCACAGAGGTATAAAAAACAGCACAGGGTGTGAAAGAAACTCATTACCGGTAGGTCGGAAAACAGTTAACGGCTCTTCATATTCTTGGCACCAGCCACCCGATGTGACTCAGGAATTCCAGTTCTGACCCCTTCCTCAAACCCAGTGCAAGCTTCAAGCCCCAGAGGAGAGTCTGACTTCCCCATACTTAGACACTGCAGTGGATAACCAACCTTAACTGCAGGCTCCCAGCCTAGGGTGGCCCAGCCCACAGAAAGAGGGTTGAGAGGGATGGAGAATACATAAATCTCCAGCTATATTTACCCTGCCTGGCATGTGTCTGTCCCTTTATGTACCCCAAGGCTGACCCACAGGTGGCAGAATGGCTTTTTACTAGAATAGTATAAACATTTTTAAATTAAGAAACCAAGCAAAGGGGCCTGTGCTGAGGTGCCTCATCCCAGGGTCTTTGTGGCGAGAATATCTGCTGCCCTATTTGCCAACATCACCAGATATCTCCTGACCCGCGGGTGGGTTCTCCCCCAGCCTGGCCATAGCCCTGTCCACAGGAGGTAGAGGCCACCCTCCAGTAAGCAGACCTGAGTTCTAATTCCACCTCTGCCACTGACTAGCTGGTGACTCTGCTTATGACTTCAGCTCTCTGGGAACTTGAACGTTTGAGTGCAGTTGCTCAGAGGCTTGTAAAGTAGGAGTTGGCTCTTCTTCCTTAAGCTGACCCTGGGAATCCTGGGCTCAGCACTGTCCATTCCAACCCGCTCCAGGGGAAGTTATTCTTTAACTGCATGTAATGCCTAGAAGGGAGAGCTATATGGGAGTGTTATAGCAGAGATAGGGTGATATGTCCCTCTTCCAGAACCTCACACTAAATTAACCTCACAGCTGACTTGCTTCCCCATCTAGCCAAGCCTTTGTGCTTTAAACACACACACACTCCTCTCACCTTTTTCTGAAAGGATGCTACAAAGGCTCAGCCTTAAGACAAAATACTTCTAAAGACTTGGGCGTGTGAGGGGAGGGAGGGCAGACAGACACAGGTCCCACTCCAGATTCTCCCACTACTAGCTGTGTAACCTTGGGTGAGTCATTTCACCTCTTTTGACACTCAATTTCTTTATTTGTAAAACTGGGATACACATCTTTATCGCGAAGCTTCTTTGCATACCGAGCCGGGGTATGCAAAGTGCTGGGCACTGAGCCTCCACGGGCGCGCGCGGGCGCGGGACCGCTGATCTGTTCCCACAATTACCATGTATTTTCCAGTAAGGCCTCCTCCTACCCCGTTACCCTGCTCCGGATCCCCTCACTCCGGTCCCAGAAATTCTGGGGCGATTTTAACTAGGGGGCGACGCGATCTGCAGCAGCGACTCCAAGGGGGCGAAGGAGTCCCCAGTGGAGCGGACACCAGAGGGGGGCGCAACCGGGGTGCGCGTGGGAACGTGGCCAAAGCAAGGCAGCATGTGCCGCGGGGGCGCTGGGAGGCTGGAAACTGGGGTGCCCCTGCGAGCACCCCTCACTCTCAGCAGCTGCAGTCTCGGCACCACGGGTGGCTTCTGGCCGTCGGAAGCCCTGGCGAGCCCGGCTCCAGTCACCCCCACCCAAGTCGCCTTGAGTTTGCTCATCAGCGCCCTCGGGCTGGAACAAAGGCGAGGGGGCGCGCGGCATCGCCCCAGCGGCCCTTTTTGCGCATCTGGCCAAAGCCGGGAGAATGAGGACTGGGGTCCCCAAGGTAACCAGGACGCGGTACCCGCCCTCCCGGAGCGCAAAGCCCAGCCGCGGGGCGCGCGCCGAGCTGGGGTCCGGGAGGTACCGGAGACTCCAGCCCGCTGCACGCCGAGGGCTCCAAGGGGCGTGGGGTGGCTCTCCAGGAGTCACCCAGCGGGTCCCCCGGAGGAGAGAAACCCGGCGCCCGCCTCCCGGGCAGAGCTCCCCGGCGTACCTGGCAGGGTCCGGTGCACCGTGTTGCCCATCGCTGCGTCGGGCGCGGCGTTGGCGGCGGCGGCGGCGCGCTCTGGGCGCGCGGAGGCTAATTACGCGGCGGGCCAGGGACCAGGACCGGGGTCGACGCTCCGGGGCATCGCCGCTGCACGGGCGAGCCGGCGGGCGGCAGCCGGG
>NW_016819845.1:635328-641072 GCF_001698545.2 Rhinopithecus bieti | reverse complement strand
GGGCGCGCCGGCTCCGCCCCCGCCTCCCACCGCCTGCAACAGTGCAGGGGCGGGGCCGCGGCCGCCGCATCTTTTGAAAGTTTGCACCAGGCGGCGGGAGAAGCACGGCCAAGCCTCCCGCCCTCGCCGCTCCCGCGCCCGGGCCGGGAAGGCGCGCAGGGCAACTGGGTGCCCTCGGGTGCCAGGATCGGCAGTCTGCTGGCCTGTCACCCATTTGTTCTAACACTTTGAGAAGGCCTACTGTGTGCCAGGCCCTCTTCCAGGCGCGGGGCCCCAGCCGGCCAAGTCCTAGCCCCGGCAGACCTCTTTGGAGAGTGCTTCGGCCGCGGGAACTTACACAGAGGCAGAAGGGCGCCTGGGACGGTGTAAAGGGCTTGGAGACAGTACACCCAGGGTTCCCGGCCTTGGGTGGAGTCTTTTCCATCCCTTAGGCCACGTGCCGAGGAATAGAAGAAACCTAGTGTCCAAAGATTGGGAGGAGGGAACCCATATTCATTAATGTATTCGCTCATTCATTAAAATATTTATTGAGCACATTCTATGCGCCAGGCACTGTGCTGGGCCGGGTAGATACAGACAAGGTCCCCACTGCCCTGGAGATGGCATGCTGAAGATAGAAATAACAAGCAATTACGATCACATTATATAATAATCAAAGCCAGGAAGAAAATAAAACAGATCCCAGTAGGGTGATGAGATGACATTATTTGGGGGCTTAGGGAGAATCTGGGGTGGAGGCACATAAGCTCCATCTGATGGACTAGAAGGCATCGGCCATGGGAAGAGAGAGGTAGAGTGTTCCTGGCAGAGGCAGTAACGGGCATTCCTCATTCAGGCACCTGGACCACACTCAGTGGGAAGTGCAGCTGGGGCCTTCTCGAGCTCCATTTCACAGGCTGGAACACTGAGGCCCAGGAAGGGCAATGACTTCCCCAAGAAGACCCGATTCCAAATGAGTTGTTTTTTTCAATTCTATTTTCCATGCTCTTGTATCCCTTGAGACCTTATGAAATATGTATTATTACTTACATTTCAGATACATACAGATAGGGAAATTGAGGCTCTGAGAGTGGAAGAGAGGTGCCCAAGATCTTCCAATGGTACAGGGCAAAACTAGCCTGAAGCTATGCGAATAAAAGCGGGATATTCAGGAGACAGCCTTCTGGATCTCCCGTGCCTTCTGCTTACAGTACATGACCCATCCCAGAGGGTTCTCGGGTCTTTAAAGTCAGCTCCAAGCTTCCACTTCCGGGAAACCTTGATTCCCCACCCCACCCTGACGTCGTATATCTGAACATAAGATTGCCTTGTATTTGAGTTACAAATTTCTCGTATTACAGGTGCTCGCTCAGTGACTTAATTTTTAACCCCGAAGTTCTGTTTGAGAAAGGTCCGTTAGTGTGATCCTCCTTTTTTTTTTTTTTTTTTTGAGACAGTCTCGCTCTGTCACTCAGGCTGGAGTGCAATGGCACAATCTTGGCTCACTGCAATCTCTGCCTCCCGAGTTCCAGCCGTTCTCCTGCCTCAGCATCTCGAGTAGCTGGGATTACAGGCACCCACTACCACGCCCAGCTAATTTTTGTAATTTTAGTAGAGATGAGGTTTCACCATGTTGGCCAGGCTGGTCTCAAACTTCTGACCTTAAGCAGTTCCTCCGCCTCAGCCTCCCAAAGTGCTGGAATTACAGGCCTGAGCCACCTCACCCGGCTGATCCTCCTTTAATCTATGTGAGATTGGGTTGCATATGGAGGTCAGCGATTTTATAAAGGGGATCGAGGGAATTTTCCTCAGATAAGGCAATGCAAACAAACATGACTTTGTGCCAGCAAGGGTTAGAGGTTGTTGTGAACAGGCCTTTTAAAGGCCACTTTCAGAGTACCTTAGTAAGTGGCCATGTTGTACAGATCACATATGCTCACCTGCAGCAAATGAATCTCCACTGTCAAAATGTGATACGGATTGGACCTGTGATGCGGAGACACAGTGCCCAGTGGTTGCGTGACACATGGATTCGAAAGGGCTGTGTGTTAGCATCTCGATCTCTGAGAGTAGGACGTGCTCTAGTAAAAAGCTGCCTGCTCCCCACCCCACACGATGGTGACACTAGTGTCAAAGCCATACAGAAATGAACTGGAATCAAATTGTTTCCTGAAATTTGAAACTGACAAAAGCGATCTTTCCATATTAGTATTTTATATGAGAATAATTGTAAATATGTTTATATAACTAAAGTAATAAATGAAATATTATAAGTAGATGTCTGTTTCATCTTCACCGCATTAAGTTTATATTATTCAGCAATAAAGTGCATCTTCTCACAGGGAGAAGGGGGAGTGCCTGTAACCTTTATTTGGATTGCCTTATATTTGGGCATATACAGTAGTTGCTTACCCCTCTGAGGTCCCTCTGCACTTTGTGCTGTCCCTCAATTACACCCTCAAGACAGGTGTTGTAGCTGTTACCTTTCTATCCTCTCCACTGCCAGACAGGAGGCTCCTGTGGGCAGGAAGCAAGCTGTAATAGTCTATGAAACCCCAGTGCCCAGAACAGGACTGGCAGACACAGGTGCTCAATACACATTTGTATAAATTGACTGCAGAGATGCATTGCCCTGAGCTCAGAGAAAAACAGGAAAGAAGAAGAGAGGGAAGAAAGAAGGAATGGAGAAAGGCAGAAGGGGAATAAGAGAGGGAGAGAAGAAGGGAGAGGACAGAAAGGGCTGTGAGGGAATGAGTTTTAGCTGTTAGTAGCCCTACACCCTGGTTTGATGAATAGTGATATGTGTAGGGAAAGTAAGCAAATGAGCAAAATGGGGATGCACTAACAGAAATATAGTCTTTAGGACAAAGGAGGGGCTTGTTGCTGCAGTGCATGTTGGTTAAACCATTCCAAAAGTTGCTTTGGCTCTGGGCACCACACTAGAGAAGGAAGACAAAGCTGGTCCACAAAGGTGGAAGGGTGGCTTTGGGAGAGAGGGAGATCCCTGTTCCAGGAGGTGTGCAAATAGAAACCATATATTCCCTGCCAGCCAGTTGAGGAGGGGCTTCTTGAGTCACGTGTCTTCTAAAGTATACCTTCCAGTACAATCATCCATTGAGCCCCTACAACCCACATGAAGCCATGAGGGTGATTTATGGTTTGAGGTTTACGAGTCTGATTGGTCCTGCCTCTACTGACACTGAGAGGACTGCAGAGGTGCTCCCCTGTCTTTGCAGCTTGTGTACCAAGCTGATCTCCTGGGATGTGGGCCTCCCATTTTTGTTGCCTCTTCCAATCTCACCTCTTCCCACTAGCTCCCAAGCAGGGCTGGCCGGGACACGGTGGAACTGCTGTCTGTATGTGTTAGGGGCCTGGGATCCAGGCACTATGTCTAATAGCAACAAGGGAAGGGACTGTTGGACCCTGAGTGTCTGCTGCATGGGAGCCTTTATAACCACAGGAATGGAATCTGAATCTCTTCCTTCTCCAAATATTATAGTCATACCACATCCAAGGAGATAGGTTCTAGCATCCCCATTTTTCCAAACGAGGACACCAAGCCTCAGAGACGTAAAGTCACATGCTAAGGCTCTGCAGCTGCTAAGAGGAGTTGGGATGTGAACCTATGTGTGCCCATATCCAAGCCTCATCTTCTTAGCAGTGTCCCTTAAAGTTAGAGAGGACAGCTCTGCCCAGGCGCCAAGGCAGCAGGCCCCCGGGGCTGGAGAGGAATGGGTGGGGTCTCAGAACCAGAACCCGCAGACACTAACGGCTTCCATAGAGCCTGTGGGACAGAGCATGGGGTGGGGACATCCTCGGGCCCGGGCAGCAGCCTCCAGTCACAGCCACTCCTGCATTTGACTTTCACACACATACACATCTCCACCAATCACATCCAGAGTTGCACAGACTGTGCCACCCTCCTTGAGCACCAGTACCCATACATGGGTTGCAGGGGCCTCTGGGTGGGGCTGTCTCTCTTGATTATGCAGCGTCAGCAGAGCCTCCCAGGGCATTAGGTAGTGGGAGCGCCCTGGCCGGGCTCCCTGGCATTGCTCCCTGGGGGCATGCCCTGGCAGGCTCTGCCCCATGCAGTAACAGGCCATCAGGTGCATGTTGTAAAAAGGGCGCACGCTGAGCTGCCGAGCCAGGCTGGGGGTATGCCCACCGTGGACACCTGCGTGAAATGACCCCTTCCTTCAGGCTGTTTGCCCAGCCGCCTCCTCCTCACAACTCAAGAGCCGAGTATCTGGAGTCACACTGCAAAGCTCGGTTTTAAAATGGCTGCAGGAAGGCTCTGCTTTTCTGCAAATCCTGACTATGAAACCTTCGATTTCCAACAGGTCTTTACCTGAAAAGCATCATTTTCAATTGCTGGTTACAAAGTGCCAACCACATAGTGGGCCCCACGTTGCACCCTCCGAGTGATCCTTGTCACAGCCTGGCAGCATGGTCATTAACACAAGTCAATTCCCATTTTGCAGGAGAGGAAGCTGAAGCTCAGAGATGGAAAAGAGCTGCTCAGGTCACACAGCTAGAAGGAGGCAGAACTCAGAGGGTTCTTAGTCCTCTCTACAAAGGAAACAAGCTCAGGTGATGAGGCCACTTGCTTGACATGGCACAGCAGCGAGCAGAGGAGCCAGGAGCCCGCATCCCATGGGCTTCAATACCAGAGCTCCAATAGCAAAGTCATTGAACCAAACTAAGTGTCTATCAACCGATGATTTGACAAAGAAAATGTGGTACATATACACTATGGAATACCATGCAGCCATATAAAAGGATGAAATCATGTCTTTTGCAGCAACATGGATGGGGCTGGAGGCCATTATCCTAAGTGAAATAACTAAGAAACAGAAAATCAAACACTGGCCAGACGCAGTGGCTTATGCCTGTAATCCCAGCACTTTGGGAGGCCGAGATGAGTGGATCACTGGAGGTCAGGAGTTCAAAACCAGCCTGGCCAACGTGGTGAAATGCTATCTCTACTACAAATGCAAAAATTAGCCGGGTGTGGTAGCATGTACCTGTAATCCCAGCACTTTTGGAGGCCAAGGTGGGCGTATCATTTGAGGTCAGAAGTTCGAGATCAACCTGGCCAACATGGTGAATCCCCGTCTTTACAAAAAAACAAAAAAACAAAAATTGCCAGGCATGGTGGCGGTTGCCTGTAATCCTAGCTACTTGGGAGGCCAAGGCAGGAGAATCACTTGAGTACAGGGGGCGGAGGTTGCAGTAAGCAGAGATAGTGCCACTGCACTCCAGCCTGGGAGACAGAACGAGACTCCAGGTCAAACAAACACAAACGAGAAAATCAAACACTGCGCGTTCTTACTTTATAAGTGAGGGTTAAACAATAGGTACGCATGGACATAAAGATGGAAGCAATAGACGCTGGGGACTCCCAAAGCCAGGAGCTGAGAGGGGAGAAAGGGCTGAAAATTACCTATTGGGCACAATGGTCACAATTTGGGTGACAGGTGCACTAGAAGTGCAAACCTCCCCATTACACAATATAACCATGTAACAGACCTGCACATGTACCCCCGAATCTTAAACACAATATAACCATGTGACAGACCTGCACATGTACTCCCGAATCTTAAACACAATATAACCATGTAACAGACCTGCATACATACCCCCTGTACATGAATCTTAAATTTAAAAAGAAAAAGTAAAAACAAACCAAAAAACCCTGGTACTCTCACTGCACTGTCCCCAATGAGCAAGTCACTTTTTTTTTTTTTTTGAGACATAGTCTC